>NC_021162.2:47466618-47611618 GCF_000331145.2 Cicer arietinum | reverse complement strand
AATTTGTCATTTAGTTCTGCATAATGTGTACAAATACTGACTTATAAATTATGTTTTTATGCTTCTCTAATTAGTTACAAAGCAAAGGTCAATTACACTACATCTGAAACAGAAAGGCAGCAACAAAACAGAGCCAAACATTGCATCAGAAACAGAGAGGCAACAACAACAACAAATTAAAAATTATTGTAATTTAATTTAGTTTGGTTTAAATCTTATTGTAATTTAATTTGATTTAATATTTATTGTTGCAATTTGATTGTAATTGTAATTTAAAAAATTATAACTTGATTTGGCATTGTAAATTGATGAGCCTACTTATTGTAAATATAATTACTTCCTTTTTTAATATATATTTCCAATTACACTACATCTGAAACAGAAAGGCAGCAACAAAACAGAGCCAAACATTGCATCAGAAACAGAGAGGCAACAACAACAACAAATTAAAAATTATTGTAATTTAATTTAGTTTGGTTTAAATCTTATTGTAATTTAATTTGATTTAATATTTATTGTTGCAATTTGATTGTAATTGTAATTTAAAAAATTATAACTTGATTTGGCATTGTAAATTGATGAGCCTCTACTTATTGAATATAATTACTTCCTTTTTTAATATATATTTCCTTTTTGGTTTATTTTTAAATAAATTGGACAAAATTAGGGTACTACAATTAACATGAGTTTTTAAGTTTGTCACAATAGTGTAAAATAATATTATTTTATTGGATAACAATGTTTCTATCAAAACAATCTATTTCCTGTATTTTAAATAATTTTTTAAAATTACTAATTAAGTGAAATTCAAAGAAAAAATTATAGAGTTAAGTAAGAAAGACTTAGTCTGTACATAAAATTTGAATGTTTTGATACTCTTTTTTTTTTTTTCCAAGAAAAAACATGAAGTACCATTTAGAAGTCATTCGAACTATGAACTATGATGATACTGTCAACTCAAATTAACACACCATATACCAAAACATATTAAATGTAAAGAGAAAATATAATTCTTCGAGGGCAAACATCAAACCCACACTACGCCAAAAATGACATTTAACAGCGCCCCTTTTACAGCGCTTGCTAAACACAAGCGCTGTTGTAAATATATTTTAAAAATAACGGAGCCTTTTACAGCGCTTTTGTTGACAAGCGCTGTAAAACAAGCGCTGTTGTAGGTCATATAACGTTTGCGCATAACGTTATAAGGCTTTTACAGCGCTTGTCAAAAAAGCGCTGTAAAATGAAGCGCTTTCGCGTATCAGTTACAGCGCTTTTTTCACAAGCGCTGTAAACACATGCACTTTCAAATATTTGAACTACCTAATACAACGCTTTTTTCACAAGCGCTGTAAAATACATGCGCTTTCATTGAATTTAACTACCTATTACAGCGCTTTTTTCACAAGCGCTGTAAACTACATCTTTCAAATAATTATATACGTTGGAAACCCTCATATCCTCTACATCTTTCAAATAATTATATACGTTGGGAACCCTAGTATCCTCTACGTACTGTGCGGCCATCTACGTTGTCTCAGGTATTTTTTACACATGATCTGTTATGTTTTGTTATATATATATATATATTAAATCTACTAAAAATTGTTATATGTATATTAAATCTCTTCTACACATGATCTGTTATGTTTTGAAATTGTAAAAAATTGTCAAAAACTCATACCACATGATCTGCTCTGTTTTGAAATTGTTAGTTGATATTGGTTTCTTTTTGAAACTTGTTGATATGTTTTGAAAGCTTATTATTTTTGTTACTGCATTTATATAGGTGGTATAATATGGATAGGAAATGGATTTCAGCCAATCGATTGTCAAAAGAGTATGAAATTGGAGTGAAGGAGTTTGTTGAGTTTGCAGTGAAGAATGCAAAAGATCCAAATAGAGTAGTTTGTCCTTGTTTAAAATGTTGTTTTGGAAAACGTGTTAGAGAAGATGAATTAGAAGGACATCTAGTATGTAATGGAATTGATCAAAGCTACACATGTTGGATAAGACATGGTGAGAAAAAAAAAAAGGAAACATTAATTTTGAGAATAGTTCGACATATGCTTCAACTGACTTCGATACAGATACATATGAGCCGGACCGAGTTGATGAGATTGCAAAAGCAGTTGAAGAAGATCTTCGAGATTGTCCTAAAATGTTTGAAAGTTTGTTGAGTGATGCAGAGAAAGAATTATATAATGGTTGTACTAAATTCACAAGACTGTCAGCGATATTAAAGTTGTACAACTTAAAAGCGAGTAATGGATGGTCTGATAAAAGCTTTACAGAATTATTAACACTCATAAAAGATATGTTGCCAGATGATAATGAACTTCCCAGTCGAACCTACGAGGCTAAACGGATTTTGTGTTCTATTGGAATGAGTTACGAAAGGATTCATGCGTGTCCTAACGATTGCATTTTATTTCGAAACGAATATGAACTACTTAAGGCGTGTCCGAAATGCAATGTCTCTCGATATAAGAAGAAAGAATCTACTCCAGCAAAAGTCGTGTGGTATTTTCCTATAATACCAAGATTTAGGCGCATGTATCGCAGTGAAGAAGATTCAAAACACTTGACATGGCATGCAGATGAAAGAATTAGAGATGGAATGTTTCGACACCCTGCAGATTCCCCACAATGGGCAAAAATTGATCACGAGTATCCTGAATTCGGGATAGAGTCAAGAAATCTAAGACTTGCACTTTCTACTGATGGAATGAATCCACATGGTCTTCAAAGCATCTCACATAGCACGTGGCCTGTGATTTTGGTAATATATAACCTACCTCCATGGTTATGTATGAAGCGTAAGTTTATGATGTTGTCTCTGTTAATTTCTGGACCCAAACAACCGGGGAATGATATCGACGTATACTTGACTCCTCTAATCGAAAATTTAAAAAGTATGTGGGAGACAGGTGTGGAAGTTTATGATGGGTATAAGAAAGAATGTTTCAATTTGAGGGCTATGTTGTTCGGCACAATTAATGATTTTCCAGCATATGGTAATTTATCAGGATATAGCATTAAAGGTCAGTGTGCATGTCCTATATGTGAAGAGAGTACAAATTGGATGCGGTTGAAACATTGTAAGAAGAATGTGTTTCTTGGACATCGTAGATTTTTACCTTATAGTCATCAGTATCGTGGGTGGAGAAATGCATTCAATGGAAAATCAGAGGAAGGTAAAGCTCCTTTAGCACCGACTGGATATCAAATACTTGAAAAAGTACAAGGTTTGACCAATAAATTTGGCAAACCTTTTGCGGGAGAGCTGGTGAAAACTGGGTGGAAGAAAAAGTCAATTTTCTTTGAATTGCCATATTGGAAGTCATTGTATGTAAGACATTTCCTCGATGTGATGCATATTGAGAAAAATGTATTTGAAAGTGTTATTGGTACGTTACTCAATGTTCCAGGAAAGTCTAAAGATGGCGTCAATGCAAGATTGGACTTGGTCGATATGGGAATAAGAAATGAACTGGCTCCAGTAAAGAAAGGAAATCGCACATATCTACCTCCAGCCGCTCATACTCTATCTAGAAAGGAAAAAATTGTTTTATGTAAATTTCTACACGAAGTTAAAGTTCCAGAAGGATACTCTTCGAACATTAAAAATTTGGTTTGTATGAAAGACCTCAAGTTAAAAGGTTTGAAGACCCATGATTGTCATATTATAATGGAGCATTTGCTACCAATAGGTATACGTTCCATTTTACCTGAAAAAGTTCGACTAGCCTTAACTAGATTATGTTTCTTCTTCAGGGAAATTTGTAGTAAAGTGATCGACCCTCAGAAATTACCGACATTGCAGAGGGAAATTGTTGTTACTTTGTGTGAGCTTGAAATGTATTTCCCACCATCGTTTTTTGATATAATGGTTCACCTTACTGTTCATCTGGTTAAGGAGACACAACTTTGTGGGCCAGCTTATATGAGATGGATGTATCCGATAGAACGATATATGAAAATATTAAAAGGGTACGTAAAAAGTAGAAGTCGACCAGAAGGTTGTATTGCTGAACGATACATTGTTGAAGAGGCTGCTGAATTTTGTCCTGAATATCTGTCCAATGTTGAATCCATAGGACTTCCCATGTCTCGTTATTCGGGAAGAATATCAGGAGAAGGGATAATTAGAAGGAGACTACTGACTATATCAAGGACAGAATGGGAGCAGGCACAATTGTATGTTCTGCACAATGATGATGAGGTTCAACCGTATGTTACAATACACATTGATCAGTTATCTCGTTTGAACATGAATAGGAATCAAAATTGGATAACTCGAGAGCACAATCGAAGTTTTGTAACATGGTTAAAAAATCACATAATGTCAAAATTTGATATAGACCCCGGATCAATTTCAAATAGATTGAGGTGGCTAGCAAATGGTCCGAGCTTACATGTCTTTTCTTACACTGGTTATGTTATTAACGGCTACACATTTTATACCAAAGAACAAGATGATCAGACCACTATGCAAAATAGTGGAGTCACTCTCGTAGCTGAAGCGATGCATGTCTCAAGTGCAAAAGACAAAAACCCAATATATGCAAATCTATCATATTTTGGGGTTATCGAGCGCATATGGGAGTTAGACTACACAATGTTTCGTGTTCCCATATTTGGTTGCAAGTGGGTCGATAATAATAATGGCGTTCAGATTTATGAGTCAGGATTCTTGCTTATCGATTTTAATAGGGTAGGATACAAAGACGAACCTTTTATTTTAGCGTCGCAGGCTCAACAAGTGTTTTATGTCACTGATCCTTCTGATGATAAATGGTCTGTTGTCCTATCGACCAATAAAATAAGTGATGATAACAATAATGATGAAGATGTTGGTAATGATCTTTTATTTGCAACATCACAACAACCACATGAAATTGATTCAACGGATGATGGTTTATATCTTAGAGATGATCATGATGAGGGAATTTAGATTAATCCATCGTTTCGTATTGTAAATGGACAAACAAATGTGAATGTCACCAGGAAAAGAAGAAGGGCATCTTAATGTATATGTTTAATTGTTTTATATAAGCTATGCATGTAATCTGAACTGTGTTATTGTAAATATGCATGTAATCTGAATTGAGTGTTTTATACTAAGTTCTGATTAATTTATTTTCTGATTAATTTATTTTCTGCTTATATTTAGCTTGATTTGAGTGTTTTATACCAAGTTATAATTGAGTGTTTTATACTAATGTCACTTATATAATGTAAATTAAGTGCCAATTCGATTGGAATAAATGTCTGATCAGTTACAGTCATCCAAAATTGAACCCAAATAAAACCAACACAAAAATAACATACTGAAATCTTTTACAGCGCTTTTTATACAAAGCGCTGTAAACGACCCTTTTGAAAATAAGTAAAAATGATATTTTACAGGCGGTTATTTGAAAAAGCGCTGTAAAAAGCTTTATTAATAATAATTATCAGACACCTAACATGACTATCTCTAACAGGATTTTCTTCAAACACCTTGTACGCATCATGGGAATCCCCAAAAACACATTGTTAACAAAAACATCAGACTCAAACCCATTTTTCGCAACATGGCAATGAACCTGAATACCAAGTTTCGATTTAAGAAGGAAAGGGAATGTAAAGAGATAAAAAGAGTGTTGAGGTAGAGATTGAATTGTGAAAGAGTAAGCTTTGATGTTTGTGAAGAAGATGCATAAAAGGAGAAGAGTTTGGTGAAGAGGAAGGGATTCTGGTGGTGACCAGTTACTACTATGTGGATTTTGCATGTTGAGCTTGTTTAAAAAATAACATAACAAAACACAAAAACAATAAGGCATTTTACAACGCTTGTTTAACAAAGCGCTGTAAAAGGCTTTAAAAAAAACCTTCATATAACATAATAAAACAAGAAGGTCTATTACAGCGCTTTTGCAAATAAGCGCTGTAAAATACTGTTTTAAAAATAAAATAAAGAGACCTTTTACAGCGCTTATTTGAACAAGCGTTGTAAACGGGTTTTATATATAACATAATAACACAATGAGGTCTATTATAGCACTTTTGCAAATAAGCGCTGTAAAATACTGTTTTACAAATAAAATAAAGAGACCTTTTACAGCACTTATGTGAACAAGCGTTGTAAACGGGTTTTATATATAACACAATAAAACAATGAGGTCTTTTACAACGCTTATAGGGAAAAGCGCTGTAAAAGAGCCTTTTAAAAAGTTAAATAAGGACGCCTTTTACATCGCTTTCCAAACAAGCGCTCTAAAAGGGTTATAAAAAAGCTCCGTAAAAGGGTTACGTATATATAACAGTAACCGCTTCAGTTTCCTCTTCATTACGTAAACTTCACTATCATCTCAACCTTCATCGTTCTTCTCTTCTTTTGCAAAGCCTATCATCCCGTCCATTACGAACCTTATTTCCACTATCATCTCCTTCATTTCGAACCTTATTTCCATCCAAGATCATCTCTCCCATTTCACACAATATATTTTCATTGAAATACGTAACCCTCATTACGTATTTCTTCAATACCGTATTTCTGTGAACCATATTTCTGTGAACTTTCCGCGTTCCCTCTTTTCTTCACATTTCATCTTTCTTCGAACCATTATTCAGGTATTGATGTTATAAATTTTTTGTAATCATTAAAATGCATGTTGAGCTTTTTTAAGATATATTGATACATGTTGAGCTTGTTTATAATAATGCATGATCCATGTTGAGCTTGTTGATGTTATACTAAACTGCATGTTGAACTTGTTGTAGTTAAATGGATACAAACAAAGATATAGAAGTTCAAAATGAAGAAGTTGGCACCTCTAAGACTTAAGAAAAAGAAGTCAAACGTGGTGCAACTATCATGCAAAAGGTGATTAAAGCAAGGAGTAATGGCATTAAATTTGAGGTATACTATACTCTTTTTGTTGTGTGTTTTTTTATCTTTTTTTAGGGTTTTGGGCATGTACTTACTATATGAGTTTATTAGGTTGGCTGGAATGAGAGTGGTCAGCCAGTTGACCCCAACAGCTCTATGTTTGTAAGCTATATTGGGGCTGTTGTTCGTCAAAATGTCCCAATAACAATAGACAACTGGAGAGATAAGGCGTTGAAGGATGCCAAAGATATCATCTGGAATGACATTCAAGTAAATATTTTGATCTACTCTTTTGTCATTTATAATTTTTTTTCTGTAAAATACATTACTTATAATTGTTTTCATTGCAGACCACTTTTGTTCTTGATGAGGAACGAAAGTCATATGTTTTGAGAGTTGCTGGGAAAATCCATCGTGGATTTAGATCCCATCTCTCAAATTTCTATCTAAAAGATAGAGAAGGAAACACAAATGCTGAACCTCCAAAGATATATCAACATTATATATCAAAGGATGAATGGAGTGCATTTGTTTCCAAACGTTCTGACCCGGCGTTTGTCGTAAGTGATTAATTTATTAGCATTTGTGTTTTATTATTCATAAGTAAATTTTTTGATCCACTCTTTTGTCATTTATAATTTTTTTTTGTAAAATACTTTACTTATAATTGTTTTCATTGCAGACGACTTTTGTTCTTGATGAGGGACGAAAGTCTTATGTTTTGAGAGTTGCTGGAAAGATCCATCGTGGATTTAGATCCCATCTCTCAAATTTCTATCTAAAAGATAGAGAAGGAAACACAAATGCTGAACCTCCAAAGATATATCAACATTATATATCAAAGGATGAATGGAGTGAGATATGCAGTTCGTAAGCGACACTATTGGTAGTTACGTGGCATGGCCCACAAACCTTGTTGCCCTCGAAAAAAAGATTCCCAGAGACAAATCAGTTACATCTCCCGAAAAGGTTTGTCACATTTATTGCCTAAGGTTTGTCATTTTTTCAGATTCAATAAACTAACATTTTACCTCATTTTTGTAGGTCCAAATAAATAAACCACCCCCACAGCCAAAAAAAGGCAACATACCTCAAAAATTGGAGGTTAATAGAGCTGCCAAATCACAAA
The DNA here is from genome assembly GCF_000331145.2 of Cicer arietinum. Lineage (NCBI taxonomy): Eukaryota > Viridiplantae > Streptophyta > Magnoliopsida > Fabales > Fabaceae > Cicer > Cicer arietinum. The sequence goes on along the minus strand of NC_021162.2, from coordinate 47,603,612 downwards.
GGCCGGAGGGTAATAAAGCTGCCAAACTTGCAACAACAAAAAATCTGGATCGGGGAAAATCGGTCGTTGCTGCTGCTGCTGCTCCTAATAAAAGTCAGCCACACCTGTGTAAATACGGGGCGTGTCTTGACATTCAAATAAAAAGGAACATGGACAGCAACAACGATTCGCCCATCGTACACATGAATAAAGATATATTTGGAAATGAGTATGTTGAATACCTCGAAAAGGAGCACATATACGAACTTCTCGAACATAAGGAGCTCAGTGCTACTGTAATCAGCTTGTACATAAGGTAAAAAATACTTTTAATTGCATTTATTGGTAATTAATTAAATGTATTGGTAATTAATCTAGTTTAAAATTTTCATTGAAGGTTTTTGTACGAGAAGGTCGTGTGCACGAGGAAATTGTCAAATAAATACTCATTCTTGTCTCCGCATAAGATGTCGATGTGGAAACTCGATCCAGACAATGTAAAAAAATACATTGTAGATATGTTTTTAGGAAATATAGAAAATGATAAATTGTTCTTGGCACCATATAATTCAGGGTACGTAATTTTATCTTTTTTAATTGATGAGAATTTAATTTATTAGTTGTGTATAAACAAAATTGCTTAACCAATTTTTTGTTGTTGTAGGGCACATTGGGTGCTATTTGCAATCAATGCGGTCTCTGAAGTTATATACTATTTGGATCCCGTGCACGACAATTACAGCAATCACCCCGAAATAAAGACTATGCTCGACACGTAAGTAATATTCATTTATTTCTTACATATATATATATATATATATATATATATATAATGTGTTTGTTCATGCTATAATAATCACATTTATTCATTCGATAGTGCCTTAAAAGTTTATCGAGCTCAAAGAGGTGCTAAAGTGTCGAAGCAGAAGTCTAATAACATTACATGGATCTCAATAAAGTGCCCTCGTCAAACAAATAACATCGACTGTGGGTACTACATATTGAGATTCATGAAGGAGATTGTTGAGAAGAATAAAACTATTATCCCAGAAACGGTACGGTATTTGCATTATATGATTTTCATATATAAATTATCTATATATTTGATACTAACTTAATATAATATGTTCAATTTTTATATTGCAGTACTTTGACAATTCCAGTCCATCATATTCTGAGGAAGATCTGATGGAATTAAAGGAAGAATGGTGTCAGTACGTGCTTGACATGAAAATTATTTGATTTTCTGGGAAATAGCTTGCTGCTGGGCAAGGGATCTGAATATTATATGGTAGCTAGTGCATATAATGTATATTCTGTTAGTTATTATATGTAAATGATCATAGGACACAATATATGAACATGCATATGGATCTGAATGTGTAGTTTAGGTTGTAAATTAGGTTATATATGTATCTGAATGTAGTTAATTAGGTTGTAAATTAGGTTATATATATGTATCTGAATGTAGTTAATTAGGTTGTAAATTAGAGAGTTACAGAGTTACATATATGTTAATTAAGTTACAGAGTTCTGATTTTCTGTTCTACTGATTATGTGAACTGCTTGTTTGAATATGTTTTGTTGTCGTGTGCACTGATTTTGGATCAAAATAATTTTGGATACAAAGATAAAAGACAGCGCTTTCTAAAAAAAAATGTCATAAAAAGCTAAAAAGCGCTTTTCATTTCAAATATTTAATTTACAGCGTTTAAAAAAAAAACACATTTTACAACGCTTTTTTTAAAAAGCGCTGTAAAATGTTGTTGTAAAGCGCTATAATGGTGTACCTTTTACAGCGCTTTCTTGAGAAAGCGCTGTAAAATGTACAACAAAAGCGCTGTAAAATGCAGACCCATAAATTCATATAATGGGTGTGCATTTTACAGCGCTTTCTCAAAAAAGCGTTGTAAAATGCAGACCCATAATTTCATATTATGGGTGTGCATTTTACAGTGCTTTTGTTAAAAAGCGCTGTAAAATGCAGACTCATAACTCATATAATGGGGTGCATTTTACAGCGCTTTGTTGAAAAAGCGCTGTAAAATGTGCATAACAAGCGCGCGTTATATTTACATGTTTTATAGCGCTTTTTTAAAAGCGTTGTTGTATCATTTACAACGCTCGATTCCACAACGCTTTTTTTTTTTGAAAAAGCGCTGTAAATGGATTAAAAAAAGCGCTGTAAAATGCAGTTTTTCGCGTAGTGCCAAACAAAACAAAAGAAACATCAATTTGTTTTTCTTCAAAAGAAACATCAATTGAATATGCATAACAATGTAAGTTTGATAGCGCATAGAACCATGAAAAGGAGAGATTAAAGACAATGCACTTTGATAATGATGCAATGGAAAAATCAAATAAAAATAAATTATTAGCCACATATAGTGAATTAATAATGTAATATCGTATTTCATTCAAAATGAAATATAAGTAAAATTTATTAATATTTTTTAGAATGAAATATAAATAAAAAATTATTATCTCTCTTATTTAATAATAATATCTATAAATTACCATTCATTTAATGTAACTTTTTCTCTTTTCAACTATCCCATTTATTGATCGATCGTGAAGGATAATTTAGAAAATATATTATGTTTTTAATGTGATTGTATAGATTAAATGTGGTCACTTATTTGACACCCTCAACTTCAAAATAATATATAATAGTTTATACAAGAATTTTTTTCAACTTTAATTCGCATCGACTAAAGAAAATATACTTTCAAGGATATAAAACTTTTATAACTAATTTAGGATATTACCTTTCTCAAAATTCAAAAGAAACACTTTAAAATTTTTCCTCTTATAAAACAATGCAATGTCCATAAACTTGATTTAAGTATAATTTCTTAATTCCAAAAGTTTACTAGTACTTATAAGGTTTTCATACAAAAAGTTGTTTCTAATTAAATAAATAAAAATACAACTTATGACTCTCATTCCCGGTATCACCTATCAGAGCGGGACTTCTTCCAAACTCGAACTTCAAGACTCATTAACTTGTAATAAATCTGATTTCGCAAACAAAAGGCCAAACCAGTCAAATACAAACAACGAAAGAGGTGAATTTTGAAATCATGTTAATAGTATAATATAAGTAAGAAGAACACGTAATTAATCATAAATAAACTGTATCATTACACAAATATTCTTCAAGAAAAAACATCACATTATAAAGTCAAAATTACTCAAGAAAAATCAATACATTTCACTATAACATCAAATCATCTACTAAAAATTATTATCGCACACAATACATATTAATCACAACAAAACAATCACAAGAAAGTGCAATGCTATACATGAGCTTAGACTCTACTTCACAATGTGGTACCGTTCTAAATTTGAAGTACTTGGTTAGGAGGCTTGATATTTTGCCACCATCTCGGTGGACGGACAATTCAAATTTACTTTGTCCTCATAGATCTCCTCAACTGAACCCGAGACACATATACGCGACAGTCGAGGTAAACTCGTGTTGCATGGTAGTTCCCAATATTTGGAGTGCTACCTCCAAGTCACCTAGGAACTCCCCACTCGAATACCTCCAAGGTCTAACAATCTTGTCTTAAGGCTCAACAACAGACCGCCATGATCAGACTCATTCAGTTGTATTTCCTCAGAATCACTAAGTTTGTCAAGCCCAACCTATATATTGACAAAATAATCTCCACTTCACAGATACTCAATATTTATTTTCTCCCCTCGTTTGCTTATGATACTCAATTAAGACCGTAATCTCAAACACAAATTGAATTTTGGAATCACCATTATTTCATCAACTATGGAGTTACTTCAATATTCTCATCACAATTTCACAATAATACTATCGTTAATCATATCTCATTAGATAAAGTCATCACAATCTTATAGCATCACTATCATCAATCATACATCATCACATAGACTTATCACAAATTTATAACATTATTATTATTACTATTATTATTATTATTATTATTATTATTATTATTATTATTATTATTATTATTATTATTATTATTATTATTATTATTATTATTATTATTATTATTATTATTATTAACATCATCATAAATCACATTAACTTATCAAAATGCATCCAACTTTTATTATCACATCACCTAAACTTGTCTAATCAAACATATACATAAAATTCATTCGACATCCAATATCACAATAATATCAAATATCAAACATTTAACAAAAATAAATCAAATATCACAATAATATCAAATACCACACATTTCACGAAAATAAATCAAATATCACAATAATATCAAATACCACACATTTAACGAAGTTAAATCAATCAACACCTTATAAATATTTATATTTCATATTTTAATCTCACAATTTCCATATTTTTACCTTAATCAATTTATCACTCAAAGGGCTATTATCGTATGTAGCGAGTTTCAGATGAATTGTTGGGAAATACGGTTTTCATGTTGATCTCACAGTATATTATACTCATGAATTCAAATGTTCTCTCACCCCTTACCTTATTTCGAAGCCTTCACACACGAATATGGTTCCACGAGCAAACAACCTTTGTTCTTTGACTATTTTTCCTTCAATTGATCTAACTTGACAGTTTATGGATAAACGTCAAAAATAAACTATAAGAATACACTCTAAAAATAAATTTCAAAATTCGGTCAAGGAAACTTATCATAAATTAGAGAACCAATCAGTGGATAATATAGTCATTTTTTACACGATCATTTTAGCATTGATTTCACTCAAATCGGACTAACGGTGAAGAAGAATGGTGCAAAATAGCAAATCTCATAAACGGAGAAGTAGGGTACTTTAAAGAGAAATTGAGATGGTTGAAAATCTAGGAAAATGTGTTTAATTGACTAACCAAATGAGTGAAACAACATAATGAAATTTGGACTAAAACAAAAAAAGTTTTCTGGAACAGTTATGAATCGCTGGTGCTGATTTTCTTGCTCCTTTCTCAAATTAGGTAATGTAGCCTCCTCTGTCTTGCGGCTCTCTTTCTCATATTTTCTTTCATTTCCTTTTCAATTAATAGTTTATTTATTTATTATTTAATTAGGTTTTACTCTTGCATATGAACCTAACTCATAAAACACATTTTTTTTACACAATCTCATTAATAAAACATTAGTAATATTTCAAAACAAATATTCTATACAATAAAGTAATTACAGAAATTGATCTTTTAAAATAATTTAATAACCAAAACTCTCATATTCGAAATAATAACTATAATTATACTTATTCTTTCAAAATATTCACATTAAAATACTACCATCATTAGAGAATAGTCAAAATTACAATATAAATAAGTATAACATCAACACTTTATACTAATTATAAAATCATAATAAATATATATATAAAAAAATCACAATGTATTTATAAAAATAACGGAAATCAAATACAATATTACTAATATCTCAAGATAATTAATTACAAAATAAATAACAAAAAAATAAAAAATAGTTATAAATAATTAAAATATAACTATGTGCACCCTTAGTATCAGTCAAACGCACATAAAAATATTACATCAATTATGAGCGCACATATATACGTAAAATTGCCTAAAATCTTATTATTTAAAATTTATACACTAAAATACTATTACTTTAATAAAAATATATAAAATAATAAAATATAATATTTATTATTTATATCCCTCATTTAGTCAAATATGTATAAGAGTAACACATCATAGAAAATACATATATAAAGAAAATTAATCTTAAAATTAATCAACATATATTCTAAAATAATTTTAACACCAAATGAATTATTTAAAATCTTATTTCATTAGTAGAATAATTTATTATAAAATATGGGATGTTACAACTTACGTTTCTTAATATATGTAATATAATGTTATTATTTTAATTTCATATTTGATATAAGTTCTAGTTTTTAGTCGATAAATAAATTAATGGAAACTTCATAGTACATGATGAATGAATCAATCATTTGAATTAGTATCTATTATAATATATTAAAATATATTAAAATAGATTCTCAAATACTATTGTTACACATCATCTAATATTGTGACATTACATGCAAATATTGACGTACATCAACAAAAATATATGTGGCACATCTAAAAATGTACTATTTCATCCTCCTCTCTCTTCCTATATGTTCAAATATATATTTTTTTTTTCTTGAAACTTTAAGAAGTATTTGAATGAGGTAGTTGGAAATTCTAGAGAAATTTAAATTTTAAGCAATTCAAATGCTTCATCTGAATCATTTCATTTTTATATTTTGTTGTTTAGATAAACAAATTGATTTTTTTCTTCTTCATAAATTAAGATTTTGTTTATAAATTTTACAAGTTTTTGGACAAACTTGAAAATTAAATTTGGGTTAAAATTGAAATTTTGAAAAGTTGTGGGACTATTTTACAAATATTTAGAGATAAAAATTGCAAATTTTGAAAATTTTATGAATCAATTTACAGAAAAATTAGAGACGATTATGGAAATTTAGAAATATATAGCATCAAAATTGGAAATTTTAAAAATTATAAGAACTATTTCATAATTCATATATTATAAAGTAAATAGAAAATTTAAGTTTAAGATAATATTCTAAATTCTTTAAATTTAATTTTGATAAAATAATTCATAAAATTCCTTCATTTAAATTTTTTTCTAAATTTATTATCAAAATAAAATAATTTACCTAAAAGATTTTAATTTCTTTTAAAAAATTTCATTCTTTCAAAGCGTTTCCTCGTCCAAATCCTCTTTGATTTTAACTTCTCTCGCAAGTGTCGGTAAAATAAAAAGTTGTATAGCAACTTGTTGCCAAAAAATGCGGGTCTTAGCACACTTTGATTGATTTGTTTCCCGCGTTTTTGGATGCAGTGTTGCAGTTTGCCATTTTAGGCGTTTACACATGACTTTCAAAATTTAAAAAGTGTAAGGTGGAAATAAATTATAGCAAAGGTGGAAATATTTCGTGCCCCGAGGAACACTCAATTGAATGAAAGAGAAAGAAGTGTCTTCACATCACTTTCAAAATTAAAATTAAAATATCCAATTAATAATAGGATACAAAATGGCAAATACAAAATGAAAAGTAAAATTAAAAATTTGTAAGATAAAATGAGTATTGTTTTAAACATAGTAAAAATAATTGCAATTAATATTTTAATTTAATTTTAGTTGCTCTCTTAATAGAAAAGTATTATTAAAAAAAATGAAAGAACAAATTTAATTTATTGTCACAATATTGTTAGAAAAATATGTATATGATTTTGTATTTGATATTCATTTCATTCTAACTCTTTTAAAGAAATGACAAATCTAAATTTCAATGTCTTAAGTATGAGACTTTCATACAACCTGACTTGAAAATTTTCACAAACAACATATGTATACATATATATGTACGGTTGAGTAGAAGTAAAATAGATGTAGAAACTTCAAATAAGTAATATTTTTAAAAAAATTGACAACATAAAATATCTCTCTAAAAAACAACAAATAATTTATGAATCTAAATATTTAACATTAGTCTTTTATCTATTAAAAGAAAGATAGTTCTAAATCTTTCGAAGACACAATAATAACACTACTATTAAGCTAAATATGAACAATCTTCTTTGTCATTTAAGGATCCACTATACTTTAACGTCGTAGATGAAATTAAATATCTCTGCAAAAAACAATACTCTAACTAACAACAATCAAGGTTTTGAGAAAAATGAGCAAATAAGTAGAATATGTTAGAAAATACCACTTACTCAAAAACTATTTGTGCAAAATAATTTTTTTCCAACTCTATCATCTACTTCTTTGAAAATAATTGGACTGCAAAGATGTTTCATTTTGAGTTGATAAAACGAGGTTGTGAAAACTCATATATATGTGGAAGGTTTTCTCGCAGTGGCAAGCCTGAGATCCCAAAGCTAATTGCATATGGTGTGTGAAAATAGTTACAAGAAGAAACCATGATGATATTATACAATATTCATTTGGAGGAACTTAAACAATTGTAGAAACAAAAACTGTGGAAAATATAGACATTAAGTATTTATTATTCTTCATTCGTAGAAACTTATATAGTTATGTGCTACACTTAGAGAGATATGTGTTGCACTATTTAACGCTATGTGTCTAAAGATGAGGTGAGAAAAATAGTATAGTTGTCATGGTATAATATTTCATATCTTATCTATTATATACTGAAATTTAAGAGGTGCATTTGAATTAAAAATCTATTTTAGCATATATCTGAAAAAATATATTGAATAATACATAACATACTCCGTAATAGAGATATGTGTTGCACTATTTAACTTCATGTGTATAAAGTTGAGGTGAAAAAGATAGTATAGTTGTTATGGTATAATATTCAATAACATCTCTATTATATACCGAAATTTAATAGGTGCATTGAAGTTAAAAATCTATTTTAGCATATATCTGAAAAATACATTGGATGACACATAACATAATCTGAACCATAAACCCTAAACAATATATGATATCGAATAACTTCCAAAATTGTTGTCATTTATATATTTGTTGAGAAACATTTAAAAGGATCAATATATTCATTGGAGTTAAAACCCTAGAAAATTATTGCCAATAATGATGGAGGAGCAATGAGTGCCGATTAACTAATATTTATTGTACTTTCATTGTAACTCATGGCTCATAAATAGTTATACACAATATTAGATGTTAAATAGTAACAATAATAATAATAATAATAATAATAATAATAATAATAATAATAATAATAATAATAATAATAATAAAATGTGTGTTAAAATAAATTGGAAGTGAAATAATAAGGAGGATTCTTTTTAGATGTACCACATGAGATTTTGATTAATGTGTTAATGTTTGAATGAAATGACACAATATTAGATTATATGTTACAATAGTATTTGAGAGTCTATTTTAATATATCATAATAGATTCCAATTCAAATGAATGGTTCATTCCCAAATAAAGTGTAAACAATAACAACACTATATATATTAAGAAACGTAAGTGACCAAATTTAATCTATACAATCCCTTTAAAAACATAATATATTATCTAAATTATCCTTCAATAAATTGGATCGTTAAATAAATAAGAGATAATAATTTTTATGTGTATTTCATTCTAAAAAAAATATTAATAAATTTTGCTTATATTTCATTTTGAATGATTTACCATATTACTTTATTAATTCACTATATATGGCTAATAATTTATTTTTATTTGTTTTTTCCATTGCATCATTATCAACATGTATTGTCTTTAATATCTCCTTTTCGTGGTTCTATACACTATCAAACTTACATTGTTATGCATATTCAGTTGATGTTTCTTTTAAAGAAAAACAAATTGATGTTTCTTTTGTTTTTGTTTTGTTTGGGTTTGATGTTTGCCTTCGAAAAAATATATTTTCTCTTTATATTTTATATATTTTGTTATGTGGTGTGTTAATTTGAGTTGTCAGTATCATCATAGTTCAAATGACTTCTAATTGGTACTTAATGTCTTTTCTTTGAAAAAAAAGAGCTATCAAAACATTCAAATTTTATGTACAGACTAAGTCTTTCTTACTTAACTCTATAACTTTTTCTTTGATTTTCACTTAATTTTTAATTTTAAAAAAATTATTTCAAATACGAGAAATAAATTGTTGTGGTAGAAACATTGTTATCCAATAAAATAACATTATTTTACACTATTGTGACAAACTTAAAAACTCATATTAATTTATAAATCCTAAATAAAGTAGTAGAAAAAATATTTTGATCCGATGTCAAGATTTGGTCTCCTTGATGTGAGTACATTTACATTGTAACCTATGGCAAGATTTAGGTTTTGTCTAAGTTTTAAATGTAAATTCAAAACTATTTTTGCATATATATATTGGGATTAAGAATTGAATTTTAATTTTCTCATTAACACAAAGATTGCTACTTGTTAAGAAAACAGAGAAGCAAGGTGTAACATTTTAAATAAATAAAGTAATGATGTCATAATTTAAAACAATCAACCTTTTAATTATTCTTTTTAACTCAAATAATATTATTTTTAATCAAATTATATAATGTTTAAAAAATGATAGAATTATTTTTATTTGTCAGTTTTAAAACAAAATTGAAGGAAGGAGAAATTATTATTAGTTAAAGTGACACAAATGGTATTTTACAAATATTCTTGAAGGAAATTGAGTTTAATACTTTGAGACAACAAAGTTTAATTATTACCACTATACTTGTATCAACCAAACATTTTATTTTATTTTTATATTTTACCTTATTAGGGGTAGAGATAATTATTTTAAGGATTGTTGGTGATAGTTACTTATGTATTGTGTTATTTTAATTTTTGATAATAACATTAATAATAATAATAATAATAATAATAATAATAATAATAATAATAATAATAATAATAGCATGAATTGGAAAACGTCAAAAACAAAACTGACGTCTTCCATTCACAAACATTTCTACGATATAGAAAGAAAAAAAAGGATTTAAGAGAGAAAAAGGAAGAAATTCAAGAACTAAAGTTGTTAGTGATTCATCCCCTCAAGTAAGAATTCTTTATGATCATATTAACTTTATATAATTATTTTATTGGTAGTAGAACAAAACCCCTTATTGATATTTTTAAAAATAAAATAAAATAGAATAAAATAGATCGATGAATATGTCTCTCTAATTATATCTTTATTTTTTTATCTTAATCAACTATAAGGAATATAGGTACTATATTTGTGTTATGATGTTTAGATAAAGTAGTTAATGAGTTAGACGATAGGATTAATTGTTACACAAGAAAGGGTATGATACTATATTTGTGTTATGATGGTTAGATAAAGTAGTGAATGCGTTACACGGATCAATTGTTATACAGTAAAGGAAATGAAAGTTCTTAATATCATATATTATTAGGAACTCTATTATCTCATTATTATTGTAATAACGGTCACACTATTAATAGATTTTATACGTCAATCTATAAAAAAATAAAACTAAAAAGTATTGACACTAAGTGAGAAGTACATTATATTGTGAATGTGTAGCATATTTGGAGTAAAGACCGCTGCGTGAGAATTTTAATAACGACACTCATATCGGTAAGGGCATCACTCCATCCGCTTTCCTACTTGAATTATATGTGATATAAATGTATTGTGATGTTGTGTATTGATTTTGTTTGTGTGTTATCTTCAAAATGTATATTAATAATGGTTGTGCTTGACATGTTCAAATTGTGGAAAATGAAAGTTATATGATACGTTGTTATAATGGTTGTGTTTGACATGTGGTTATTCATGGTGATTCCTTTGTGTTTAAATTAGGTTAGTTTAGGATAAGGTTGAATGATTTTGGACGCTCTGGTTGAGTGATCTATATTTACTAACAAAAGTGTCTACATTCATGCATTCATAGTTGTGTGGTGCGTCCATAATTGGTTGGAGCCCACAGATCCTTGCGAGGATGTTGAGTTAGTGGTGTTGCTTGGAAGGACCCACAAAACCCTTGCGGGGGAGGTGATATTCCAGAATCATGCACTGACATATAATCTAACAAATAGGTTGTGCATTTTGGTTGATTTTTATATTTGGTGTGTTGTGATTTTTAACTGTTAAATAAAGTATATCATTTATTTATATTTTTGTTATAACAACTATATATGCATGCATATTTGCTCTGTGTTTGTTATTTGGAGATGACCCTTACATTTGACAAGACGTCACATATAGTGTTACTTGAACGAATGATGTTACAATCAACCTAATAGGATAAATGCGAGGAATTACAATAGCATGCAGTTGGAGGCTCCACGATACATTTTTGCCAGTGTTAGACTTGTTGAGTGAGTTTTCCACAAGTCCAAAGTTTATGACCAACTAGAATTTATGTTTGGGTAGTAAAACGTCAAGATTTTTGGCTCTAGGAGTTTCTTTTGTTTAACGTATTAATTTTCCTTTTAGTAATTACAAATACTTTGAATCATTATTTTTGAAAATATAGCTAAAAATGTTATTAGTTGATTTTAAGGTAAATGAGTATTTAAGATAATCATAAATAAATAAAAAATAAATTTTTATTTTTACGTTTAGAATTCCGTTAGTTAATGTCTTAAAAAAGCAGAATGTTACAAAACTAATATTAATTCTTTATTTTGTTTAAGGTTATAATTTTGATGGAAACTTTTTTTAAAGGGAGGGAGGGAGAATGTTCCATCTCAATCTTAACCCTATCTAAATAAATTAAGCTAAGTGTATTTCAATGATTTAGAAAATTATTGGATGATTGATGTAATTTTGGGATAGTTTAGAGAATAGAAAAAAAAGAATAAAATAGAAAAACTTGTCTCACATATTTCCCTTTTTCTTTAGGTTGCGCCTCATTTCCTTATAAAACCATTTCCACTTATTACTCGCTTGAAAAACCATTCCTTGAAAAACCATACACATCAATTTCTTTTACTCAACAGAGAAGAAAACATTCGGGAGTTATAAGAGAAAAAAAAAAAAAAAAAAAAAGGAGAACTTGCATCTTCATCTTCACCAAAAATAAATGAAGTATTACAACCTACAACCTTCATTCCTAAGTAGGCTGTGGAACTAAAAAAATGTTCTAGAGTTTAAAAGAGGTGTCAAGAAGGGAATTTGTAGGACAAGTTTGAGAAATTTTAATTTCCTTTTAGGATTTTGAGGTACATTATAAAAAACTCCATCTTTAAAACCTTAATAGGATGTGTTTAGATTTTACTTGAACGAGTTCCTCTCTGTTTTAATTTTTCTTTGCAAGTGAATTTTATACCATAGTTGTTCATATTATGTTCGGGATTTTTTTATTTTTTTATTTTATAATATTGTGATTGTAGTTAATAGTTTATCATTTGTATGTAAATTTGTATGTTACTTTGATTGTGTTGGTAGTTATAAAAAAACATCTTTTTGTCATGATAATATTTGGAGTTGCATATAGTTTTTCCTTAGTTTAAATTATTATTAAAAGGGGATTTGAGAGTTAGAATGAGAATGGATAATATTTAAATTTGTAAATATTAATATGTTAGGTCATGAGAGGAGTTCGGGGATCACTCACATTCAAACATGAGCAACCACATAAGTGAATTGGACACTACATCCTAATTCAAAATATTTAGACAATAAATTTATGTGTTCTCTCGCTTACATATTGCTCGAACATTACTTTTCTAAGTAATGTGAGACTTACTACACAACAGAATATGCATCCTATCAAATTCTCCGAGCAAATAAAAAAGGATGTGCGCATTTGGTCTATTTGAAAATGGGATCCTTTCTTATTATTGTACATATTTGTGCTTGTTATATATTTTATGTTTGCTTTTATATGATTGATTTATTTGTTTATGTATATATTCTAAACTATAAGAAGAAGTGGATGAATAAAAAATGTATCATATAAATACATTAATGGATGGATTTCTTAAGTAAAGAAGTAAAGAAGTAAAGAAGAAATATATTTTTTATGTTGAGATCGCATAATTGCTTTTGTAATGGGGAGATTTTCTTCAAGGGGATAAGTAAGGGAAAAGTAAGTGGAACGTCTTGTGCGAACAATTATGTCATACCTACCTTAATTATAGACTAGGATCTTTCAGATGACTTTCGCTTGAGCGATTTAATATACATGTTTTAAACATTTTTAAAGGTTTTAAAGATTTTTGAATATAATTATATAAATGTACATACATATATAATTAAGTATATGATGAAGTTCATAAAGGAATGTTGTCAAGTGGATATTTTTATTCTCATATATATTACACTAAATGTAGCTGGAAACATCTTAACAACTATTTTTCTTGTTCGATATTATCGAGTTTTTATAAGTCACAACAATGTTAAGGTGACATTTTCATATGTCGCAATATCAGATCACAGTCGCTCTTAAAATAGGATGCATTGGTTTTCATTCTTTTATTTGTTTCACTAGATTAAAATACTTGTATAATTAATTATAAATGAACTTTTTTGTACGGCAAAGTTTTTTCAAAGAATGCGTGTTATGTTTTAATCTATTACAATTTTTTAAAATTTAAAATTTATTTTACTTTATAAAATATTTGAAATTTGGAAAATTTGCTATAAACTTCTTTAAAACATTGTTTAAAGACTATTAGGTTATGTTGTGTTTTCAGGTAAAGAAAAAAAAGTTTTATCTCTTTAGTGTTACTTATAATATAAACTATACCAAATAAATTTGACATGCATCTTATTTCATTTTTTTCTTTCTTCATATATTGATTAAACAAAACCTTCAAAAGTTATGAATGACAACTTAAAATACGTTCCACGTTTTTTTAACTTAACTCTATAAGGGCATTAATAAAAAACTTTATATTTTTTTTTCTGTGAATTTCACTTAATTGTTAGCTTTTAAAAATTATTTCGAATAACGAAAATATTGTCATAGAAACATTGTTAGAAACACTGTTAACAAATAAAATATATTGTTTCTTTAATTTATTGTGACAAATTAGAAAACTCCTATTATTTTACAAATCGTAAACAAAGTATAGATTAAATATTTTCATCCCATGTAAAAGTTTGTACAAAGTATTTTAAAATACAATATTTTGATTGATATTTTGATGATATTAAATACAAACAAATAAATTATAATTATTCTCTAGCTATATATGTTAAGTGTGTAGATTAAAAACAATAGTTATGTTAATAACTATCCATTCAATAGTAACCTATATTACAAGTATGATTAGAGATCTTCTAATAGAGCAAGATATAATAAAACAAAAGAAGTATTGCAAAGACAAGTGCAGCAGAGCATGCGCTGCAATATAAGTTCTATCCTCTAATGATTGAATGAAGGCAAAAGCAACCAAGATTTCGCTTAAGCTTGACAACATAAGTATGATGAGACACACCTTTGTTGTCGCAAGCTTCAATTGAGTTTGGGATGCAAGCAACGTAGTACGTCGATAGCCTCTGATGAATCCAACATAGATTATGTTCCTCAACCTATGATACTTAAGTGTAACAAGAAATAATCTGCCTCTAACAAGCACAACAACAAATATTATACATCTGCCTCTGATGAGCATGGCAAAAATAATATGCTTTTACCTCTAATAAGCGTGAAAACCAAGTTACTGCATTTGCCTCTGCTAATCAAATCAAGCGTTTCATCGTTTGACTCTGGACTTTTATGTATCCTCTAAAAATGTCAACTATCTGAAAAAGTCAACGCCCAAAGAAGACAAAAGCAACTTCACATCTTGTCATGAACATTCTAAATCTGCTATGTGTTTGAAAGTCTTTAATGTTTGACTTGATTACAATATCCTCTGATTCTTTGTCCTTAATACCAATATATGCAGAATCACTCACTGAGATGTATATGGATACTCATTAAAGTTCGATCTGCCTAAAATAGTGATTGAAGATCTCCAACGGTAGCATTCTCAATTGACATTTCTTCTCTGTATTTAAGAAGAACTCACTTAGTACTTTATGATGAGAGAGAGAGAGAGAGAGAGAGAGAGAGAGAGAAAGTGAGAGAGAGAGAGAGAGAGAGAAAGTGAGAGAGAGAGAGAGATAGAGAGAGTGTTTTAGTAAAAATGAAAAAGGTTAAGCGTTACAAACATAAAATTTGAAAAAGTCAAGTACACATCAAACCAATAGAATGATTGTTTTATCCTATCACAGGGAGCTATTAGAGTTAATGTAAATCAATCAAATTATTTTCATACACTTGTACTAATATATGATTTAATCTGTTACATCTTCTCAATGAGACTTAAAATCCTACAACAAACTTTGTGTCATATCAAACACAAACTAGAACTGATATAAATTTGTCCGATATTGGCACAATAATCTCATCCTCAAAGAGGCACCTTAAAAGGTACAATGATCCTCATGAACCTCAATGATAGGATGCTAGTATGTTGAAGAAAGGTTATGGAAACATAAGCCTTGAGAGGCTAGAGAAAAATACTCAAAGCCTAAAGAGGCAAAATAAAGATTACTTGTACAACTATTTATGAAAATAATGGATTAAGTCCTTGAATGTACTGTCACTGAGGCAAAATCTCTTTGTACGAGGAGTACTAGATGTGGCAACAGTTTATTGTGAACTAATATAAAATATTTGTGTCTATTTACTCTATTGTATTGATTTCAATTTAGTTCTTTATGATTCAACATTACTACTCAAAACTTCTTTTAATAGTAAGTTAAATGTCTGGATAAAGAATCATTTTTGTAAGAAAATATTAGTTTTGGAAATGGTAAACACAATTCAAACTCTCATTTATTGTGTTTTCCAACACCTTCAGTAAAGATTTGGGCTTCCTGATATGAGTAACTTTATTTAGTAACCTATCACAAAATCCATATGCACTTTTTTAATTCATATTGGACTTAAGAATTGAATTTTATTTTTATCATTATCACAAAAAATTCTACTTGTCAAGGAAAAATAAAAGAAAGGTTTGATATGTTTAATAAATAAACAAATCATTTCATTATTTGAAAAAATAAACCTTTTTATTTTTATTTTTAACTCAAATGATATTATTTTTAAACTAATATATAATGTTTAAAATTTGATAGAATTAATTTTTTTAAGTTAATATTCAATGACATTTATGTACATATTCCTTTTCCGAAATATATATCATAATAATATTTATCAATTCATTGTATCATTTAGAAATCTTCTATGGATATTTTTTTTCATATATTAATTAATAATTAAAATTAAAATATATAATACAAATATTTTAGAAGAATATACTAAAATTTCGTAAAAAAAAAAAGAGAAATATACTATAAGTTTTATATTATAATATTATGTTAACAAGACCCATAATATTATAATATGAAAAATATCAAGATAAACTAACTACATTTTATATATTTGACTAAATTGACAAATAATACATTTTTTATTAGTAAAAAGACCTGGTAGATTAATTAATTCAATTAAAATATTATAAAGTGATACAATATCTAATTTATTTAATGCTAATAAATAAATAATTAATGTAAAAATAAATTATTATTTTTTTATAATTTTCTTAAACTGAGGAAATATTAATATAGAGACAATTTTTTTTTTAATATTTTAAGCTGATAAATCATTAATGTTACTCAATATATTTGTAATTTTTCGGTAAGATAGTATTATTTAATATTATTGTAAAATTCAAGGGAGTTTTTTTTATTCAATGAATAGTACTATTATATATTTTTCTTTCAAAAAATCCCTAACCATACCGATAGTATAAAAAGAACATGTAAGTGATAGATTTCACAAGGAACAAAATATGAGTTGAAATTCTACACAATGGCATTTGGTGTCCGTCATCATTTTCTTTTATGCATTTTGTGCATTGCTTTTGTTTTGCTTTCAGGTAAAGAACAAAAATAGTTATATTTCTTTATCTTTATTTTCGATATAAAATATAGTAAATGAATTTGATATTGATATGTTTTATATATTGATTACAAAAAAACATTTTTAGTTATTGCAGCGGACGATTCTTTTCCAGACCCTCCAGGAAAAACTTGTGCAAACAAATGTGTGACAAATAAAGCGTGCAATCAAAATTGTTTAAAGAATGGCTTCAAGAAAGGTGGGAATTGTATTACATACACTCCACAATATGTGGTTTGTTGTTGTAACAATAATGGATTAATGTAACTATCGTTACTCTTCAATAAATAAAATATAAATTTGCATATACAAAAATAATGTCAAAATAAAGAATATCATTCGAATGACTTCCTTTTACGCCTACATACATTTTCCTTAAAAAAGATCAATTAGAATCATACAATTAGATCCATACATTTTAATAAAAACAAAAACAAATAATTAATTAGAATCATCAATTCAATTGAAACTACATTCAAAATTATAGTTTACAATTTGTTCAATAAATTCTTAATCTATTACATCTGAAAATTAATCACAACTGTCTGATTACAACATAAAATAAAAACATCAAACTTAAATGCCTCTCAATATGGAATTATTCCTCTGGTTTCAACTCGTCTCAAGTTTCTCCAACTGTTAAAGAAATAAAAATAAAAGGGGTGAGATATAAAATCTCAAAGAGCTCTGGAAAAATAAAGGGAAATGGTAGTTTAAAAATATTTCTTTCATAGATATGCATAAAAACATGAAATTATGATTATGAAACTATGCATGACCAAAAAATCTTTTCTTTTTAAATAAAGAAAAGTCGTTCAATATCTTGATGTGAGTCATTAAGATAATTGAGTCCTAATTGATAAAGGTGGTCTGACCAAACCCCAACCAATGTCTTGATTGTTCTCCTCTACCTGTTGTTCCATGCCTAGAACAACCCTAAATATCCCACCGTGAATAAAGTAATGCATAATATGATTAATGATAAAGTAATGTGCTTGTGATGCTATGTATGCAAGGCCCTTGGTACCATGGGTTTGAAACGCATTATCACTCCATAATACTCATAATAACTCAACAATATATTGAAAATCAAGTGAAAATTAAATTCTAGGTCCCTAATCAGAGTTGGACTAAGGGCATAGCTCTCGGTTAGGGGATACACGTCCCAAGGATGTATTTGAGGATACACATCAAGAGTATGTATCAAATGATGCACGTCTAGAGGATGTATCAGAGGATGCGCGTCTAGAGGATGAACTAGATGATACACATCCATAAGATTTTGATTGGAGTCAATGGAAAAAAAGAAGAAATGTCAGAGGTATAAGAGAAGAAGCATCAATGTTAGAGGGAGAAGAGAAGAAGAAGCAACATCAAAGGAAGAAGAGAAGAAGAATCAAAGTTAGAGGAAGAAGAATCAACGTCAGAAGAAGAAGCAACATCAAAGGAAGAAAGGAAAGGGATATTTTACCCGAGGCAGAAATACTTAGAATTTTAATAACGACCACCACTAGACGAAATATGAAGAGATCCACTAGAGGCCGAAACACTTAGAATTTTTAGAACGAGAACCACTAGAGGCTACATGAAGAGGACAACCAAAGGCAGAAACACTTATTATTTTTGTAACAACAACTACGAGAGGCAACATGAAGAGAATCACCAGAGGCAAAAATACTTAAAAAATTTAGAGCGAGAACCATTGGAGGCAACATGAAGAGGACCACCAGAGTCAAAAAGACATAGTGTTTTTGTAGTGACAACCATAAGATGCAACATGGAGAGAATCACCAGAGGCATAAACACTTAGAATTTAAATAAAGAGCTATTATAGGTAGGAATGGCTGCAACCATCAAAGACAAAAGACATTGACAAGAGTGGAAAACATCCCAACATGTATTTACCTTCAAGATAAGATTCACACCTTTCACAAGAATCAAATCTCAAAATTCTAGGATTTCTTAAATAACTAACACAACAACTCAAGCAACAAACAAACAAACAAACCACATGTATGTCAATTCAAATCATTGGGTGCAGATTCAAAACACCTATATGCTAAAGATTTCATTTCTCTCACGCATATAAGCTCTTTTAACCCACAAAATCCTTGAAAACAATTCTCACAATAAATAATGGATTTTAATGAATAACCCACATAACCCTCATGCTAAAAATAATTTAATGTAACATTATCACAGGAATAACTCTAAAGAGGAAGATGATTCATGCTTGAAGTAGCTCCAACCTCCTCTTATAGATGATTTCCTCCGCTTTATTGATTTGAGTTGGTTCGCAAGAATGATGAGGCATATTCCCGCATGCACGGTTGTTGAGAAGCTTTAAGGAATTTTTGTTAACTTTTGCATTGGAATATTTGAGAGAGAAGGAAGAATGAAGGTTTGGTAAGGATGATGAACAAGAACAATGTTGGTGTTTCTGAATGTTTGGAGGGTGTATGACTGGAAAAAAAAAAAGAAAAAAAAAAGAAAGGTGGAAGGAAGGTTTTATGCATGTGAATGAAGGTGAAAAAGAGAGAAGTAAAGGTGGTAAGCTCTTTCTTTCTTTCTTTCTCTCTCTCTCTTTTTGCCACTTGAGCTTGTTAATGCTACTACTTTCCTATTCTACCCTTGCTCTTAATTTAATATTACTAAAAGCACAACATTAACAAATAATATTTTTTGGAATTTTTAGTTAGTACCTAAATCTTTTAAATATTCCTAAGGTAGTGAGAGAGTTGTTACATTCTCCCCCTTAAAAAAATTTGCCTTCAAAAATTGATAACTTACCTATTGAAAGAGGTAAGGATACTTTCTCTACATATCAGCCTCTGTCTCCCAAGATGCTTCCTTTGAAGATGATCCTTCCCAAACAACCTTCACTAGGAGAATAACTTTGTTCTTTAAATCCTTGATATTATGTTGTGAGCTACCCCATGTAATCTTACTATCTTCTTTATAAATAAGGTTTAGTTGCAATTATAGTCCCTTTTTTATCACCGGTTCACAGAATTGATTCCATATTTTAAAAGTCGACACTTTTAGTCCTCCCTCAAAATTTTGAACTAAAAAAGATGATTTGACATATTTTAAATGACGTGACATACACTTTGAAGTTGAAAGCTAAACTTTTATAGTATTTTATTCTAATTTCATGGATGTTAATCTCTTATATCATATGTCACTTTATTTAAATCATCTAATGTTGTCATTTTTTAGTTAAAAAATCATAGGAGAACCGAAACTGTCGACTTTTAAAGTAGGAGGACCAATTTCATGAATCAGTAATACGAGAACTAAAACCAATTAAGTATATAAATAACTTAGTTAGCATAGGGCATTGTAAGTAGCCTCGATAGGTAAGAAGTGGATTGACTAAGTCAATCTGTTTATAATTAATGAAATTGAATCATACCTTGACTATGTACGAGGTAGTCCTACTACAAAAGCTGTAGAAATAGAATCCCATTTTCTTAGGGTATATCCATAGGGTTCCAGACCTGCAGGTCTCTAATGTTCTATTTTTACCTTCTGAAAAGTCAGGCATGTGGCAACAAAGGTTGCCACATCATTCTTCATACCTGGCCACCAATATCCCTTCTTAAGATCCTGATACATCTTGGTGTCTCCAAGGTGAATGGTTTAGTGGCTGTTGTGGGCTTCTTCTAATACTATTCCTTTAAATTATTGGTCCCTAGATATACATATTCTGTTTTGAAAAAGAATTGTCTCATATGTTCCCTTTGAAAAATTCTCTTGTCCCTTCTTAGCCTATAGCTCATTGAGATAACTGGTTATTTCAGACTAGTTTAAAAGAATTCCCCCTTGAAGAAGTGTCATCTTAAGATTAAGGTCTTTGAATCTCTTTATCAGATCCATTTCATGGATCCTCAAATGGGATAAGTGGAGTGACTTCCTAAAGGTGCAAACACAAGAAATGAGGATTCAATTGTGTTTGACTTAGTTGATAACTTTTTCATTATTTGATTAAACTAGTTCAGTCTTGATCATTTACTTGGAGTAGAAGTAATAACAAAACTAAGGAGTACATGAATAAAGTGAGACAAGTAATTTATCCTGGTTCACCACTAGCTTTCCTACATCCAGTCCATTCACTCATAAGGATTTAATCCACTAATTCAACAAAATGAATTACAAAGCACTTAACCCTCTAAGCAAATCTTCTCAAACAGTGTGACAACCCCAGACTTTTGAGGAACTCGCACACCTTGACTCTACAACCAAGTCTTCTCCACACAATCTGAAAACCTCAGATTGTTGAAGACACACTAACACCACTTTTGGGTTTGAATACATAGGTTTTGAACTTCAGTAGTTGCTTCTAATAAATTGATTATAAAAATAACTATCACACTCTTAGAAAATAACTCAAAAATTGTTTCTCATTCGAACAAGTGTTTCTCTATTTGAACTCTATGATCGATTTAGAATTTTGAGCTTGATTTCTTCTACTATTTTCTGATTTTTTAATGATCTTCTTCTTTAGCCTTGAGTATCTATTTATAGATAAAATTTGAGATTCAATTTAGTTCTTGTTTAATTTTAAATTGTATTATGATTCCTAGCTTGGTCAACAATGATCTTATTCAAAAATAATTTTGAACAAGATGTTTTTTTGATAATATTTTCTTTAGTCAATTCTTTATTTGTCAATCCAATCTGAGTAGTTATTCTAGATTGATTTTATTCTATGTTGTTTAGATTGAGTTTGTAATTTCTTCAGATTAATTATGTTTGTATTTTGTTTAGATTGAGTTTGTAAATTCCTCAGATTGATTATGTTTGTATTTTGTTCAGATTGAGTATGTATGTTCTTCAGATTGATTTTATTCGCATTTTATTCATATTGAGTTTGTAAATTCTTAATATTGATATTGTTCGTATTTTGTTCAGATTGAGTTTGTAAATTCTTCAGATTAATTCTAATAAGATTGAGTTTGTAAAATATTCAGATTGATATTGTTCATATTTTATTATAGATAAGTCTTGATCAAATCATCTTGTAAATAATTCATCTCTCATTGTGATAAATCTTGATCATATCTTCTTCAAATCTTGATCATATGTTTTTTTTTTCAACTTGGTTAAATATTTTTTTCAATTATAAATCTGAATCAAATCTTATTTTAGATTTTTTTAAAAAACATTTGACCATATCTTCTTTTCATACTTTGTAAAGTCAAATATATTGTTTTCATAAATATTTTTGTTAACATCAAAACTCTAAGTATAAAACCAACTTGGTTTCAACAATCTTCCCATATTTGATGGTGACAAAATCATATTTTTTATAACAACTTTTCTTTTAAATACTGACATGCCTTACATAAGGCTCCCCCTAAGTCTAAGTATTTTTTCTCCTCACATTATCAAACATCTTTCTCCCTCTTTTGTCATCAGACAAAAAGACATGAAAGTGAAAGTTATATATATTTTTTAATTTGCCCTTTATTTATTTATTTAATTTGCCCTTTTTTATTTTATTTTAATAGAATGAAAATAACATAAATATAAAATTTATCCTAAGTATGAAACTAAAATACTCTACGGTTGATACAACATCAGTTAGGTAAAAGAATAAGGTTTACGTTTTTCTTGATGAACTCGAACCTATCTTCAGCTTTTGGTATGGAGCAAATGTTAGCCCTTGGATGTTTGGTGTTTATAAACTGGATATTAAACACACTTTTTTCAACAAAGTCCCTAATGAAATGGTGTTTGATTTCTATGTATTTAACTCTAGAATGTAGCATAGGGTTTTTGGTTAAACAAATTCTATGGTTCATGCAACAATTATATGACTATGGACTTGATCTCAGATACATCCCACTAAGATGTGACAATACCAATGCAATCAATATCTCAAAGAACTCAATCATGCACTCTTGAACTAATACATGTCATCATTTTCTGCGAGATCATGTGCTCAAAGGTAATGTCGAAGTAACATTTGTGGATACGCACAATCAACTAACATATATTTTCACAAAGCCACTACCTAAAGACTCATTCTACAAGATACGAAGAGAACTTGACATTTTAAATGAAAACGATCTCTAATGCAAGGTACTTATACTTTGTAAGTCATTTCTCTTCAAGATCTAAACACTTCACTTGAAATGATTGGTAAAATTGATTATTTGATGTTTATGTGTCCTTGTTTTTATAAAAATGTACTTTACATGTTGATTTCTTTGTGAAAAATTCGATTCAAAAACAAATTTCTGATATCATAGCCGAATACACATTATACGTATTTGAATACACGTTCCCAGAACAACCTGTATTCAAATACACCTCATATGTAGTCGAATACACGTTTCCAGAACAACTTGTATTTGAATACAACAAGTGTGTAGTCAAATACAGGTTCGCGTTTTTCCCCAATATAAAAGTTGTTTCACGTTTTTTAGGTTATTTTCTACTTTTCTATATTCGAATACAACCGTCTTTATCTTCATCTCTTCCAAAAATAGTGTTCTCTCATACTTGCAACAAGTTAATTGTAACACCCCGTTTTTCAAAGCGAGGGTATATTTTTTTTTTTCAAAAGAAATTAAAATAATACAGAGAAATAAACAAGGTAACACCTTTGGATAAGTAATTAAGTCATTATAATTTTCAAGCAGCGGAAAAAGTTCTCAATCCATGAATTCAAAATATTTACATAACAAGAGTAGTACAGTCTTCCAGATTAAAAGTAAACGCAACCCAAAGGAAAAACATTCGTTCCCTCTGTGTCAACCTAGTCTGATCATTTTACAAAACAATTAAACACCCTGAGTGATCTCCACGCGCCCCGTGAGATCCTCCTAACGTAGCTGCAGTCAAGCGTCCCAATCTCCATTCCTGTCCGTAGGGTACGAATCGGTAGGATCGTCCTGACTCTCATCTGAGGGCAAAGCCCAGATTTCCACAATAATTGTAAAGGGTCACCAACCGAAATTAACAGGTAACACATAACATTTAAGTTTTAAATGCACAAAATAACCTTTCAACTAAGCATGCACCTTAAAAGGATTTTCCATATGCTAAAATTTCATATAATGCTTGCCAATTAACAATGAACTCAAAATGAAGTTCTCAAACCATCAAGTAATACATAACTGACCAAAGCATTGATAAATCAATTGAGCAATCGATGATCTAACTCAAAATAAGGACTTTTGCTGAGCCAATCGATTGCCAAATCGATTTGGTCAGTTCTGCTGAGTTTCTGCATGACCAAATCGATTTCTAAGTCGATTTTGTCAATTTTGATGAGTCCTTGTGTTGCCAAATCGATTTCCAAATCGATTTTGGCAGTTTTGCTGAGTTCCTGCCTCTCTGCCAATCAATTTCCAAATCGATTTCTTAAAAGATTTTGAAAGACATATTTATACAATCGATTGGCAAATCGATTAGGTTAAAATAGTGAACTTCCTGCAACTCATCCAATCGATTGGGAAATCGATTTCCCTGCTTATTCTTCCAAAAATACTTAAACTAATTCAATCACACTCACACATAACTCCAAAACTTAACACTTAGCAAAACCCACACAATCACCACGACGAATTGGTTTTCGAAACAGTTTTACAATCCATCGCACTCACACACGATAATCAATACATAACACTTAGCAATTCCAACACAATTACCACAACAATTCCAATTCAAACCACTCAATCATATACTTGATTCAAACACGACTCGTGTGCCAAGCACCCTAATGCAATGCGTATATGCCAAAATGCATGGACTCGGAATTCCAAACCAAAACCCTCCTCGAAGGGCCGTAAATCATAATTGTACCGCCTATCGCAGGCCAAAGTACCAATTACCGAGGTGCCACCTATCACGGGTCAGCACGATTTACTAAAATGCGTAAATCATAAACGTACCACCTATCACGGGTCAGTACAGTTTACCGAGGTGTCACCTATCACAGGTCAACACGATTTACTAAAAGAAAAAGCGGGAATCGTAAATGTACCACCTATCACGGGTCAGTACAGTTACCATGGTGTCACCTATCACGGGTCAACACGATTTACTAAAAGAAAAAGCGGAAATCGTAAATGTACCACCTATCACGGGTCAGTACAGTTACCATGGTGTCACCTATCACGGGTCAACACGATTTACTAAAAGAAAAAGCGGGAATCGTAAACGTACCGCCTATCACAGACCAGTACTGTTTACCGAGGTGCCACCTATCACGGGTCAGCACAATCCACCAAAAATGTAAATCGTAAATGTACCACCTATCACGGGTCAGTACAGTTACCATGGTGTCACCTATCACGGGTCAACACGATTTACTAAAAGAAAAAGCGGGAATCGTAAACGTACCGCCTATCACAGACCAGTACTGTTTACCGAGGTGCCACCTATCACGGGTCAGCACAATTCACCAAAAACGTAAATCGTAAACGTACCACCTATCACGGGTCAGTACAGTTTACCGAGGTGTCACCTATCACGGGTCAACACAATTTACCAAAAACGTAAATCGTAAACGTACCACCTATCACGGGTCAGCACAGTTTACCAAGGTGTCACCTATCACGGGTCAACACAATTTACCAAAAACGTAAATCGTAAACGTACCACCTATCACGGGTCAGTACAGTTTACCAAGGTGTCACCTATCACGGGTCAACACAATTTACCAAAAACGTAAATCGTAAACGTACCACCTATCACGGGTCAGTACAGTTACCATGGTGTCACCTATCACGGGTCAACACGAATTACTAAATAGTAAATCGTAAACGTACCACCTATCACGGGTCAGTACAGTTTACCAAGGTGTCACCTATCACGGGTCAACACGATTTACCAAAAAGTAAATCGTAAACGTACCACCTATCACGGGTCAGCACAGTTTACCAAGGTGTCACCTATCACGGGTCAACACGATTTACCAAAAAGTAAATCGTAAACGTACCACCTATCACGGGTCAGTACAGTTTACCAAGGTGTCACCTATCACGGGTCGACACAATTTATTTCCCAAAACAATACTCCAATCCTAACAAAATTCGTTTCCACACAACCACATATAAGGCCCTAGATGCAAACTAAAAGTTTGGAAGGAGCCCTTACCTTCGCGTTAGCTCTAACGTGCGATTACGGCACCGTGAGTAAATCCGGTAAATTTTCCGCTCGCAACGCCGCTTCCAAAATTGCTCCACTAGCACCGTAGCACGGAGGTGAGCAACCTTCCCTTCTATCACTTCTTGAAACGACGTTTAGATCTAGGTGAAACGGGGAGGTTTGTGTTTGAATCCCTAATACCGTTTTTCTTCGTTTTCGAATCAAAGAGGAAGAGTGGAGTTGAGAAATCCTTGTTCTAACACTCACCCAACCTTGGGTTACTAGTCTTGAAGAAAGAAAGCAACGAAAGACGAAAATGGAGGAGAAGGGAAAATGGGGGGTCACGCGTAGGGAGGAAGAAGATGCAGAAGCAATAACATCTGATGATGATCATGTTTCTAATCGCATGGTCATGGACTAACTCAACACTTTGCAAACATTCATCACTACCCAGTTGCATGATACCTTATTGCATGAACTCAATGGGCTATCCGTCAAAATCGATCACCTTCACCTTCCATCGGATGATGACATATAGATCGATACTAGAAATGTATTTGTTGTAGTTTGTTTGTGTAATGTTTTATGTTTTTATCGTTAAAACTTCTTGACTATATCTTTATATTATGATGTACTAAGTTGAACATGATTTTGTTTTTTCATTATGTGATGCTTCTTTGTTTACCTTGTGTGATGCTTCACTATATTAGCGTTTGTATGCTTGAATTATATTTTCTATTTTTTCCTTCTATTTGACCATGTCAAAAGGGGGAGAAAATTTGGTATATTGTTGTTGCTAAAACCTTTGGTAGGTCGTCAATATTTTTACCATATCATGGCATGAACTCATGATCAACGGGGGAGTACGCATGAATTCTAGGGGAGAAATTTTAAAACTTTCAAACATGTTAAAGTCTCTCCAAACAACAAGTTTTTTTCATAATCAAAAAGGGGGAGAATGTAAAATACATGTTTTTGATAAAGTCAAAGACCAAGGAATGTGTTCAAAGTTACAAAGATAAAAAAAAAAAGTCAAATAATCAAAGTCAACTATGTTCACACAAATTAGAAGATATATAATGTAAAGGTACATGATACAATCTAATATGCTTATATTTCAAATACACATAAGAGCCTTTC
Source organism: Cicer arietinum (assembly GCF_000331145.2). Lineage (NCBI taxonomy): Eukaryota > Viridiplantae > Streptophyta > Magnoliopsida > Fabales > Fabaceae > Cicer > Cicer arietinum. The sequence goes on along the minus strand of NC_021162.2, from coordinate 47,575,966 downwards.
ATTTTAGCATATGCATCAAAAGGATTTTCAAAGTGTCAAAATATATAAATAATGTTTGAAAATAATATTTTTGGCAAAATACAACATGTTGTAGCCGAATACAGACAAGTCAGTAGCTAAATTTGAACATCTGTATTCGACTATGATATGGTGTAATCGAATACGAGTGCTAAGTCAATAGCTAAAACTGCACATTTGTATTCGACTACAACTTGGTGTAGCCGAATACAAAACCAAGTCAGTGGCCAAATTCAAACATCTGTATTCGATACTAGAATGTGTATTTGAATACAAGCTTCAAAATTCAAATAAAATTGAACGCTAAAAGGATGTTTATTCGACTACACATAAGCTGTAGTCGAATACAACTAGAAACAATGCAATTTTTCAATTCTGAAATGGTTCCGGATCATTGCATTTCTTCATTAAACCTCTACGAATGATGACCACTGATCTGAAGTGATGTCTATGGAGTATAAATACCCCATAACATCAGTTTAATCGGAAAAAAAAATCTTACTACAAAACCTTGAACAACTTTCTGAAATATTCTCAAAGTTATTTTTTCATATTTGAAGTACTTGCATTACATTTTCACATCATTGAGAAAGGTTCTCTAGTATACTTGAAATATTATTGGATTGATATTATTGTACAACTTTTATACTCAGTTTCTTAGTCAAGAACATTTGTTAAAAAGATCATTGAAATTATTGAAAGTAGTATACTTTCGTTAAGTATTGTAATCTAAGATAGTGGTATGCTATCTTAAGAAGTGTGTTAGAAGTTTGTAGCAGATATCCTATGGTTGGATTTGTACATATTCTAACATTAGTAGAAGAATCTCTTGTGGTGTGCAAAAGGACTGGATGTACCCTTGGTCATAAGGAGAACCAGGATAATATCGTTGTGTTCATTATTTTTCTGCCATTTATCTTTTTCATACATTATTGTAAATCAGAAAAATCGATCACTAAATCTCTAAAAAAAAAAAAAAATTCTAAACACCTAATCCGCCCCGCCCCTTTTAGGTGCACCTCTGTTCTTACAAATTATGACATCCATAATTCACATTTACTAAGTTTGGCATACAATTGCCTATCTCTAAGTATTTGTAGCACTACTTGGAGATGTTCTATATGTTCCTTAGGGTTTTTTCAATATATCAAAATATCATCTATGATTACCACTACAAATCTATCAAGGTAGGGTCTAAAAATCATATTCATATAACCCATAAATAGAGCTGGGGCATTGATCATCCCAAAAGGCATGACTAAGAATTCATAATGTCCATACCAAGTCCTCTAGGTTGTTTTAGGGATAGCCTCTAACTTTATTCTGATTTGATGATATCTTTATCTCAAATCAATCTTGGAAAACACATAACCTCCTCCTATTTGACTTAAAAGTTTATTGATCAAAGCATTTGGGCACATGTTTCTAGTTTTTTACAGTGGCGTTTTAAAAGTTCTCTATAGCTTAGATTAACTTTTTAACTTGTTTCTAAACTTTGGGTCGAAATTGAATTTTAATTTTATTACTTGTATATCGACCCATGCTCGCTCTGTAGGCGATAATTTGAGCTCTGGATATCGGATTGACGAACGCGAGCAGACGTTGGAAAGCTAAAAATCAGAGCCACAATTTTTGTGATGAAATAAAAGCCCAATGGTGAACTTTACTAGGCCTAAATTGCAGATTTCGTTATCTGAGCTTTTGTACTAATTTTAAGTAATGGGCTACTTGTTTTACAAGCCCAAAAAAGCGAGTACATTATGTTCGGAGTTTCCTTCTATTTGATTCAGTGTTTTTTCGGATTGAGAAAGAAATAGATAAACACTTTATTTTATTTTTATGGAAGACTAATTTTTTCTCAAATTAATCCACTATTCAGAGTTTCATCAACACCACGAGGTTTAGGTTATAATATTAATTTTGCGTTATGATTCTATTTCTCTTTATTTGATTTTATTGTTATTCTGATTGCTTAATTCAAATTTCATTAGGATTGATTAGATTCATTTGAAATAATTCAATTTCGGTTTCTATATTAATTGAATTATAATTTTGCAACGCTTGATCATTAATTGTAATACATCGATGATTGTGATGCTTAATCTAGTCAAAGAAACTGAAGTCACATAGGGTTGATTACACTTGTTTGATCAATTCTATAGTCAAATAGGAATATAATCACAAGTTAGAAATTAAACTCGTTGATAGAATCTATGATAGGTCTGAAACACGAATCAGTAGATTAATCGTTTGCTAATTTGTTCAAACAAAAATCTATAAAAAAAAACTCTTTATAATTTCAACTTTCAATTTGGATAATATTATTATATCAGAAGCCCTTGAGAAACGACTTAAGTTATTACCATTATCTATGTTTTATTACTTGTGTTTGACCCGTGTACGACATCAGGTCAAATTGGCGCCATTGTCGTGGACTCTCTGATAACAATATTAACCAATTTTAGAGTATTACTAACCATCTTAACAATTATTTTTTCTTCTACTTGTTTTGTTGATCTACAGGTCGGATAGGCTTGTTGCTAGCTCTTAGGCACTTTGCTAGAAAAAAAACCCGGTTTTCAGACGATTGTCTCGGATTGCACCGATATTTCGTTAGAAAATTACAAAAAAATCAAGGAACATGACTCTGAGGCAAAATCTTTTTGTAAGAGGAGGACTAGAAGTAGCAACAATTTGTTGCGAACTAGTATAAGAAATATATGTGTCTATTTTAATTATTGCCTTTTAGTTCTTTATGATTCAACCTTTTATCGCTAAACGTTTTCAATAGTAAGTTGAATGTTTTGATACAAAACGATCTTTGTAAGAAAATAAGTAGTTTTTAAAACGGTAAAAAACAATCAAAACCCCATTTTCTTGTGTTTTCAAGCACCTTCACACGATTCCTCTTCACAAGACTCCTCTGTTCCTCCCTCAACCCTTTTTTGCTTTGAAACATCCACCTCTACCATCATGACTTAGTCTATAACTTAGTCATCTCTGACTTGGTTTTTGACCCTTATGATGTTTCAACCCAATGGAACAACATCATCTCGTACCAATTAGATAAGGGACAACATGGATCATGGAATGTCGTTGGTCTCCCAGAATCATGTGTCTTTAAGAAAACACCTAAGATCCTCTATTTATGGATCTTGCAGCTTCCGAAAGCCTCGAGCAATTGATTCAGAAAGCTATTAATTCAAAAGGCTCATCAAAGTATTACATATCTCCCTCTAGTGGTGTCCATCTAGAACTCCTAGTGGTTGCTCCATTAGCATCATTGCAATTCCATGCACTCCTACTACTGTTGCTTTAGGATCTAAAGAATCTTCCTTCGGAAATCACTCTACCACTTCCTTTGGCCCCATGTTTGATCCTTCCTAGTATGCCAAGAACGAAGACTTTGACCGCTAGAAAGTTAAGACTGAATCGTTCATGTAAGAAACAACCAATAATTAAGAGAACATTTAGACTACCCTAAGTTTAATCTTAGCCAAGCTGACCAACCAAAATCTTTAGTTCCCGATAATTTGTCTTTTTTGATTTGTTCTTTGTTTGTTTGTATTTTTTTTTTTACTTTTTTTGTCTGATGACAAAAGATGGAAAATATGTTTTGAGAACTTTTTTAATGAATTTGTTTTTTATTTTATTTACTAACGCTCATCAACTATCTTGCCAAAATATCTTTTATCTTACAATTAAACATGCATATTTTAAGGGCAGTCTTGTTGTGATATTCTATGTTAATTTTGTGTACTTCTCTAAAATTAAAAATTGTTCACAAAAATAGATATTTGTCATCGTCAAAAAGGGGAAGACTCTTAGAACCAAGTTAATTTGAAAAACTATGACCCTCACTTGTTTTGATGATAACAAAATTATTTTGTAGGAACAATTTAAAGCATTAATGTTCTATTTAAATGTGTAGTTCGCAAATCGGGTTTTCTTGAAGGATGTTACGTTACATCCTCTGATAATTGGACTAAGTTAAAGGAACATCAAGACTTCGCTCTGATTTTCATATTCTAAGTCTGGTGAACGCGCTCTGAAATGTGCCTTTGGTGACTCTATCTAGTACAAGCAATGCTTTGATTAGTCTAGCTTTGGTGACTACAACAAGCATCTGATCACTCTGCCTCTAAAAAAGCAAGTTATCGTCTACCTCTAATAAGTGGGAAAAAGCAATTGATTCTCTACCTCTGATAATCACGCCAAACATATGATGATCTAACTCTGTCTAATAGTCAATGCTCTAATAAAAAGTCAACATTGTGAAAAGTCAATGCTCTGAAAAACATAAATTTGTGTATTCTCTACTCAACACTTTAAGTCTATTATTTGTCTAAAGTCCTATGTGAAATAATCTGATCATGATATCCTATGCTCTCTTTGTCGCTATAACAAGATAGGAAAAATCAATTACAAGGACTATTTCATGGCAAGGTCTACTGGTGAATCAATCTATAAAGATTTGATACAAAACTTGATGATACATGTTGATTTTTTGAAATCAGGACAACGGCAAAAAAACCCTAAAGTTTTCTATAAAAGGATGCGCCACCCTAATTAAAGAATACAACAATAACAACACACTACATTAGCACAATAAAATCATCTCTACACTCTTGCTCTTTATCCTTTGATTTGTCTAAGTGCTGAGAAAAAGTTTCTAAGAATACAACATTGTAAACACCGTCCTATGAGAATATTCGCAAAACCCTTAAACTTACTCTTTTGTAACCTTGCCCACTAGTGGCTACATACCTGAACAGCTAAATTGTACTAAGTTAGAAGGTTGAGAAGACTTGAACACAATCAATTTGACTAGCAGATGTTCAGTGAAAGTTTGTATTCGTTTGGTGAATTAGTGGTTATAATCTTTCAGTTTGAAGGGACTGGATGTAGCTTTCGTGTTGGTGGTGAACCATAATTAATTGGTTATGTTGTTTTGTGTTTATATTTTATTTGCTCTTTTTTTTCATTCCTTTGTTTTAATCTGGTTAAAATGTTTTTTCTTCTTAAAGTAAAACACAATTAAAACCCATTTTTCTTGTGTTTCTCATTCTATAGTTAGTTTTCATTCCAGTGGTGCAACACATAGTTTCATTTCCCTGATGTGGTATAAGTGTTGGGTTTACCTGCGGTTCCAACTACTCCGTTAGGAATTCATTTGTGAGACTGTTGTTGTATTAGGATGTTGGGAAAGTGTGAAAGGTTGTAGGTGGATCTAGGGAACATAAACATCATATTAGATGGTTATGTTCTTGAACTATGGGGTGTGGATGATATTGGGAGTTGTGTGGTTGGAGACATTGGGCAAGGTCACTCTGGATTGGAAGGAAATATCTATGGTATTCAATCATGGAGGACAACTTGTCAAATTAAAAGGGCAACAAATTGAAGAGAAATCAGTTAATTTTAAGAGTTTGGTGTCTCTAGAGAGAATAATTGAGGGATGTGGTTCGTATAAAACAATGATGGTAAAAGTTGACATGGAGCTAAAAAAAAAGGTGTTCAAGAAGAGGAGTTACAACAATTATTAAATACATATGCAGCTGTATTCAAAGATACTGCAGGGTTTCCTCTAGTGTGAAATATTTGACATGTGATTGTTTTGCAACACGGTGCTGACCCGATTAGTGTGAGACTTTATAGGTACCCTCATCATCAAAAGGATGAAATAGAAAAATAAATTTCAAGCCATTTGCAATAAGGGGTCATCCGAAATAGCACTAGGGGCCTTTTCAAGTCTTGTGATTTTGGTAAACAGTGGTTGATGTGTGTGGATTATCCATTGCAAGACAAATACTCAATTTCAATAGTAGATGAACTATTGGATGAGTTGTATGGTTCTAGTTGTTTCTCTAAACTAGATTTAAAATCAGGTTACCACCAAATTCAATTGAAGGAAAAGGACATCCACAACACGACTTTCCATACTCATGAAGGTCACTACGAATATATGGTAATACCTTTTGGACTCACTAAAGCTCCAACTACTTTTCAATCTATGATGAAAGCTATTTTCAAGCCTTTTCTGCGTAAATTTGTGCTAATGTTTTTTGATGATATCCTAGTGTAAAGTACAAATTGGATATACTTAGAACACTTAGACATCGTAATGAAAGTGCTAAAACAATATTAGTTTGTGGCAAATAAAAAAAAAATTGTGCTTCTGATGGATAATTCAACAACAAATAACAATAACAACTCTAACAGAGCAATATGCAGCGGATAATCAATTTCCCAAACTTGCAAGAATCTGTGAGGAGCAACAACAAATAATCACAACAACTAAAATCACTACCACAAAGGACACAATAATTTTTAACGTGGAAAAACCTTCTCAATATGAGAAGTAAACAACCATGAGACCAAGCCAGTAATAGAGCTCCACTATGATCAAAATATGGGTACAAGAGAGTTTCAAATATGGCACAAATTCGTGCTCAGTAACCAGCCAAAAACAGCAAGGTAACCAGCACAACAATCAGCCAAAACAATGAAAACAAGCATGAAATTGAGAACAAAGTTCAGCAGAAAAACCAGGAAAAACTGCTACTGTCCGAGCTCAATTTCTCCCACCTCAGACCTTCGATCGACGATCCAACCGGTCAGATTGAAGTACCATGAGTCACGAACCTGCTGTCCAAATTTCAGCCCGATCCGACGGTGAACGAAGGAGAAAATGGGTTTTGCTCTTCCTCTCTCACTTTTCTCTTTGCCTCACCCTCTGAATTCAGATCTCTCTCTCCCACTAATCTGACCTCTCTCCACTTGGTTAAGTGAGACACATGGGCTTGCACATATTAGGTCTTTCTCCACATAGGAAGGGAGCCCAAAACCCAACAATCCACAACACGACTTTCCATACTCATGAAGGTCACTACGAATATATGGTAATACCTTTTGGACTCACTAAAGCTCCAACTGATTTTCAATCTATGATGAAAGCTATTTTCAAGCATTTTCTGCGTAAATTTGTGCTAATGTTTTTTGATGATATCCTAGTGTAAAGTATAAATTGGATATACTTAGAACACTTAGACATCGCAACGAAAGTGCTAAAACAATATTAGTTTGTGGCAAATAAAAAAAAAACTGTGCTTTTGTTCAACAAAGGGTGGAATACCTTGGCCATGTGAGACTTTGAAGCGGTGTATAATATGGGAGCGAAGAATAAGGTGGCATATGTTTTCTAGCGTAAACACGAGGATCTTGAAATGGAAACATTGGTCTTTTATTCCATTTTGTCACACTCTAAAATTTATAATAAATTATTTTTCAATTAAGTAGAATTTTAAAGAATTAGTTTGGTGTTAAAAAAATTTTAAAATATAAATTGATAAAAAATTTATGATTAATTTTCTTTATATGTGTTTGATGTAATGTCATAATTTTATACATATTTAATTTAATGATTAGTTTGAATTATAAATATTATAATTAATTGTTTTATTAATTTTTCTAAAATTAATAGTATTTTAGTGTGATGATTTTAAAATTAATACTTTCTTAAGCATTTGACTAAATGATAAATGTACACAAAATAATATTTTAATTACTTCTAACTATTTCTTACTTTAATTAATATATTATGCATATCTTAGAGTATCTATTTTTAATTGTTAAAACATGTTCTTGGTGTTAAAATTCATATATCAGTAAGTATTGTAATAATTTTGAATACAAGCGTTTTTGTTATTATTGATTAGGGATGGGAATAGGCTAGGTCGTCCGACAGGGGCCTATGGTCTGGCCTACTTATGGTCTGGCCTGTTTAATAAAAAGGTCAAGCTCAGGCTGCTTTTAAAGCCTATTTATGTAAGTAGGTCAGGCTCAGGCTTGTAAAAAAGCCTATTAGGCCTGACAGGCCGACCTATATATATTTTATATGTATTCCATTCTATATTTTTTATTCTTCTAATTTCCATTGCACTCACTCCAACAAACATGTATGAAAACAACATATTTTTTTATAAAAACCGATATTATTTATTTGTTACTTTATATTTTATAAAAAGCAATACTATTTATTTGTTATCTTTATATATATTATTAGTATATAAATTTAGAAACCCTAATTGTTTATTATTACTGAATATGAGTTTGTTTGAGAGGTAATATTCTGAGTTGTTTGAGAGGATTTGTTTAGAGGTAATATTATGAGTTGTTTGAGAGATAATAATAGGTGTGTTTGCTTCAATAAAAAATTTATTCTTTTAAACCAAAAACTATTTTTTAGGGTTTAAAAGGTATTTGTTTCATATTTTTAAAAAATTATTTTGTTAGAAAAATCATTTTTTTATTTAATATATATATACATATACACATTAGTATTGGTATACATATACACATTATTACTAAATATGATGTTGCACGAGAGGATTTGTTTGAGAGGTAATAATCTGAGTTTGTTTGAGACAATTTGTTTGAGAGATAATAATAGGTGCGTTTGTTTTAATAAAAAATTTATTCTTTTAAACCAAAAATCATTTTTTAGGGTTTAAAGGGTGTTTGTTTCATATTTTTTTTAAATTATTTTGTTAGAAAAATTATTTTTAATGTGAATAAGGCTTTTAAATAGGCTTGCAGGTCAGGCCATGATAGGCTGTAGGCCAGACTCAGGCAAAAAAAAAAATCTACAATAGGCCGTAGGCCAGGCTTAGGCCTCAAAAATTCATCGTAAGCCAGGCTCAGGCCTTTCAAAGCCTGGTCTGGCCTGGCCTATTCCCACCCCTATTATTGATATATTTTTGAAAAAGTTTATTACTTTAATTAATTTTTTTTTTTGTAAAATATTGATTTTGAAATATTAATAATATTGCGCTTAACTTTTCTTATATGTGTGCTTGTTATGATGTGTCTATTTTATAAATATTTAATTGATTTACTGGCTAATATAAAATACTCATGTTATATTTATTTATTTATTTTATCATTTTAACTATTCTTAAAATATAATAAAATTTTAATTCGATATTTTGGAAAATATTATTTTAGTGGCAAATAAATAAATTAAAATAAGTGTGTAATTAGTTGGATCTTGTCGAAAAAACAAATACAGTAAGATAACAAAATGAGTTCGATGAGTTAGGTTAATAATAACATAATATGTTAAAAAAAAGTCAAATATAACTTAATATAATAAGGGAGATAGTAGCGGTACAGTATATAGAAATTCGAAGATGAAGAGCAAGAGCACATAGGAATTGGGAACAACTAAAATAGAATAGAAAATCGATGCCGATGTCTCACGACTGTCTAGAAATTTTTCTTCGTTTTGATCTAAACTTCAGTACATTCTTTCCTCCACAGACTCAGTTAATTTAACACTTATTTTCATAATTTTAACCATCATAATTTCTCTCTAAAATACTCGACTTCTCTGCTTATGTCAATCGTTATTTGGCACCGTCCTTCTTCACCGTAAGTCTGATTTGAGTTAAATCAACGCCAAAATGGCCATGTGAACAATGGCTATATTATCCATTGATTAGTTTTCGATTTAGGGTAAGTTTACTTGACTCAATGTTGAAATTGACCATTTTAGAGTGTGTTCTCATAATTTATTTTTGACGTTTACCCATAAACTTTCAAGTTAGTTCAATTGAAGGATAAGGAGTCAAAGAACAAAAGTTTTTTGCTTGTGGACTCGTATTCGCATGTGAAAGCAGAGAAACAAGGTAAGGGGATAAAGATCGTTTGAATTCACGAGTATAATATATTGTGAGATGAACGTGAAAACTGTATTTCGTAACAATTCATTCGGGACTCATTACGTATGGCAGTAGCCATTTGAATAATAAATTAATTAATGTGCAAGTATGGAAGTTATGAGATTAAAATATGGAATAGAAACATTTATAAGGTGTTGATTGATTTAATTTCATTGAATATGTGATATTTGATAATATTGTGATATTGGATGTCGAATGAATTTTGTGCATATGTTGGATTAGACGAGTTTATGCGAGGTGATAATAACATATGGATACATTGTATGATATAAGTTTATGCGATGATGATGTACATAGATGATAGTGATGTTATAAGTTTATGATGTGATGATAAACCTTGAAGAATGTATTATGTGACATAATAATATATGATGATGATAATGGTGACTAACGATTGAGATGTTATCAAATTATGATGAGTATGTTGATGTCACCAAGTGGCGGAGCTTGACCGAAAAGGTTGGGGTGGCCGACATAAAAATATAATATAAAAATAATATTATATAGCAAAAAATTAAGTTGTAATAAACACAAAGTAAAATATCAAATAATTTAACTATATGATTTAAGAATACCTTAAAGTAATGTTATATCCTCTTTAATTAACTTGAAATCATCAATAATAGACTGAGAAGTGATACTTGCAGCAATTTCCCTTTCAATATAGACATAAAATCAAACACCTTATGTGCGACAAAAAACTCAAACACTTTATATTGATATAAAATCAAACACCTTATGTGCAACACAAAAACTCAAACAAAAATGCAACAAAACTCAAACATCTTATATGCAACAAAAAAACTCAAACACTTTATATAGACATAAAATCAAACACCTTATGTGCGACAAAAAACTCAAACACTTTATATTGATATAAAATCAAACACCTTATGTGCAACACAAAAACTCAAACCAAAATGCAACAAAACTCAAACATATGCAACAAAAAAACTCAAACACTTGATATAGACATAAAATCAAACACCTTGTGCGACAAAAAACTCAAACACTTTATATTGATATAAAATCAAACACCTTATGTGCAACACAAAAACTCTAAAGAAAAATCAGCACTAATGTCTAATTGAAACTCCAAATTAAAATTCAAAACTCCAAATCAAAGCTTCAAACTCAACACTAACAATATAAGCTTTAAATTTCATGCTTACATAAATCAAATCTAACAAAAATCAGCACTACTTAACAAAAATCAGCAATAACAAAATAGAAATTCGAACCTTTTGAACAAAGCAGTAACGCGATCTGGAGAGTTGCGGCGAACAGAGAGGCAAGAGCGACAAACGGCCACAGAGGCAGAGGCGGCCGCAGGCCCGCATCGAGCAAATGAGCGATTCGTGATTCTTTTGTCGGAGGCGGTCGCACGTTTCGTTTGTCTGGCAAAGGAGGAGCGATTCGTTTGTTTGGCAGAGACGGCCGTCGTAAATCTTATTATGGAAGAGGGAGAGAGGAAGGCTGGATGCAAGAGAGAGGGGAAGAAAGAGAAAACAGAATTAGGTTTAGGTAGTTTTGTAATTATTTAGTTTTAAGTAGGATAGTTTGGTCATTTTACTTAAATTTTTTTTTTTTGGTGGTCGTGGCCCCCTTGTCCCTATGAAACTCCGCCCCTGATGTCACCCTAAAGTTGATGAAATAATGGTGATTATAACTTGTGTTAAAAATAGTGCTCTTAATGAAGTAGTCTTGGCCAAAGAGGGGAAAAAATAGATGTTGAGAATTTTTTTCGTGGAGATTATCTGTCATCATATAGGTATGACCTACGAGCCTAGTGATTTTGGGGAAGTACAATTGAATGAGATTGATCGTGGAGGTCTATTGTTGAGCCATAAAGCAAGCCTGTTAGACCTTAAGGGTATTCTGATGGGGAATTCTTAAGAGTATCTCCAACGATGAACTCAACTTGGATTCATTAAATAGGGTCCATGCCATATCATCTTGAAGCAACTCATTCATTTTTTACTCCAACGATGAAGTCAACATGGATTGATCAAATAGGTTCCACAACTTTAATTTATACATTAATATTTTGTTTATATTTAATTTTATTATAACTTAAAATATTAGTTTAAATATTTCAATTAATATTATTATACATTATTTTAATTTAAATTTAAAATAAAATTAAACTAAATTTTTTATAACAATAATAAAAATTAAGAAAAACGTAATGGTCATAAAATTATTATTATTAATAAATTAAAAAGAAGTTAAAGGTAATAAATTAATAAAAAAAAAAGGATAATTTTAATACAAAAAGGTAACGTACGGTTGTAAAAAAGGAAAATGAAAGTATCGTTCCTTCTTGAGAGAACCGTGATGATAGCTTGGCACAACTCCAACAGTGAACTTGCCAAAAACTGAATTTTACGCAATTACACGTTGGCGGACGAACGTATTTGGCTACCGTTGGAGATGCTCTAAGTGACTTGGAGATAGCTCTCCAAATGTCGAGAACTACCATGCAATACACGTCTACCTCGACTCTCGTGTATGTGTCTTAGGTTGAGTTGAGGGGATCTATGAAGACAAAACCAATTTGAATTGTTCGTACACTTGTGTGATGACATAGTATCAAGCCTCCAAGTACTTCAGAGTTAGAATGTATCAAATTATGAAGAAGTAGAGTCTAAGCTCATGCATAATATTACAGTTTCTTGGGATTAATGTGTTTCAAAAGTGATAATAGTTTCTCTTAGATAATTTGATGCATATTATAATGAGATAATAATTTTACTTGAGTGACTTTGATGTTATAATATGGTATTATTTCATTGAATATTTTGAAATATCATAAAGTGTTATGATACGGTCTATTATAATTATTTGTGTGTTCTTATTTATATTATATTATCAACATGATTTTGAAACTCACTTCATTCCTTGTTTGTGTTTGACTGGTTGGCCATGAGTTTGCGAAATTGCAGTTATTACAGATTAATGAGTTTTGAAGTTGAAGTTTGGGAGAAGGCTCGCTTTGATAGGTGATACCGAGAATGAGATTTATAAGTTGTATTTTACTTATTTAATTAAAAACGACTTTTGTATGAAAACCTTGTAAGTATTAGTAAATTTTTGGAATTAAACAAACAAATTATCGTTAAATCAAGTTTATTGAGATTACACTATTTTATGGTAAAAAATTTTTTTTAAAATGTTTCATTTGTATTTTGAAAAATGTAATATCATAAATAACTCATAAAACTAGGAAATGAGCTGAAGGGTGGGGTCTTGTTCTACAAGGCCAGGTTGTTGATTCCTGCTACATCACCCATCATTGATAATTTATTGAGGGATTTTCACTCTTCTCCAAGCGGGGACATTCTGGTTATCTATGTACCTATAGAAGAATGGCATACACAATTTATTAGAAAGGAATGATGAAAAACGTGTAAGATTTTGTGAAGGCTTGTGACACATATCAGAGACAAAAGTATACTGCAACTACTTTGAGTGGACTATTACAACCTACTCCCTTTCGTGTTTTCGTATGGAGTGAAATTTCCATGGATTTCATTGTTGGGTTGCATAAGAGGCTGTCTTGGTAGTAGTAGACGTCTTTCTAAATATAGTCATTTTATTCCACTCAAGCATCCTTTCATAGCATGTGCTATTGCTGCAATATTTATGAAGGAAGTGGTGAGGCTGCATGGCGTCCCTGATTCTATTCTTGTTGATCGTGACCCCTTGTTTGTGAGTTTCTTTTTAAGGAGCTTTTCAAATTGTTGGGGAATGCGTTGAAGATGTCCTCTGCTTATCACCCTTAGACAGAAACAAAAACTGATAAATTGTTGTTTAGAGGCTTATGTATGTTGTTTTGTTTCTAACCAACCAAAGTCTTGGTCTCATTGGATTCCTTGGGCTAAATTGTGGTATAACACCACTTTCTATATTTCCACAAGATCGACTCCATTTGAAGTAGTGTATGGGAGAATAGGAGAAATGGCTTTTATAAGATACAATTGTTTCAATATTCAAAGAAACAGATGAATAAGTTGACACTTTCCTAGCTTTCTATGCCTTTATTTATTTCGAAATTGCATTTATTGACCTATAACTTCTTTAAATGTATTTTTTATAATTGAGGAAATTGGATATTATAATTAATGGATGGTTTATTATAGTTAGATTCTAATAATGGCCTATCCAAACTTCAAGTTATTATTTAACTTACTTTCTCGATCCAGATTCAAGGAACATTGCTTTTGCCAATTGAGGAACAAGGAAGAGAGCTGAAAAAAATGTTTGAGTAGAAACACAAGACAAGACATGTAATGATGATGCAAAAATTAATCTCATATATGTTAAGTTTCTATTTCCGAAAGTGTTTTACAATATTAATGTCATATATGTTAAGTTTCTATAGTGTAATGTTTTACAATATTAATTGAAATAAATAGTTTTCAATTTTTGAGTTCTTTTTCTCTCTCAGTTTTATATTGTATAGATGTATTAATTATATTATTAGTTGACTCAGGTTGCTATCTAGAATTTTGTAGGGTATTTATAATTGAAATGATTCACAATCTTTTATCCGCAATACTAATAGCCGGTGAGAAGATTAAGTAGTAATTATAAAACATTTATTTAATGGCGATTATAATTACCTCTAAAAGATATTATACTTTTTGTGTCAATAAAGTAGATCTTTACCAACATTCCTCTTAATTGTTGCTAAAAATTTTAGCAACACCTATTCATTACTTAACTTATCATTTTGATTCTAATCAAACTTTAATTTTCTAAAATCTTAAATATTTCAAGTTTTGAAACTTAATAACATAGTTTTTAAAATATAGATTCAATTTAAAAACGGTTCAATTTCAACTCCTATTTCTTGAGACATTAAATTCTACTTCAATTGAGATTTGAAACAATCAACCTTTTAATTATTATTTTTAATTCAAATAATGTTATTTTTACTCGTTTTATATAATGTTTAAAAATGATAGAAGTATTTTTATTTTCAATATTTCTTCTTCCAAGTTATCATTTAAAAAAACACTTTTAACATCCATTTGATGTACCACTAAGTTATAAATAGCAGCAAATGGAATTATTATTCTAATGGATGTAACTCTAGTGGTCGGTGAAAAGGTGTCAAAAAAATATGCATTTTCTCTTTGTCTAAAACTTATGACTACATGACGAGTCTTGTATTTATCAACAATTTCATCGGATTTTAGTTTCTTTTTTCAAAATTCATTTACAACCTATCAGATTGCAGGTAGGAGGCAAGTCTACTAATTGGCATGTCCTATTAGACTCTAGAGAATCCATCTAATCATTTATAACTTCTTACCATTAATCTGCATCCAAAGACGAAAAAGCTTCTTGAAGATTTGAAGGATCATCTTCTAAAGTATAGGCTGTATAATCGGGTCCATAATCTTTAGCAACTTTGTCTCTCTTACTTCTTTGAGTTTCTATTTTGCTTTGTTTGTTGATTTCAGTTCTCCTAATCATGGGAACATGACTTCTTGTTGCCCTTGCTATTTTTCGATTTGAAAGGGAATCTATTTTCATAAAAGTCAACATCATTTGATGGTTACTGCATATCCAATGAATACACATTCATAGACTCTATTTGCGAGTTTAAATCGCTTGGGATCGGGGATTCTGATATAAGCCACACAATCCTAAGTTCAAAAATAAGACAAGTCAGGTTGTCCGTTCATCAAAATCTCATAAGGAGATCTTTTTCTTTTTGATTTGCAAACTTTATTCAAAATATAGCAAACAACTAGTGAATAAAAATTTCCCTCATCAATGAGATGCAGCATCAGAGTTAAGCATAATAGCAACAACTAGTTTAGTAAGAGTTTTATTCCTTCTTTAAGTTTCACCATTCATTTCAGGCGATTATGGTGCAGTTGTTTCATGTATAATTCCATATAGTTTATTCATTAAACAAACTAGAATCATACTCGGCTACTTTATCACTATGAAACCTCTTAGTCTTTCTACTAAATTGATTTTCAATTTTAGTACAAAGATCATAAACATGTTAAGCGTTTCACTGTTATTTTACAGAGATATACAAAAGTATAGTTAGACCAATCGTCAATAAAAGTGATAAAATAAGGTTTTTCATTTCTAGTTAAAGTCTTATCAAATTCACATATATCAGAGTGTATTAAATCTAAAGACTCAAATTCTCTAACTACTAATTTATGTGAACTCTTTGTTATTTTAGCTTGACTACAAAAATCACATTTTTTAAAATCATTTAAAGATAACTTTGAAATTAAATCTAAGTTACTTAAGTTTGAAATCATGTGTATGTTCATATGATAGAGTCTAGCATATCAAATATTAAAATCACACAATATGTAAACAAAATAGTAAATTTAATTAATTTCAACATTTAACTTAAACTATGTCATCAATGGAGTACCATTTCCCAACAAATTTTTTTTTTTTTTGAAATAGTGAACAAATTTTCCCTTATAGATTGAGTAAATCATGCCTTATTCAAAAGAAAGTCAAAAATGAAATTATGTCTTATCTCTGGAGTGTGCATCACGTCCTTCATAATCAAAGTATTTTCATACATGAACTTTAATTTCACGTCTCCAATACCAGCAATATTAGTGGTGTGAGTATCTCTCAATAATATTTTCATATCTTCAGCAGTAGTGTATGTTTTAAACATACCACAATCAAAGCAAACATGGCGAGAGGTGCTAGTGTAGATCCATCGTCCATCTGATCCACCAACAATGTTGATTTTAGTAATAATAGAAATGAATTGCTCTTCAGCCAAGTTAGCCTGTTGAGTACAACTTGACCTATTCCTACACTTGAGTGCCATATGACCTAGTTTCCCACACTTATAGCGGATGAATGGTGAGCCAGAGTCATTTCTAAGAGGTGGTTAGTGCTTCAAAATTGAGGCATTTGGAGGGTTCTCCTTCTTGTTGTGCTTCTTTAGATAATGGTTATAATTCTTTAGTGGTTTGTCAACTGGCTTTAGAATTGCTCCGATGAATTTATTCTTGTTGTTTGAAAGAACTAGTAATTCATTTTTCTAGTCTTGCTTATGGGATTATTCCTTAATTTTGAGGCGGGTTATCAAGCTCTCTAGTGAAAATTCTTTTATTTTATCTCTGAGATAATCTTTAAAATCTTTCCAAGTAGGGATAGTTTGTCAATAATAACAGCAATTTGAAATTGTTCATCTAAAGTCATACTTTCATAGATGACCTCATGAACTATCTTCTCAATTTCATGGGATTGAGTCGCAACATATCTGTCATTGATCAATAACAAATACTTCTAGGAATTGATTAGAAGCTTATATTTAAAGACAAAAAATCCTCAATAGTACTATAATTTAAAATGTGAGAATATAAAAATATTAATATCACATATTTATATATTAGCAATCTAAAATAGTTGTACAAAAATGTCTAATTATATATTGTTATTTAGATGTGTCATATATTATTTTTTTAAATATGTATACAAAAATCTAAATGATGATATATGATTATTATTTTTGTTGAAAAAATAATTCGTTGTTATAGATATATATAAAACTAATTTATATTATCGAAACATATAAATTAATTTTTTTAATTAATATATAGATTTATTGCAATAGAATTTTATCTAAAATTTAATAATAATAATAATCGACGACCCCACGTTGAATTGGTTTTTTAATCCGTCTCTGTCATATCGTCATAATGTCATCAACTTTTTACAAAAATAAATGTAATGTTATTCAAAAGCATATCTTATTAGTGTCAAAAATCTAGGTGGAACTAAAATAGCAATAAGTGTGAAATCTTAGAGACCAAGCTTACTTTCCAGGGAGGTATAACGACGTTAGCTGCAAACAATGACTTAGGGGAGGAAACCAATTTCTGCTTTTTATGCTTTTTCATTTTATATTCCATTCTATTTTACAAAACAAATCAACTACAAGTAAAGTGCTTCTGAAATTTTCAAGAAATTGGGTCCAAAGCCCATAAAGTAATGGACAACTCAAACATGAAAAATTGAATTTTGTATCCTTATAATTGAACTCATACTCTCTCAAAATATAAAAAAAAATCCACTTTTGTTTCTTTCATATTCACTTAATCAAAGGTAAAAATTAAAAAATTATTTTAAAATCTTAACCCTTCACTAAAATTTCTGATAATTAAATTATTTCTCTCAAAAATCTGGTACACAAATTAACACTTCTGAAAATTATAAAAATACAATTTTCAGTGGTATAATTTTTTATCAGAAATGTTAAGGCGTGAGATTTTCGGCAGTATGAATTGTCTACCGAAAATTTCTTCAATCAAATTTCCAATATTCTATTTATACTATCATAAATTTTAAACATTCAAATTTCTGGTAGTTACGAAAATTTGATCGGAAATTTATTCCTTCAAATTTCCGGTAGTTAATTTTGTAAATTTCTATTACGTAATTCTTTTTTTTTTCTGAGTTATTTTTCCTTTAATTATTTTTTTTTAAATAGAGATGAAAAAAATAAACAACTCTTTTAACTTCTCCACTGCTCAACAACAGTTTTTTTGACGCTCACCATCCATATAAGCAAATGCAACGTTGAATGTCAACTCAGTTGAAGAGGTGAAAATATTTTCAACAAGTATAGGTTACCATTGTTTGAAATATTTTCCACCTCTTCCAATGAGTTGACATTCAACACTTCACTTGTTTATATGGTTTGTGATCATCAAGACAAATTTTGTTGACATCGGAGAAGTTAAAAGAGTTGATTATTTTTTCCATTCTTAATTATAAAAAAAAAAAAAAAGTTAAATAAATCTTGAAGAAAAAAAATTTATGTAACATAAATTTCAAATTTTAAAATTTTCGGTAGAATAAATTTTCAAGCCACAAACTTTCGATAAAATAAAAGTAACTACCAGAAATTTGAAGGCACAAAATTTCCGGTAGTATAAATAGAGTACTTAAAATTTTGTTAGGAAATTTTCGATAGACAATTCATACTACCAGAAATTTCATGTCTTAAAATTTTCGGTATACAAATTATACCATCGAAAATTGTAAAAATACAATTTACGGGTGTTAACTTGTGTACCAGATTTTTTAGGGAAATATTTAACTACGGAAATTTTGGTGAAGATAAGATTTTGAAGTAATTTATTATTACCTTTGTTGATTGAAAATGAAATGGACAAAATTAGATTTTTTTTATATTTTGAGGGGAGGGGTACAAAATTCAATTTTCCCAAACTTGTAACATTAAAAAGAAAGAAAGGCTAAAAAAGTATCCAACTTTTTTTTTAATGAAATGGGGAAATTGGATTTTGTACCCCACAATTAAACTTATACCCTCCATTTAAAAATTTATCCCTTAACTTACTAAAATATCTTTTAGTATATAGTAAAAACTAAAAAAAAATCGTAAAAAGTAAATTTTTTTCTCTTAACTTCTCTTATGGAAAATTTCAAGAATGAAATTTCCGGTAGTTAATTTTTAATACTAGAAATTTCAATGAAATTTCTAGTAGTTAGTCTCATTCAGAAATTTAAAAATTTGGTAGTTATTTTTTATCGAAAATTTCATTTTTGAAATTTCCGCTACAATATTTTTATTTTTTTTTTGTTGTTTTTACATGTTTTTCATTCAATTTTTTTTTCTAGTGAGGACTAGAGGAGCGAAAAATACTGTGGAATATTCTCGAGTTCGACCTATATAATAGGAGAACCGCCACTGAAAAAAGAAGAAAGAGTAACTCATTAGTTGTGAAGTCGACACATTAAACTAATAATACATTCATTCCTTCTTCTCTTTCCAATCTCTATGTCAGAGCGATTAATGATAATAGTTACTCGATTTTGTCGGTCAACCTCTCTTGTCCATGATATGACAGCTTCTCGTAACTCAAAAATTTGATTAATTGTGAATATTTTAGTCAAATCTATACATAATGATGTTTTTTTCATCACTCTTTCAAACAAAAAATTACGTACAAAATTTTGAAATTTTCAATAAAATAAAATTAATTACTGAAAATTTCAAGCACAAATTTCCGACAGAATAAAATTAATTACCAGAAATTTCAATGCACAAAATTTTTTGTATACTATTTTGTTGGTGAAATTTCTATTAAATAATTTATACTACCGGAAATTTTGTGCTTTGAAATTTTTGTAGTGTTAATCTATGTACTAAATTTTTAGAAAAAACAATTTAATTACCGAAAATTTTGGCAAGAGAATAAAATTTTGTAGTAGATTCTTTTTATTTTTGATTGAATGAAAATAACAAGACAACATTGTGTTTTTCTGATCTCGAAGAGTATAAGTCTAACTGTGAAATACAAAATTCAATTTTCATAAGACGGTTCAATTTAAATTTCGGGTTGAAACAAATTGCTCACAACAAATGGGCTAAGTAGAAAAGTGAAATTCAAAGTCCCAAACACAGAAGGTAGAAAAATACCTTTTCCTACGTGCTGTTTCCAAATGGTCCACTTGCACATTTGGGAGATAATAAGATAAATCAATTTAAAGGTTGTGAAATTAAAGATGTTAAAAAATGACAAAATTTGGGTACTACGGAATTTTAGTGAAAGTCTCAACTTTTATGCTTAAAGTTTCAAACTTTGTCTATATTTTTTTTTTGGAACATTCTTTGGAAAAGAAATTATAATTGGAACTAAGATTTACTTAAAAGAAAAGTATACACGTTTATGACACACATTAACTGTGCAAACTCTTCGTCATCGGAAGAAGAAAAAAAGATTTTTCAAATAAGGTCAATAGGAATCTATAACAAATATTTAATGATAATTTAGATTAAATTAACTTTTTACAATTTAATTTTTCCGAATTTTACTTTATTTTGTTTATTATTAAGTTTTAATTTGGACTATTGTGAACAGTTTTTTAGTTAATTTTAAGATTTTCAAAACCAGGTGTTTGGCTAACAAAAACTTCGAAGGTCACCATTGAGAAAGACACTTTTCACATCTATTTGATAAAGATTAAAGTCCATTATACAAGCATAAGCCAATAAAATTCTTATGGCTTCTAATCTAGCTACAGGGCATAGGTTTCATCAAAATCTATTCCCTCCTCTTGACTATAACCCTTGGCTACTAGTCTAGCTTTGTTCCTGGTTATCACACCATTCTCATCCAACTTGTTTTTGAACACCCATCTGCTTCCTATGATATGCTTAATCTCTGGCTTAGGTACTAAACTCCACACCTTGTTTCTCTCAAACTGGTTTAACTCATTAAAACTCATTTCATTTAAGAAAGAGATAAGTTTGCAAATAATTTAGTTCACTTTATGTGAAAGTTAATTTGTTTTCTTTATTTCTTTTTAATGAAAGAGTTTTATTTTTGAGCTTTAGATCCAATTTCTTTAAAAAGAATCAGAAGCACCTTTTTTTATTGATTTTTTTTTTATAAAATAAAATGAAAAGTAAAAACATTATATTATGTTGGAGTTATTAATGAACTAAAATGAGATCAACTAATGAAACATTATATTTGTGTGAATGATATAGGCCTCTCTAAAAAACAAAATTTTTTACTTAAAAAAATGCCTCAAATATTTTTTTATCTATGAAAAAGGCCTCAGATTTTAATATTTTTAAAACTAATTTTGATAAAATTTTATATAAATTAAATAAAATATTTTGTTTTTATTACAAATTATTTAATACTTATCTCAGTACAACTAAATTGGTTAATTAAAACAGTAGAGATGAGAGAAATATTAATTATAAATTGAATAATCATGAGATAAAAGGTGAGTACATCATTAATATGAGAAATACTAGTTATAAATGGAGAGATCATGAGATAAATAGTGAACATATTGTTAACATGAGTTACTTGAGTGCTACAAAATATACACATTCTTTTCTTATTCAACTAAAATATGGAAAATTTTACATGAGTGCCTTATGTTGTCCTATAACCGTTGAAATGTCTTATTTCATTATTTGAAAAATATAGAGAAAATAGATTTGAAAATGTTATTAATTTTGTTAAACAAAATTTATATAATTATTAAATAAAATATTAATAATTTATTTATTAAAGTTTGAAAATGCCTTATCTAATAATTTCGCTTTAGGCCTCATAACATGTTGGGTCGGCCCTGCTTGTGTTAGAGTTGAAGAGACTTTTCTTGGTGTTAAAAATGTGGTTTAAAAAGACTTTAGTGCTTCTAAAAATTGTAGTTCTAAGTTACGGTGTTATGAAATGTAGGAGTGAACCGAATAGAAAGATATTTTGTGACATTTAATTGAGGAAGTTGTGAAGTTAATTCATTTGTATTCATGTTATTTGTTGAGTTATACATACTTATTTTGACGCGATTAATACTATGCGTGATGTGAGAATATCCTATATAGATGACCCTAGACCTAGTTACAAATACTAAGAGTACTGTGTCTTAGTTAAAATCCAATGGGGGTACTAGACATCTATTCCTTTGGGAAATTGAAGTGTTGTCTTGGTGGATGGGACATTTTACTTATGCGAGATATTATTTTGGCATCATGTCACTATAAGAAATACACATATTTCAGTAGGCAAAACGCCTAGAAAAAAAAAAAACTATGAATTCACAAAGATTACTAAGGAGTAAAAAATGGTTAGGAATCACTTATCGGAAATAATTTTCGAGGGATTAGCTCATGAGAAATAGTTTTTCATGGACTAACCTCCTATGAAAAGTTTTTTAGTTTATAAATTGAAAAAAAAAAATTACTATTTTTTTCATAATTTCATTAATAAATTAAAATAAGTTATTTGGAAATTTAAATGAAATGTTGAAGGAGATAATGAAATGAGATATGAACGAGATGAGTTTTGAGATAGAAATGAGAGGAGATTTTGAGATAGAAAAAAGCTTAAATCTAAAATTAAAAATGAAAGATTTGATATGGGGGAAGAGATTGGAGTGATATATGAAGGGAGAGAGTTTTGAAAGGGAAATAAGGAGAGATTTTGAGAAAGAAGCATGCTAAAATCTTGAAAGGAAAGAGTTGGTATGGGAGGAGAAAATGGAGTGAGATATGAAAGGGGAATTTTGAGAGAGAAATGATAATAGATTTTGAGAGAAAGAAGAAGCTAAAATTTCATAATAATAGAGATGATATCTGGAATGAGAACGAAGAGAATGAAGTTTTTAGTGAAAGAATACATAAGAGAAATATATAATGAGACTACTGTTGGATCTGTGTTGGTGACAATGCTGCAAGACTTTAATAGTGAAGTTGTTGATTAAGATTATATGTAGCAAATTCCAAAGTGTGTTGTTACACTAGCCTTTAGGTTCGATTCGCCCCCACCGATCGGATGCAAATGAGATAACCAGAGAATCCCCTTCAGGGTACTTTGAAAAACCTTGATATGATTTGCACTTTCACATCAAGAGTACTTTTCAATAGTATGTTACAAAAGAATGATTCTTATTCTTTACTCATGCATTAGAAAAGAATAAGATGACTTAGAATATAAGAATGAGTGAGAAAAGTAGATGACAATCTCTAGAATTTTGTGTCCACATTATGTCCAAAGTGACACTATTTATAGAAAAATTGAACCAGGTATTCATTAGAACAAGTGCGCACAACTTACACATGAAATCTGGTACTATCGAAAGAATTATAAAGATGGCACATTTGTTAAGGCCTTGTGTCATGTACCCTTTTCATGAGAATTTAAGAGTCAAGCCATTTAACTCTTCGAAGCGGCCTCACTTCATCCTCACATAGGTAGACTATATCAGAAATACACCTATAATATGTATTTATGCTATATGTCTATTAAGAGTAAAATTCAACCTTCCAACTTTATACTTATGGTCCAAGTACTTTCAACATTTGGGATGTATCTATATTTAAGTACTTGCAATCATTCTAATAGTTTACTTTTATCATTGAACCTTTGGGTGCTTGTTTTAACTTGTATAAGAATTTAGTCAATTTACACACTTTATGTTCTTGCCATTTGATAACAAATCCTTCAAGTTTTTTCATATACACCTCTTTATCTAACTCTCTATTTAGGAAAGCAGTTTTAACATCCATTTGATGGATTACAAACTTATAGATAGAAGCTAGTGCCAAAAGCATTCTTATGGATGCAATTCTTGCAACAGGTGCATAAGTATCAAAGTAGTCGATACCTTCTTTTTGTGTAAACCATTTGGCAACAAGTCTAGCTTTGAATTTATCAATGGTACCATCAACTTTCATTTTCTTCTTAAAGATCCATTTACAACCTATTGGTTTAGATCCAGGTGGGAGGTCCACAAATTTGAGTCCATTTCCTCTTGGATGACTTCTTTTCAAAAGGAAGAGTCTTGAGACTTTATTGCCTCTTCATATGTGTATGGGTCACTATCTAAATTGTAGCAAATTGGTCCATAATTGTTAATGGAATCATTTGTAGCTTCTACAAGGAACATAAAGAAGTTTAGGCCACAATCTTTATCTTTTCTGGCTCTTTTACTTCTTTTGGGTTCTGAACATGTCAAAGTATCATTTTTAGATACATTATTTTCTAGACTAGAACAAACAATGTCCTTGGGATGTGGAATTGAATTAAATCTATTTTCTTGAAAAATTGCATCTCTTGACTCAATCATTGTGTTAATAGGATACAAGTCATTAGATTCAACAGTAATGAATTTATAGGCCTTGCTATTTTCAACATAGCCCATAAATACACTTTCAATTCCTCTTTGTCCCAATTTCTTTCTTTTTGGTTCAGGAACCTTAACAATTGCTCTACAGCCCCAAACTTTTATATAATTAAGATTGGGTTTTCTTTTTCTTCCAGAGTTCATATGGGGTTATCTTGTTCCTTTTGTTGGGAACTCTTTTTAGCAAATAACATGCAGTTAGCATGGCTTCGCCCGAATAACCTTTAGATAAACCAGAATAGGATAACATGGCATTCACCATTTCTTCTAATACCCTATTTTTTCTTTCTACAATTTCATTTTGTTGTGGGAAATATGGTGCAGTTGTTTAATGCACAATACCAGTGGACTCAAAATACTCAGGATGATAGAACTCTCATCCCCTATCACTTCTAAAACACTTAAAAAAAGTTTCATGTTGAAGTTCTACTTGTGCTTTAAATATTTTAAATTTTTCTAAAACTTCATTCTTAGAGTGCATTAAATAAACATAACAAAGTCTAGAATAATCATCAATAAAAGTGACAAAATACTTTTTACCACCAATGATAGGCCAACCATGTAAATCGCATACATCAGAGTGAATTAAATTTAATACCTTTGAACTTTTTTCAACACTTTTAAAAGATTGTCTTGTGATTTTAGTTAGCATGCAAGTAGTACATGAATTTGAATTTTTATCAAAAGTCGGAATTAAATTTGATTTCATCATATCATTCAATTTTCTAAAGTTAATATGTCCTAGTCGCATATGCCATAAATCACAAGACTCAACAATATAAACAGAAATCATATTATTATTATAGTTACTAACAACATTACATTTGAACATATTCTCACAAAGGTAACCCTTCCCTACAAACATACCACCTTCAGAGAGAATAAATTTATCTCTCTCAAATACACATTTTAAACCAAACTTGTTAAGTAAAGGTACAAAAATCAAGTTTTTTCTAACATTAGGAACATAAAATACATCTTTAAGAGTAAGTATTTTTCCAGAAGTGAATTCAATTTCCACTGTTCCTTTTCCTTTGACTTGGATAGTTGAAGCATTTCTCATGTACAAAATACTTCCATCTTCTTCATCAATGATCTTAAATAGTTCTTTATTTTTGCACACATGGCGGGTAGCACCAGAGTCTATCCACCAAGATTCAACATCTTCAATCATGTTGAGTCCAAAAATGACAGCAACAAGATTATCTTTTGTTGCACTTGAATTCTTCTCTTTGTTCTTCCTTTTCAAGAACCTACACTCATTTTTAAAGTGTCTTGGTTTTCCACAATGATAATAACTTCCTTTTCTTTTCTTTCTTTGTTCATCATTACCATTGTGTTTTTCATGAGATTTATCAAAATCTCGATTTCTTTTCTTAAAAGATTTGCTTGAATTTCCTTCGTCCATTACATGAACCTTTTCATGAGAAAATTGGTTTTTAGTATTCTCTTGTTTACGGTACTTTTCTTCTAAACGAAGGTGATTACCCAATTGCTCAAGAGATATGTCATATTTCTTATGTTTCATATATTTTTTGAAATCTTTCCACGAAGGTGGAAGTTTGTCTATTATGCAAGATACAATAATAGTTTCATCCATGTGCATCTGATGTTGTTTGTAGTTATTAAGAATACGTTCAATCTCATTCATTTGTTCCATTACTGATTTATTATCAACCATTTTATAATTATTAAATTGAGAAACAAGAAACTTGTTACTTGTAGCGTCTTCTTGCATGTACCTTGACTCTAATTTATCCCATAGTTCCTTTGTAGAGATGCTACTTTGATATATATTGAACAAGGAGTCAGACATTCAATTGAGAATATGGCCCATGCATATATAGTCATCATTGTCCCACTTTTGTCTTTCTCTTATTTCTGCTAATGTTTCCACTTCCTTCTCCAGCGATCTTGTGGTGTTCAGAACATACACCACCTTCAAAGTTGTAAGAAGGAATTTCATCTTTTTCTGCCAACGGATAAAATTTCCTCCATCGAATTTCTCCAACTTCTCAAAATTAGAAGTCATTTCTTTGAGTGATCCAGCCATTGATTGAAAATAAATCGAACCTAAAGATTGTTGGATTTGTGTTGGTGATAATGCTGCAAGACTTTAATAGTGAAGTTGTTGATGAAGATTATATGTAGCAAATTCCAAAGCGTGTTGTTATACTAGCCTTTAGGTTCAAGTCGCCCCCACCAATCGGATGCAAATGAGATAACTAGTGAAATTCCCTTCAGGGTACTTTGGAAAACCTTGATATGATTTGCACTTTCACACCAAGAGTATCTTTCAATAATATACTACAAAAGAATGATTCTTATTCTTTACTCATCCATTATAAAAGAATATGATGACTTAGAATATAAAAATGGGTGAGAAAAGTAGATGGAAATCTCTAGAATTTTGTGCCCACATTCTGTCCAAAGTGACACTATTTATAGAAAAATAATGTCACTTGAGAAAGAGTTACAATTCTTGGTTTTGCCACTGTTTTGCGAAGGCATATATGCATATAACGTTCAAATGTTGACTAGAGCATTGCATTGGTTTGGTGGTTGATCAATGCACCTTTTCGTGCATGATCTGTGTTCGAACCACCGCTGTGCCTTTTCATTTTTAATGAACGGTCGCATCTTTTCAAAGCGGAATTTATTCAAAAAGTAAGGCGCAAATCGAATTCGGGATCTTATGTTATCACCAATTATACATACATATAGTACCCAATATTTTGGAAATATCTCACAACTACATGTATTTCTGTAGGGCATACCTCTAGCAAACTACACATGGATTTATGCATTTTACAAGGGCATTCCCCTAGAAAATCGCTACGTAACTGACCTCAAACAGAATACCCACATGCTTGTGTCAGAACAGTCAATCCTATAAAAAAAGTTCACATTTTCTAGGGTTATATCCCTTAAAAATATGAGTTAAAACAATAGTAATTTTTTAACTCAATTTATTAGGGAGATACCCATGGAAAATGCCTTTTCTTTTTCAAAATCTTTTAAATGACGCTTTTTGACATTGGGATCATGTGCCTAGAAAAATTTGGACAAAAATATATTTGTTTTTTTAGTGTATGTACTAACATATAAACTATCAAATAAGATACGTGGTGCACCTTATTAGATTGATAATTTAAGTGGTAATTAATAATGATGAAAATTTACGGTATAAGATACAAGTTATAGCATATCTACATTCACAAGAATAATCAAGAACGGCATATTTTTGAGATTTGTGATAGAGAGAGCACGAATGAACAATGAACTACCCTCATTACTGTCATTGTCGTCTAGCTTTCATAATTATGATTACAATGTTTCAAAATTAGGTTAACTACTTGATGGGATAACGATTATATAGCTAATCGACTGAGGAAAAGAACCTATCATTGCAATTGACATAATGGCCCAACTCATCACGGTTCATTCAACAACAAAAGTCCAACACATTATTTAATATTGAATATTAATTAACCATAATTTAATTAATAATAATTTTAATAATTGATTATTGTCAATCCATACTTAATTAGTTAAATAATTAATCTAACAATCTCTCACATAGATGAAAATAATCAATTATTAAAAGAATATAATTCTAATACTAGAATTTCAATTATGGTCAAAGTAATTGTCATCCTAGAAAAATAAACTTTAATGCTGCGAAAATATAATCTATAGGGAAAACAAATTATACATGTCAAATCATAATGATGACTTTAGAATGGTCCATGCATTTGAAAATACTATAATAAACTCTCAGTAACCCAAATTACCATTAGACTTTAATCAAAACAATATAAATTATGGGGTAAGTCTTGGGTTAGTGGTTTTGCATACTAATTTTTAATTTCATAAATGTAATAGTATATCGACGTAGGTCTAAAAATATTATGTCTATAAGTACATTCATAACAAAATACCATACCCAATAGGGGTATTGATATTATACTTGTACTTTGAGACTTCACAAAATGTAGAATGTTGGTAATTAAAAAGAAGCATAATATAATTGCATGCTAAAGAATTTTTATGCATTATAATATAATTGTCATATGTTATAATGCGTTAAAAATATATGGCAATATATGCATAATAATTTTCAAATATTTATAATTTGTTTATACGTGCATTTCCATTAATCTGATATATATGCAAACTTGATTTGGATTCTCATTAAAGTCGACTAATTTCAAAATACTCTAATGATATGCACTCCCATTGTTATGACATTTATAACAAGACTTGGATTTTCATTAAGAGTCCACTTGTTTAAAATTACTCTCTAATGATATAATATTTAACAGCTGGATACTAAATTTTTAGTACAAATTTATTGCTATAAGATATAATAATTATAAATAATTTTGTATACACACTTGCTCATATATATATATATATATATATATATATATAAATTACTCTAATGATGTCATATTTAACAACGAGATACTAAATTTCTAGTATAAAATTATCAATATAATTGGTTATAGAATTTTATCACTATTGGATTTTCACATATTTAATCACATTTTTTTCTCAACAATAATACAATATTTTTAAAAATTGGACCAGAGATCAAACCGGTAAAAATTACGAATCATAATGTAATTGGTTCAACTGATCCAACCGTGGTTGAATCGGTTAATCAATAAATATGATGATTAACTTATAATTTTTTAAAACGGTAATTTATAAGCTACTTGTATAATTTTTATCTGTGTATTGGAGTATAACTTTTGACACTGTTACCGTATGTATATATAAACACAAGTGTAGTACTTTTTTTCCAAAAAGAATATAAAAAAAAAATTAAAAATATTTTTTTAACATAACATATATATTTGTTCTATCAACCATTTTGAATATTTTATTAACCACTAAAATATATGTTATTAACCACATTTGAAACATATATCTTATTAAGCATTAATATACAAGTCGTTAATTACTTTAAAATATTTTAATCACTAAATTACAATATTTTAATCACTAAATTACAATATTTTAAAGGAGTTAATGTATTACAAATGGTTAAGGAAATATATGTTAAATAAGTGATTAATTTTAATTGTTAAATGAAATTTTTATGCATGCGCCGCACAACAACAATCTTTTAGCAAGTTATTAATCAAGCAAGTTAATTTTTTTCTTTTTTTCCCTGCACGTTCTCTTCTCTTTCTCACAAACACAACCTTTTGTCTTTCTATTTGTAATACCTACATCTTATCTATCGTCATGAAACTAAATTTTTAATAATTTTTTTTTATAAGATGTGTGATTATATACACTTATTAATAATGATTTATTCAAATTTTAAATGCTACAAATATAGTTTCACATACTTGAGAAAAATATCGATTATAGGTTACTAGCAATGAAAAAGAGACTTCAATTTTTAATATTGAGGATATAGTATATAGTTGTAAAATTTATTATTGTTCATTTAATAAGTACTTTGATAACACAATATTATACTCTATAGAAGTATTGATATTATACTTGTACTTTTATTATTATTTTTTATAAATAGCATAAGACTATAAAATATCCTCAATATAAGTTTCCAAAATACATAATATTAGTTTTCTAGTATATAATTGACATGTAAGATTCTTCTAATTGATAAAATGATAGTTGAATTATCAATCTAATATTTTTTTATAAATATTTAATTTAAACGAATTTGTAATTATCTTCTCTATCACAAAGTAATCAAGTCAATTAACGTTGCGCATATGTCCATCACTTACATAATATATAAGGAGAATTGCAATTCATTTTATTAAAGAATTTAAAATTAATATTTGATTGCATAAAATGAAATTGTAACACTCCACATTACTTATCTAAAAAATAATGTAAAATATTACAAATTAATATCATTACGGTCTAACTTTACAAGAGAAATCGAATATGTATTGAAATACAATCTTATAAGTCAAGTTTCAGACTTACACAATATATTAACTAAATTTCAAAATACAAATACAATCACTACAAAACATTGACATCATATACATGCTATGAGTTCAAAGCTCAAGCCTTCTAGTTTACTATAATACATAAAAATATAGGGTAAAATAATAATCTCAGTGAATTCTATAAAAAGGAAAAATTGTTAGAAAATATATTTTTCTAAACATCAACAATAGAAAAATACACATTTCTTTTTCAATAAAATTTTTAAGGTAAAATTACATTTGAAAATCTTTTATTCTTTTCAGTCAATTTTTATATAACATATGGACAGTATATTCCAATTATCTCAACGTGAGTCACCAAGATAATTGTGATCATTTTGTAAGATAGGTCTAGACTATGACCGCAACATTCATCTTAGTTGCTCTTCCTTTACAGATGTTTTATTAATGAAATATCATCATATCTTCTCGTATCATTTTCAGTCACTCATTTTAAAACATATAATTGAAAAATGAAATTTTAACATGAAAAAAATATAGTATCATTTTAAGTTAAATCAATGCAAATTAAAACACATCAAGCTTATTAATCAAGCAACCATTTGCAATACAATTAAATTCAACATTAAAAAACTACTATAAACTAAACACACATTAAAACTACACAAAAATTTCAAAATCAATCAAATTCGCTTAACAAATTTAACATTCACTCAGCAAATCTAAAATAGGGGCTAATTTTTTCAAAAATCTGTTAAATTTACTTAGTCAATTCAAGCATGAAGCAACCATGTTAGTCAAAAGCTTGCTTAGCAAAATAATTTTCGCTTAGTGAACTTCTACTAATTTATAATCAAACATAACCATACATATCCAATTGTTCAAAATAAAGATGAATTCTTGAAGAAATAGATGCAAGTGTCAAATCATCTACATGCAAAACCTCACATTCCTCTCATTCTCATTTTCAAAAAAACCCATTTTGTCAAAACTCTCGAAAACATAGTTTTCACCAAATAAGAAGTTGAATTCACCCCTATTAACTCACATGCAACATGAAAGATTGGTAGAGATTTCTACTTAAGCTAAGCATGGTGAAGAGTTTTCTTGACTTCTAACCCTAACTCCTTCCATTGATTAGAAGACTTGTCAATCTACACTTTCATGTGACCTTTCCTTTATGATTGAGAGGTGGAAAAAGTGGAGAGGATGAAGAAAAGAGAAGGATTAAGGGTTAATTTAACTTGCATATGATATATTGAGGTTGGGAAAGAGAAGAGAATTTTGGGGGATGGTGAAATTGAGGCTTGGAAAGAAGGAGGAGAAGAGTAGCATTTATGTTGTGTTTGGGAGCTAGAGAATGCGGCTTGCTTATCATGAATATTACTACTTCTCACTTCACAATATTAATATGTAATATTAAAAATGAAAGGAATAGTATTAACTACCTAATAACATTGGTGGAAATTAATTTTTAAAAAATAATATAAATAATCATAAATAAATAAATTTCTCGAATAATAGGAGGGTTGTTACAAAAATATAAATTACTACATGTTTTTAAAGAGAATTTCTTACTTATTGTCATCCCACATAAAAAATATATCAACAATGTAGCTAACTTATAAAATGTATATGAGATACATTATACATTTTACAAATACATTGCTTAATAACAATATAGGATTTATGTAATTTCAACTATAGCCAAAATATTTATCTATTTGGATCTAATACCAATTGATGGAAATTTCCAATATTAAATACAAGTTATATAACATATATACATTTACAAAAATAATCAAGAACGACGTACCTTTAGGATTAGGTGGAAGGAGCAAAGATAAACGGTGAACTGCCTTTAATATCGTTTAGGTTTCAAGAGTTTAGTTACCCGAATAACCCTTATATAACTAACAACAGAGATATAACCTAATATTGGTCTTGACATAATGGTCTAATAACTAAACAATAGATATATGACTTTTGAGGTTTTTACCATGCACCCCACACCATAGCTTCTCACCCCTCCTCCCACTTGAAATTATATTTTTGCCCTTTTATTATCTATAAAACTCTCAAGATGATTTTGCACTCATTTTTTTACCCCTCTTTCGAAACTTTACATAAATTACTCCACCATTCGAAAGTTTACAAATTTTCAAAATATAAAATGTAAGTAAGTTTTCTTAATTTTGAATTTTTCATAGTTTCGAAACAATTATTTTTGAAATTTTCGAACTTTTATAACAAAATTAAAGTTTTGAAATAGGTTTTTTCTAGATTTTTGAAAGTTTCCATCAATACGAAATTTTTGAAATGTTAATTTCTAGTTGTTTTCAAAACATTGAAATGTTCGAAACAGTAAATCTTCAAAACTTTCAAAATCAAAAAATGGAAAGTTTATATAATTAAAAAAATATATAAATGGAAAGTTTATATCAAGAACTAAAAACTCTCAGATCCAGACCAACCCTTTAGTAAATTGTTAATTTTGAAAATTTCTAAAAATTCCAAATTTTTGACATTTTTGCGAAGGTCACATTTTGAAAATTTCAAAATTCTCAAAAGTTTGAAAAATCTAAAATTTTCATTTCGAAATTTTTTAAATTTTTAAATCTTTCATTTCGAAATAACGTAAAACCATATTAAAATTAAAATTAATATATATTGAGTTTGTTTCGTTTGGTTTAGTTTTAACTCAAACACAAAAATAAAGAAACAACCCAATTTAATAGATTTCGTATATAAATTTTGGAGTTGACAAGATATTAATTTGATTTTTGTCTGCTAGAAGAAACTCACAACATACAGTTGGAACTAATTAAGTTAAAAGAGATAATGTATTTTTATAGGTAAATCTTTTATTTAATGCTTTTTTATAGTCTATTTTTTTTAAATTGTTGGAGACTACCACGATAGCCACCCCATGTCAAAACAAAGTTCCACTACTAAACGTGGCATTCATGCCAAATATTTTAATCATAAAATAGTGAAGAAGAAATTGTAAACCCGATCTTTTGAATTTGCTTTTAATAAAAATTTGGGTGAGTCCCACAAAACCGACATCAAATATGGTTATCTAAAACAAAAGTTTGAAATGTTAAATTGAATGTTACTAACAATTTATGACATAAAATTCTATTTCATCTCAAAAGATGAAAAATATAAAGTAAAAATCATGTTTAATAAGAGACAAAATGGACAACTTTAACTTTAAATTAAAATCAATTCCAAAGACTAAATAAATATCTATGAACGTTAATAAAACTTGTGAAAATCAATATTATTTGTCACTTGAGGGTTTAAACATTTGACATACATTTGTGGTATTGAAATTTTTAGTAAAATAGATATAAACATTTTTTACCAATTTTTCTCCACTAATTAATCTAGATAACGACTTAATATAAATTAACTAAACAAATCTCGTGGAAATAGTATATATTTATATTTATTATTTGTTTAGGTTGTATATATTTATATATATTTTGAAAGCATACAAGCTCCTTTTAAAATTTTGTCCTACGAAAGTAGATAAAAATTAAACTTTGATGACTAACAATATTTTAATATAAAATATAAAAGAAATAAGCATGACTCATCAATTTAACTAAGTAACATTAATAATTATTTTAATTTAAATAAGGGTTTCTTGCCGACTTAATTATAAATGCTATAAATTGTTTGACCATTTCATAACTTTTTCTTTTGTTCAAACATTTGTTTTAAAAAAGTATTTTAATATGATACATAAAGACAAGTAGTCAATTGAGTTAGTAAAGAAGACAAACATGACTCATCACTATAATCAAGAGACATTAATAAAAAATTTAAGTTAAACGGGAATCTCTTGCCAACCTATAAATGCTAAAAACAATAAATTGATCAAACATTTTTCTATTTGTTACATGAAAAGTAAAAGAAACATGAGTGCAATTCTCAAAATTATTTATGTTATAATCGTGTATCTTTTCCTACTTCATGGTGTAACTGAAAGCAAACGTAAGATATTTTCCTCACTCTTCTCAAAATTTGGGTTTCATTTACTTTTTAAAAATATTTTATTTCTTTATTTTATCTTGATAAAAAATTATTGAATTGAATAATTATTATAGAGAAGATAAAATGTTAGTTAGTAAAAATATTTTCTAAAAATAATAAAAATATATATTTTTTAATATTTTCATTATTTCTAAAAATATAGTCAATTATTCGCTTCAAATGGCTTTCAACTCCTTATTCAAAGTATGACTAATACACCTTTTTAAAATTTAAAATAAAAAATCTTTCCACAAAATAAGCTTCCTCTTATTCTTTATTCCTTAAAAATATCAAAGATAGCACTTATTATTTTTAGTAAATTTTAATAAAATAGTGCATCTCTCTTTCTTATTTTTTATTATTATAAAATTCATTTTTTATGAAAAATGGTAAAGGTCTACTATTAAAACTCTTTTGAGATATCTATACTGTACAAACCCTATTTTTCACACAAGATTTCTCACTTTCATTAATATTACTTTGCGGTTAACATTATATAGGAGATCGTGAATGTAATATTGATGATGATTGTCCAAAATGCGAACGACCTTATTTTAAGAGGTGCACTTCTTATGAATGTTCATGCCGTTAAAAGGTAACTTGCAAGATAATTTTGTTACTTTTAAATTATAACTAGTGAGTAACTCGTGCGTCGCACGGATACAAATTACTATATTGATAAATATATTGTTATAATAAAGTTATATAATATAAAAATTTGAATTAACATTGACATTCAAGACATAATTTTATTGACATTGACATTAAAGACATAATATGAATTTTATCATCAATTCAATTCCATACAAAAAATAACTTACAATAAACAAATATAACCGTAAAAAGAATGTCGTATACATGTTTACAAATTATTGAAAATTTCTTTGTACACAACATTTTTGGTGTCGGTACATAGTTTTCCTTCTTCATCTAAAATAACAATCTTCAATCCTTCCCTAGACTTTACTCGTGAAATAGCCACATAGAATTGACCATGAGTAAATACAGGTCGCTTTAAATACAAACCAACTTGAGAAAGAGATTGACCCTGACTCTTATTTATGGTCATTGCAAAACACAACGACAATGGAAATTGTCTTCTCTGGAATTTAAATGGGAAAGCTGGATCAGATGGAACCAAATTCATCCTTGGTATATAAATCTTATCACCGATGTTTTTTCCCGTGATCACAGTTGCTCCAATAATATTTGTACACAATTCATTTATGAGCAACCTTGTTCCATTACATAGTCCATTAGCTTGATCAATGTTCCTCAAAAGCATGACTGGAACACCAATCTTTAATCTTAATCGGTGATTTGGAATTCCAGAACATTTCATGTCATTCAAAAATACTGGTGTGAACCAATCTCCCTGCACAGCACAATTTTCATCAGAAAGGACAGTTGAGTCTGAACTAATGTATTCCTTTTCCTCTTCTGGAATTAATGATAAAATATAATCATTAACGATATCTACAGTATCATGAGTCGGAGCAAGTATTGCCCTCTCTTCATAGTATTTCAAATTGTTTATGTTCTGTAAAAGCAGTGGATATGTCAATTCAAACAGAGATAATAGAGGATTTTGGGAATTTGTTACCAATAAGTCTTCAGGAATATTAATAATACTCTCCCCTAACTCATTTGAGTCATGTTTACCGTTTCCAATATCAAGCATCCAATCTGCAAAATCTTTAATGTCATTAGTATATGCATTGGGTTCTGCAGATGTTAAACGCATGTTTCTTGATAATGTCAAAACCTTGCAGTATTTCCATAATTCAGATGAGTTTATTGAAGCTGCCACTATATCATGCCTACAACCTTTTCTAACAACAGGTAATATTTGTCTAAAATCACCTCCAAAAACAACTACCTTCCCACCAAATGGTTTATGTAGGTTAGCCTCATCTACAGTCCTCATGATATCTCTAAAAGTACGATCTACAGCTTCAGCACATAATTTATTTAGCATTGGAGCTTCATCCCATATAATAAGCTTAGAATGTATGATAAGATTAGCTCTATCAGTGCGTTGTTTGATGTCACATGTAGATGTTTCGGTTGTAACCAAAGGAATCTTTAATGCGGAATGAGCTGTTTTTCCTCCAGGTAATAATAAAGCTGCAATCCCACTGGAGGCAATATTTAAAACAATTGAACCTTGGGATCTCAATGCAGCTGATAAAGTTCTCCAGATAAATGTTTTTCCTGTGCCTCCATATCCATATAAGAAGTAAAACCCTCCCGAATTAGTCATCACAGAAGCAATAATTTGATCATACACTGACCTTTGTTCTGCGGTTAAGGATGACAATAATGAGATGTGGGTTGCAGCTAACTCATCTTTGTCATAGTTTAATTCATCAGCCAAGAACCTATTTTCAAATTGATTCATATTTGAATGGGTAGGGCATGGCATGGTCTTAAAACTTTTAAGAGATTTACCACTCATGAAAAGTAGTTTGTCCAACTCAACCAAACAAATATTTTTTAACTCATCGTCACTTATTTGAAGGCCTGAATCAAAGAGAATGATTTTAATCATATAGTTAGTGTTGTAAAATATTAATAATAATAACACAAAATTAATATATATAGTATTTAATATTTAATTGCATACCTGGGTTGTTTAACATTTTCCTTTTTTCGTATAAAATTCCATCACATAAAAGTTTCCATGTAGCTTCCCAAACAACAAAAGGATTTGTCATTGAATTCATGAACAATAATATAACAAATAATCTCCTCAATTGATGTCCAGAGGCCAACTGACTTGCTTCAGTAATAGCATACACAAATTCATTGTCATCTTGCAGCAACCCAAGTGCAAAACACGCTTCCTTAAAGGTTTTATGTGTTGTGCCATCCACTCTCTTAATATCATTGTAACTTGTGCACCCTTTTTGTATTGTCAATAGGAGTCTCAAAAAATAAACATCCCCACCTCCTGGGGGAATATAAGTAAGTCTTCCAATTGAATTACCTTGCTTTCTGGGCTGCCATGTTTTGCTATTTTTTATATAAACAAACCTTGTAGGAAATTCAGCATAAGTCAATTCTCTTCCTTCAGGATACTTTTTGTTTGCCTCAAACCAAGCCAAAAACATTGTGTCAAGTTCTTCATTACGCGCCACAACAGATTGAATTGAATAATTTTCTGAATACATTACAGATTGCTCATTTTCAAGGTGAAATGAAAGCCTTATAACAGGAGGCCACCTTTGATGGATGTCATACTCAAAAGTTCTCCAAACAGCCTCACACGGGGCCAAATACCTGCACTCATAGTATTGTTTTATCTCATCAAGTACCTGGCCATTTTCTGTTCGGTTTGAAATCTCTATTGTGGCTCTATCTGGTCCTTTATTAACATACTTAAACAAATACTTTATTGAGTTTCCCTTGTTGCAATACTCAACATTGACATGTGCTTGATATTTCATCAACAAATGTGGATTGTATGGAACTACAAACCTATTGTCCAAACTGATTCCTTTTTTCAAAACGGACAAACCAGTATCTCGTCGCTTGTACTTTGGATAACCTTCATCGTCAACTATAGTTGAAGATTGGTAATCCTTTGGAAAATACTTTGAGCACTTGCCATCTTTCATGCACGGAGATTTTGGATTGGAAGATCCACATGGACCATGTAGCATGAAACTTGAAACAACATTTGCAAGTTTTGGATATAAATTACAATCAGGTAGTTCTGCTGAAATGAACTTGTCGATGTCATTACAAACAACACTTACCTTCAAAAAACTGTCGTAGTCGTGGTGTATTGTATTTTATTTTTAATTTTTTAATTGGCCATAAATTTTTTAATTAAATTAATTTGAAGGGGTAGTTGATAAAGTAGTGTTTAAACAACACTTACCTTCAAAAAACTGTCGTAGTCGTGGTGTATTGTATTTTATTTTTAATTTTTTAATTGGCCATAAATTTTTTAATTAAATTAATTTGAAGGGGTAGTTGATAAAGTAGTGTTTAAACAACACTTACCTTCAAAAAACTGTCGTAGTCGTGGTGTATTGTATTTTATTTTTAATTTTTTAATTGGCCATAAATTTTTTAATTAAATTAATTTGAAGGGGTAGTTGATAAAGTAGTGTTTAAACAACACTTACCTTCAAAAAACTGTCGTAGTCGTGGTGTATTGTATTTTATTTTTAATTTTTTAATTGGCCATAAATTTTTTAATTAAATTAATTTGAAGGGGTAGTTGATAAAGTAGTGTTTAAACAACACTTACCTTCAAAAAACTGTCGTAGTCGTGGTGTATTGTATTTTATTTTTAATTTTTTAATTGGCCATAAATTTTTTAATTAAATTAATTTGAAGGGGTAGTTGATAAAGTAGTGTTTAAACAACACTTACCTTCAAAAAACTGTCGTAGTCGTGGTGTATTGTATTTTATTTTTAATTTTTTAATTGGCCATAAATTTTTTAATTAAATTAATTTGAAGGGGTAGTTGATAAAGTAGTGTTTAAACAACACTTACCTTCAAAAAACTGTCGTAGTCGTGGTGTATTGTATTTTATTTTTAATTTTTTAATTGGCCATAAATTTTTTAATTAAATTAATTTGAAGGGGTAGTTGATAAAGTAGTGTTTAAACAACACTTACCTTCAAAAAACTGTCGTAGTCGTGGTGTATTGTATTTTATTTTTAATTTTTTAATTGGCCATAAATTTTTTAATTAAATTAATTTGAAGGGGTAGTTGATAAAGTAGTGTTTAAACAACACTTACCTTCAAAAAACTGTCGTAGTCGTGGTGTATTGTATTTTATTTTTAATTTTTTAATTGGCCATAAATTTTTTAATTAAATTAATTTGAAGGGGTAGTTGATAAAGTAGTGTTTAAACAACACTTACCTTCAAAAAACTGTCGTAGTCGTGGTGTATTGTATTTTATTTTTAATTTTTTAATTGGCCATAAATTTTTTAATTAAATTAATTTGAAGGGGTAGTTGATAAAGTAGTGTTTAAACAACACTTACCTTCAAAAAACTGTCGTAGTCGTGGTGTATTGTATTTTATTTTTAATTTTTTAATTGGCCATAAATTTTTTAATTAAATTAATTTGAAGGGGTAGTTGATAAAGTAGTGTTTAAACAACACTTACCTTCAAAAAACTGTCGTAGTCGTGGTGTATTGTATTTTATTTTTAATTTTTTAATTGGCCATAAATTTTTTAATTAAATTAATTTGAAGGGGTAGTTGATAAAGTAGTGTTTAAACAACACTTACCTTCAAAAAACTGTCGTAGTCGTGGTGTATTGTATTTTATTTTTAATTTTTTAATTGGCCATAAATTTTTTAATTAAATTAATTTGAAGGGGTAGTTGATAAAGTAGTGTTTAAACAACACTTACCTTCAAAAAACTGTCGTAGTCGTGGTGTATTGTATTTTATTTTTAATTTTTTAATTGGCCATAAATTTTTTAATTAAATTAATTTGAAGGGGTAGTTGATAAAGTAGTGTTTAAACAACACTTACCTTCAAAAAACTGTCGTAGTCGTGGTGTATTGTATTTTATTTTTAATTTTTTAATTGGCCATAAATTTTTTAATTAAATTAATTTGAAGGGGTAGTTGATAAAGTAGTGTTTAAACAACACTTACCTTCAAAAAACTGTCGTAGTCGTGGTGTATTGTATTTTATTTTTAATTTTTTAATTGGCCATAAATTTTTTAATTAAATTAATTTGAAGGGGTAGTTGATAAAGTAGTGTTTAAACAACACTTACCTTCAAAAAACTGTCGTAGTCGTGGTGTATTGTATTTTATTTTTAATTTTTTAATTGGCCATAAATTTTTTAATTAAATTAATTTGAAGGGGTAGTTGATAAAGTAGTGTTTAAACAACACTTACCTTCAAAAAACTGTCGTAGTCGTGGTGTATTGTATTTTATTTTTAATTTTTTAATTGGCCATAAATTTTTTAATTAAATTAATTTGAAGGGGTAGTTGATAAAGTAGTGTTTAAACAACACTTACCTTCAAAAAACTGTCGTAGTCGTGGTGTATTGTATTTTATTTTTAATTTTTTAATTGGCCATAAATTTTTTAATTAAATTAATTTGAAGGGGTAGTTGATAAAGTAGTGTTTAAACAACACTTACCTTCAAAAAACTGTCGTAGTCGTGGTGTATTGTATTTTATTTTTAATTTTTTAATTGGCCATAAATTTTTTAATTAAATTAATTTGAAGGGGTAGTTGATAAAGTAGTGTTTAAACAACACTTACCTTCAAAAAACTGTCGTAGTCGTGGTGTATTGTATTTTATTTTTAATTTTTTAATTGGCCATAAATTTTTTAATTAAATTAATTTGAAGGGGTAGTTGATAAAGTAGTGTTTAAACAACACTTACCTTCAAAAAACTGTCGTAGTCGTGGTGTATTGTATTTTATTTTTAATTTTTTAATTGGCCATAAATTTTTTAATTAAATTAATTTGAAGGGGTAGTTGATAAAGTAGTGTTTAAACAACACTTACCTTCAAAAAACTGTCGTAGTCGTGGTGTATTGTATTTTATTTTTAATTTTTTAATTGGCCATAAATTTTTTAATTAAATTAATTTGAAGGGGTAGTTGATAAAGTAGTGTTTAAACAACACTTACCTTCAAAAAACTGTCGTAGTCGTGGTGTATTGTATTTTATTTTTAATTTTTTAATTGGCCATAAATTTTTTAATTAAATTAATTTGAAGGGGTAGTTGATAAAGTAGTGTTTAAACAACACTTACCTTCAAAAAACTGTCGTAGTCGTGGTGTATTGTATTTTATTTTTAATTTTTTAATTGGCCATAAATTTTTTAATTAAATTAATTTGAAGGGGTAGTTGATAAAGTAGTGTTTAAACAACACTTACCTTCAAAAAACTGTCGTAGTCGTGGTGTATTGTATTTTATTTTTAATTTTTTAATTGGCCATAAATTTTTTAATTAAATTAATTTGAAGGGGTAGTTGATAAAGTAGTGTTTAAACAACACTTACCTTCAAAAAACTGTCGTAGTCGTGGTGTATTGTATTTTATTTTTAATTTTTTAATTGGCCATAAATTTTTTAATTAAATTAATTTGAAGGGGTAGTTGATAAAGTAGTGTTTAAACAACACTTACCTTCAAAAAACTGTCGTAGTCGTGGTGTATTGTATTTTATTTTTAATTTTTTAATTGGCCATAAATTTTTTAATTAAATTAATTTGAAGGGGTAGTTGATAAAGTAGTGTTTAAACAACACTTACCTTCAAAAAACTGTCGTAGTCGTGGTGTATTGTATTTTATTTTTAATTTTTTAATTGGCCATAAATTTTTTAATTAAATTAATTTGAAGGGGTAGTTGATAAAGTAGTGTTTAAACAACACTTACCTTCAAAAAACTGTCGTAGTCGTGGTGTATTGTATTTTATTTTTAATTTTTTAATTGGCCATAAATTTTTTAATTAAATTAATTTGAAGGGGTAGTTGATAAAGTAGTGTTTAAACAACACTTACCTTCAAAAAACTGTCGTAGTCGTGGTGTATTGTATTTTATTTTTAATTTTTTAATTGGCCATAAATTTTTTAATTAAATTAATTTGAAGGGGTAGTTGATAAAGTAGTGTTTAAACAACACTTACCTTCAAAAAACTGTCGTAGTCGTGGTGTATTGTATTTTATTTTTAATTTTTTAATTGGCCATAAATTTTTTAATTAAATTAATTTGAAGGGGTAGTTGATAAAGTAGTGTTTAAACAACACTTACCTTCAAAAAACTGTCGTAGTCGTGGTGTATTGTATTTTATTTTTAATTTTTTAATTGGCCATAAATTTTTTAATTAAATTAATTTGAAGGGGTAGTTGATAAAGTAGTGTTTAAACAACACTTACCTTCAAAAAACTGTCGTAGTCGTGGTGTATTGTATTTTATTTTTAATTTTTTAATTGGCCATAAATTTTTTAATTAAATTAATTTGAAGGGGTAGTTGATAAAGTAGTGTTTAAACAACACTTACCTTCAAAAAACTGTCGTAGTCGTGGTGTATTGTATTTTATTTTTAATTTTTTAATTGGCCATAAATTTTTTAATTAAATTAATTTGAAGGGGTAGTTGATAAAGTAGTGTTTAAACAACACTTACCTTCAAAAAACTGTCGTAGTCGTGGTGTATTGTATTTTATTTTTAATTTTTTAATTGGCCATAAATTTTTTAATTAAATTAATTTGAAGGGGTAGTTGATAAAGTAGTGTTTAAACAACACTTACCTTCAAAAAACTGTCGTAGTCGTGGTGTATTGTATTTTATTTTTAATTTTTTAATTGGCCATAAATTTTTTAATTAAATTAATTTGAAGGGGTAGTTGATAAAGTAGTGTTTAAACAACACTTACCTTCAAAAAACTGTCGTAGTCGTGGTGTATTGTATTTTATTTTTAATTTTTTAATTGGCCATAAATTTTTTAATTAAATTAATTTGAAGGGGTAGTTGATAAAGTAGTGTTTAAACAACACTTACCTTCAAAAAACTGTCGTAGTCGTGGTGTATTGTATTTTATTTTTAATTTTTTAATTGGCCATAAATTTTTTAATTAAATTAATTTGAAGGGGTAGTTGATAAAGTAGTGTTTAAACAACACTTACCTTCAAAAAACTGTCGTAGTCGTGGTGTATTGTATTTTATTTTTAATTTTTTAATTGGCCATAAATTTTTTAATTAAATTAATTTGAAGGGGTAGTTGATAAAGTAGTGTTTAAACAACACTTACCTTCAAAAAACTGTCGTAGTCGTGGTGTATTGTATTTTATTTTTAATTTTTTAATTGGCCATAAATTTTTTAATTAAATTAATTTGAAGGGGTAGTTGATAAAGTAGTGTTTAAACAACACTTACCTTCAAAAAACTGTCGTAGTCGTGGTGTATTGTATTTTATTTTTAATTTTTTAATTGGCCATAAATTTTTTAATTAAATTAATTTGAAGGGGTAGTTGATAAAGTAGTGTTTAAACAACACTTACCTTCAAAAAACTGTCGTAGTCGTGGTGTATTGTATTTTATTTTTAATTTTTTAATTGGCCATAAATTTTTTAATTAAATTAATTTGAAGGGGTAGTTGATAAAGTAGTGTTTAAACAACACTTACCTTCAAAAAACTGTCGTAGTCGTGGTGTATTGTATTTTATTTTTAATTTTTTAATTGGCCATAAATTTTTTAATTAAATTAATTTGAAGGGGTAGTTGATAAAGTAGTGTTTAAACAACACTTACCTTCAAAAAACTGTCGTAGTCGTGGTGTATTGTATTTTATTTTTAATTTTTTAATTGGCCATAAATTTTTTAATTAAATTAATTTGAAGGGGTAGTTGATAAAGTAGTGTTTAAACAACACTTACCTTCAAAAAACTGTCGTAGTCGTGGTGTATTGTATTTTATTTTTAATTTTTTAATTGGCCATAAATTTTTTAATTAAATTAATTTGAAGGGGTAGTTGATAAAGTAGTGTTTAAACAACACTTACC
This sequence comes from Cicer arietinum, assembly GCF_000331145.2. Taxonomy (NCBI): domain Eukaryota; kingdom Viridiplantae; phylum Streptophyta; class Magnoliopsida; order Fabales; family Fabaceae; genus Cicer; species Cicer arietinum. The sequence continues at coordinate 47,532,022 of NC_021162.2, read as the reverse complement.
TTCAAAAAACTGTCGTAGTCGTGGTGTATTGTATTTTATTTTTAATTTTTTAATTGGCCATAAATTTTTTAATTAAATTAATTTGAAGGGGTAGTTGATAAAGTAGTGTTTAAACAACACTTACCTTCAAAAAACTGTCGTAGTCGTGGTGTATTGTATTTTATTTTTAATTTTTTAATTGGCCATAAATTTTTTAATTAAATTAATTTGAAGGGGTAGTTGATAAAGTAGTGTTTAAACAACACTTACCTTCAAAAAACTGTCGTAGTCGTGGTGTATTGTATTTTATTTTTAATTTTTTAATTGGCCATAAATTTTTTAATTAAATTAATTTGAAGGGGTAGTTGATAAAGTAGTGTTTAAACAACACTTACCTTCAAAAAACTGTCGTAGTCGTGGTGTATTGTATTTTATTTTTAATTTTTTAATTGGCCATAAATTTTTTAATTAAATTAATTTGAAGGGGTAGTTGATAAAGTAGTGTTTAAACAACACTTACCTTCAAAAAACTGTCGTAGTCGTGGTGTATTGTATTTTATTTTTAATTTTTTAATTGGCCATAAATTTTTTAATTAAATTAATTTGAAGGGGTAGTTGATAAAGTAGTGTTTAAACAACACTTACCTTCAAAAAACTGTCGTAGTCGTGGTGTATTGTATTTTATTTTTAATTTTTTAATTGGCCATAAATTTTTTAATTAAATTAATTTGAAGGGGTAGTTGATAAAGTAGTGTTTAAACAACACTTACCTTCAAAAAACTGTCGTAGTCGTGGTGTATTGTATTTTATTTTTAATTTTTTAATTGGCCATAAATTTTTTAATTAAATTAATTTGAAGGGGTAGTTGATAAAGTAGTGTTTAAACAACACTTACCTTCAAAAAACTGTCGTAGTCGTGGTGTATTGTATTTTATTTTTAATTTTTTAATTGGCCATAAATTTTTTAATTAAATTAATTTGAAGGGGTAGTTGATAAAGTAGTGTTTAAACAACACTTACCTTCAAAAAACTGTCGTAGTCGTGGTGTATTGTATTTTATTTTTAATTTTTTAATTGGCCATAAATTTTTTAATTAAATTAATTTGAAGGGGTAGTTGATAAAGTAGTGTTTAAACAACACTTACCTTCAAAAAACTGTCGTAGTCGTGGTGTATTGTATTTTATTTTTAATTTTTTAATTGGCCATAAATTTTTTAATTAAATTAATTTGAAGGGGTAGTTGATAAAGTAGTGTTTAAACAACACTTACCTTCAAAAAACTGTCGTAGTCGTGGTGTATTGTATTTTATTTTTAATTTTTTAATTGGCCATAAATTTTTTAATTAAATTAATTTGAAGGGGTAGTTGATAAAGTAGTGTTTAAACAACACTTACCTTCAAAAAACTGTCGTAGTCGTGGTGTATTGTATTTTATTTTTAATTTTTTAATTGGCCATAAATTTTTTAATTAAATTAATTTGAAGGGGTAGTTGATAAAGTAGTGTTTAAACAACACTTACCTTCAAAAAACTGTCGTAGTCGTGGTGTATTGTATTTTATTTTTAATTTTTTAATTGGCCATAAATTTTTTAATTAAATTAATTTGAAGGGGTAGTTGATAAAGTAGTGTTTAAACAACACTTACCTTCAAAAAACTGTCGTAGTCGTGGTGTATTGTATTTTATTTTTAATTTTTTAATTGGCCATAAATTTTTTAATTAAATTAATTTGAAGGGGTAGTTGATAAAGTAGTGTTTAAACAACACTTACCTTCAAAAAACTGTCGTAGTCGTGGTGTATTGTATTTTATTTTTAATTTTTTAATTGGCCATAAATTTTTTAATTAAATTAATTTGAAGGGGTAGTTGATAAAGTAGTGTTTAAACAACACTTACCTTCAAAAAACTGTCGTAGTCGTGGTGTATTGTATTTTATTTTTAATTTTTTAATTGGCCATAAATTTTTTAATTAAATTAATTTGAAGGGGTAGTTGATAAAGTAGTGTTTAAACAACACTTACCTTCAAAAAACTGTCGTAGTCGTGGTGTATTGTATTTTATTTTTAATTTTTTAATTGGCCATAAATTTTTTAATTAAATTAATTTGAAGGGGTAGTTGATAAAGTAGTGTTTAAACAACACTTACCTTCAAAAAACTGTCGTAGTCGTGGTGTATTGTATTTTATTTTTAATTTTTTAATTGGCCATAAATTTTTTAATTAAATTAATTTGAAGGGGTAGTTGATAAAGTAGTGTTTAAACAACACTTACCTTCAAAAAACTGTCGTAGTCGTGGTGTATTGTATTTTATTTTTAATTTTTTAATTGGCCATAAATTTTTTAATTAAATTAATTTGAAGGGGTAGTTGATAAAGTAGTGTTTAAACAACACTTACCTTCAAAAAACTGTCGTAGTCGTGGTGTATTGTATTTTATTTTTAATTTTTTAATTGGCCATAAATTTTTTAATTAAATTAATTTGAAGGGGTAGTTGATAAAGTAGTGTTTAAACAACACTTACCTTCAAAAAACTGTCGTAGTCGTGGTGTATTGTATTTTATTTTTAATTTTTTAATTGGCCATAAATTTTTTAATTAAATTAATTTGAAGGGGTAGTTGATAAAGTAGTGTTTAAACAACACTTACCTTCAAAAAACTGTCGTAGTCGTGGTGTATTGTATTTTATTTTTAATTTTTTAATTGGCCATAAATTTTTTAATTAAATTAATTTGAAGGGGTAGTTGATAAAGTAGTGTTTAAACAACACTTACCTTCAAAAAACTGTCGTAGTCGTGGTGTATTGTATTTTATTTTTAATTTTTTAATTGGCCATAAATTTTTTAATTAAATTAATTTGAAGGGGTAGTTGATAAAGTAGTGTTTAAACAACACTTACCTTCAAAAAACTGTCAAGTAGTCGTGGTGTATTGTATTTTATTTTTAATTTTTTAATTGACCATAAATTTTTTAATTAAATTAATTTGAAGCGGTAGATAAAGTAGTGTTTAAACAACACTTACCTTCAAAAAACTGTCAAGTAATCGTGGTGTATTGTATTTTATTTTTAATTTTTTAATTGGCCATAAATTTTTTAATTAAATTAATTTGAAGCGGTAGTTGATAAAGTAGTGTTTAAAAAACACTTACCTTCAAAAAAACTGTCAAGTAGTCGTGGTGTATAGTATTTTATTTTTAATTATTTAATTGGCCATAAATCTGCACGATGAAGTATTATTTCTATTAATAGAAACTTCATATATTCCTAAGACTCTATTTGGCTGACACGTGGCAAACTTGCCAAATTATCATCTTTGCTTTATTATAATGTATAGATTTGAACAGTTATTTTTTTCCCAACTTTGAACGTGTTTTTACTCTTATTACTTCTAGCACACTTCATTTTACATCTAATTGTCTTTATATTTCTTTGACAGACACGTCTTTTACAGGATATATATGGACAACAAAAATGCCATTGCACAATAAATTATAATGTGTTGTAATAAGATAATATGATCATGTAAAGTCATAAGTAAATAAATAAAGATAATATGATTATCTAAACTAATAATTTATTCTAGTTTTATATTTAACATGATCGTTTAGTAAAAAAAATATTTAATACGATTGATAGTGATGTGTGATATAGTAAACAAATAAATCATCATATATTACTGATACTATGCTTAAAATCATAATTATCGTACAAGTTATGCATCTATTAGATACAATATTAATTATACAATTTTTGTGATATCCTTCACTCTAAAATAATATATAAAATAAATTATATTATATTTTTGTAAATTTAGTTATAGTGACTTGTTTAATAAAAAGATTAGGTTCAGACTTTTTTCAAATCCTATTAATTTAAATAGATCAAACTCGAGCTTATAAAAAGTCTATTAGACCTGATAGATCAGACTACATATATATTATTATTATTTATTTTTTTTATTTTTATTATTTATTAATATTAGTATTTCTTATTTAAAATTTGTTAATTATGGGTTTATTTAGGCAAAAAAATTAATTGTAAGTCAGACTCAAACCTTTCAAAGTTTGGTCTAGCCTATTCTTACTCCTACCTAAGTACTACATTTTTCAAGGTATATATGAAAAACTTCAAACTTAATTCCCAAATAAAACAATGCAATCTTAATAAAATGAATTTAACTATAATTTTTTTAATTTAATTTCAAGAACTTACTAGTACTAACAAGATTTTCATACAAAGAAATTGTTCCTACTTAAATAAGTGAAAAACAACTTACAAATTATATTCACGACATCTGCACATGTCACATTGGAACTTCTCCCAAACTTCAACTTCAAGGCTCACTAAACTGTAATAAGTACGATTTCGCAAACGTATAACCAAACCAATCAAACATAAATAACGAAAGGGATGAGTTTAAAAGTCATGTTGATAGTATAATATAAGTAAGAAGAACACACAAATAATTAAAACATAAATTATATCAAAATATTCAAGGAAATGACTTCACATTATAACGTCAAAATTCCTAAAGAGAAATCAACATCTCATTATAACATCAAATTCTAGGAAAAATGATAACCACATTCAATACACAATAATTACAATGGAATAATCACAAGATAACGCAATTCTATGCACAAGCTTAAACTCTACTTCACATTTTTGTATCATTCCAACTCCGAAGTACATGGTTTTAAGGCTTGATACTATGTCAACATGCAAGTGAACGAATATTCAAATTGGTCACGTCCTCATAGATCCCATCTGTTGAGATAAAATCCTAAATTAATATTTTGATGATAATCAAACAAAGTTAATTATTCTTCTAGTTTTGATTCTAAAAATGTGTTGTTATTTAACGTGTTCTTCAGTGTATTAATCAAAGACATGCATCAAATATAACCACAAAGATCAATTTGAAAGAAGCAAGATCATATCTGAGAAAACAAGATTGTTCTGGCTATTAAATAGAAAAAGCGAAGATCGTTCTGGTTTTCACAGCTTTTTAATTCAATAGCGTTCTGGTTTACTAAAGAACAAAACCTTCTAGAAATCAAAATCGATCTAGGTTGCATAAGTACATCAAGATGCATAGCAAATCACCACTAATTATTACGAAGGAACATAACTGTATATTCAAAGACATTTTGGACAGATTTGTCAAAAGAATCAACAAAGTCAAAGCAATGCACAAAAAGTAAATTGTAAGATTAATCTTCAAAATTGATGGCTTAGATAGTGTAACACCCCAAAAATTGTATATTCCATTTATTATTATTTTACTAATAATTCTATTTTTTTTTATTGTCATAATTCATATATTTATTCTAATCCCTTATATCTCATTTAATCACAAATGATTGTTAGTTATTCAAGTGAGATTTAGTTTAGGAAGTTCAGACTAGTGTGTTTGTTATAGTTGGGGAATAAATTAAAAATAAACCAAATAGAAATCTCAAGTTCAACTTGTAGTAGCCCATTTTGTAGTCAAACATAACTTGTCATTAGTAAGGAATGGGAGGGGCATGATTAATAATTTCCATCACATTCCTCGTACTTAAAAAACCCAATTGTTAGAAAGGAAAAAAAATGAATGAACGAAAGAAAGGGGGAGGGAGGGCATAATGTAAGACAAGAGGGAAAATGAAGAAGAAAGAAAAGGAAGAAGAAAAAGAAGAGAGAAAATACAATCAGTCTCCATTGCATGTTCTACCTCCAAACTTACCCACACCACTCTCTTACAATATATTCTTCTTACAATAAGATTGAATACAATTGAGGAGAGAAAGATAGAAAGAAAGAAGATTAAGTTTCACTCTTAAGAAAACAAAATGAAGATTGAAGATGGAAGCCAAGTGAGGATTATTATCAATGAATGACTTCCACATCTACAAGTTAAGGTAACAAAAAATTTTCTTAAAACCTCTCTTAGGTATGCTTAGAGATATTGGTTGCATGTTCCTAATATTTGTTCATCATTTGTATATTCAGGTATTGAGATAATCCTATTTGATTTAGTATCATTGATTATTAATAATGCATGTTAGGTGTTTGTATCAATTACTATGAAGAGTTGTTGTTTTATTATTGTTGTTGAGTGTTGTGGTTGAGTTGATGATGAGATGATTATTGTTTTGTATTGATAATTACTTGAAAATATAAAATTTGAAATAAAAATAGTTAAATGATGTCTTTGAATCCGTATAGCTATATACCTTCGGTATTTTATTCATAACTTTGTCCATAGATGGTGTTTTGAGCTGATTTCTATCTCATTAAAAAATAGACTTAATTACCTACAAAATAGGCACTGGCTCCACTAATTTGCATTGCGAATTGATAGAGAAAATTGAGTTACAAGTTGTAAAATAATCTCTTATTCCGTATTTTGTATTTGTATACCTTATTTTATTAAACTGTATTATTTGAATGTCTATTATGCAAAATAAAAATTATATTTATAAACTAGACATTTATTGCTTTCCAAAATGTTATCTTTTATTCAAATCGGACATCGTTTGATATTTTAATTAAATTATCAAAGTTATAATATTTTAAGCATAAAAGGATTATGATGTAGCTAATTTAAAATGATAAGCAATAGGAATCAATTTTTAGTGAAACCAATTAAGTTTGAAAGCTTATATATAACACTCTTTTCCTAAAAGTTTGATGTTGATACATAGTGTGTGTGTGTATATGTATACAGTCATATGAATTTTATGTTAAGCACATGTTCAATTGTGTGAATGGAGTAAATGATTACTCATATGTTATCATTAGATATATATTCAATTATTATTATTATTATTATTATTATTATTATTATTATTATTATTATTATTATTATTATTATTATTATTATTATTATATAGGATTCATTCTAGCTAGATCAATTCTCCGTCAATTAACGACGGAGTGAGGGGTAAGCGAGGGTGTGTCAGACACTTTTTACGAACTTAATTATGTCCAATCTTAACTAAAATAAGTTGTTCAAGTAGAGGACATTAGGTGAAATCAATGTAGTCTTTATAATTTACTTATTATGTTGAGTTTAAGTCATTAGATTACTCACGTCCAATGGCTTAAAATGTTTGAAAGATTTGAGGCTAGAGGTAGAAGAGGTATTTGAATATAGCTTACGAAGAAATAGTATTATATAAAATTGAAGTATAGTTTGCCGAGATGATTTTTTATGCTTAGCACACCGGCATGGTTGGGAAACATCAATAATTGTTTTTATTAAATCTATGTTATTGAGTTTTATGCTCATTATGTTGAGGGTGATGTTTTCCAAGCAACAAGTAAATGTTGAAAGTCTGATAAATATTCGGATTTGCTCACTAGTTCTTCAATGTCATGAGTCGGAGTTGGATCTCGTCAAGAGTCTAGATTAGAGTCATAGTTCAATTAAGTCTCACTTGAAAGTTGTTTTAAAGTTTGTAAGTATTTTAGCATTCTAAGTTATTTAAAAAATTTACAAAAGAATTTCAGTTTCATGTACATCATGTAAATATTTTTTATTCATGTTAAACTTTCGATGTTACAATAAGCAAGTGCATCTTGGACAAATGAGACATTGCATCATTGACACAAGTACATAATAACATGATTTACAATAGCTGTCAAAAGTGACAAATACAAGCAGTTGCCAAAAACAGAAACGAAGAACGTTCTAATGATCAAGTAGGAACACTCTTCGCTTATTTACAACACATGCCTATTAATTCATATACCAAATAGCTTGCCTTCCAACGGCTATACGGGCTGGCACAGACCTTCAAGAAGCCTATAAAAGGAACCGCGAGGCAAAGGAAACGTCATCAGTCCAAAATGCAAACAATCATTCAATTAAATCATCATTCTTGAGAAATATAAACTCTAGAATCAAGCAAAAACTTCAGCTCTTCATTTGATTTAATGATTTATTCTTTGAGTTTGATTGTGTAAAACTTAATTCAAACAAGTATTGAGTAAATGTTGATCCAACAATCCTTTTCCAAACATTTTTGTTGAAGCTCAAACACTATAGAATATAGAAATAGTTTGAGTACTTTTGAAAAATCATTTGTATTTAAAAGGTGACGTGTAAATACTCTTCTGGACTGAAGGGTAATTTTTGAAAATCTTTTCAAGGTTGAAAGGTGAACTATTGTAACTGGTCAAGGTTGAACCATGGTATATTTCTGTGTGGATTCTCTTTCTTTTATCTCCTTTTTATTTTTCACCTGCACGGCACTAATCATTTTGTGAAGTTTTTATTGTAATATTCTAACGAAGAATTTTTTGCCTTTATTATTTATCAAACCAAGATCAATCTTGACTCAACAAATTAATACATAAATCAATTTTAAAAAGAGAATTACAATTCAAATCCCTTTTTCTTGTGATCAACATTGTAATTTCACCTTCAACGTAACCCGAGACACACATATGTGACAGTCGGGATAAACATGTGTTGTATGGTAGCTCCCAATATTTGGAGGGCTATCATCAAATATTATTATGTCACACAATGCATTCAAGGTTTATTATCACATCATAAAATTAAATCAAATCAAACATAGACACAAAATTAATTTGACATCTAATATCTCAATAATATTAAATACCACACAATTATCGAAAATTAAATCAATCAACACCTTCTAAACGTTTCTATTTCACATTTTAATCTCAGAATTTTTATAATTGTATATTAATTAATTTATCTCTAAAAGAATTATTGTTGTACGTAACGAGCCCCAAATAAATCATTGGAAAACACAACTCTCCCATTTATCTCAAAATATATTATACTCATGAATTCAAACGCTCTCTCACTTCTTACCTTATTTCATCGCTTTTTCAAATTACAAGAATCAACAATACTTTTCAATAGCAATGGCAAATCAACAGTGTACAACGAACAAGTCCAAAAATCAACGACAACTTCATAAGATCAATAAAACATGATTGATAAATTACCCGAAGCTTAAATATTAATATGAAATAGTTAATTAATTATTTTAATAAAAAATAGAGTCAAGACAGTTAATTAATATGAAGTAGTGCTTACTAAAGGTTTCAATTAGAGGAATCCGAAAACGATGCCCATGATGGTTAAAAATCGGAAATACAATCCACCCAACTATGAAAATGTGTCTTTTATCGGGGAAACGATGCCACTATTGCTAAAATTGATGCCAAAAATAAATTCAGTGGTCGATTTTGTGTAGGAAGGTGAAGTTTCGTGCACCGCCCCCGCAACTTGGTAAAAGAGTGCTCGAGGAAAGAGGAAAAGAGAATGAGAACTGCATTCATTTTTATCGTGTTGAGCGTGATGTTGAATAGTATCCTTGAACTACAAGTCTAACCTTTTTTTTAATCACTTCACGTTTCTTATTTAGTTAGTTTTGGAAAACACATTTCGTTCCAATTGACTTATTTTCTTTAGGCTTGGGTACAAGATCCCCTACATCATTTCTTTTAAATTTATTCAACTTTTCTTGCATAGCTATTATCCATCCATCATCTAATAGAGTTTTGTCTATAGTTGTAGGATTAATTTCAGATAATAGTCCAAACATAGATGTTTCTTTAAATGTGGATCTAGTCTTCAGAAACCTCATATGATCAGAGAGTCTAGATGTGAAGATTCTTATGTCTATCCAAGTTTGGGTTCCTAATTATCTTGACTTGTGAGAGGTTCACTGTTGCTTGTTCTTGAATTTTCTGGCACTTTTTTGGATTCATTAGAATTTTGTTTCGTTGGTTGCTTTGATATTTTGGGTTCCTATGATATATGTAAATATGTATAATCTACATCTAGCTTTGACTTTTTATGGTCAAGCATTTTATCATCAAACTTAACATGATCATCGATTCTTCAACAATCACTGTTTCTTTATTATATGCTCTATAGGCTTTAGACCTTTTAGAGTAACTCAAAAATGTGAACTTCTGAGACCGTGAATCAAACTTGCCATGATTCTCTTTGGTATTCATTTCCATTGTTTATAAGAAGTCTTATTAAGAATAGGTCTAATATAGATTCTATTCATAATATAACATGAATTTTTCATTGTTTTTTACATAGGGGTCGTGTGCCTAGAAAAATTTGCAAAGAAATATATTTGTTTTTTGTAGTGTATGTACTAACATATAAACTATTGAGTGGTAATTAGTAGTGATAAAAATTTTCGGCATAAGATACAAGTTATAGAATATCTACCGTCACAAGAATAATCAATAACGGCATATTTTTGGGATTCGCGATGGAGAGAGCACATACGAGTAACTATTGCATTGACGGAATAGTCCAACTCATCATAGTCCATTCAACAACAAAAGTCAAATACATTATTTAGTATTGAATATTAATTAATCATAATTTAATTAATAATAATTTCTAATAATTGATTATTGTTAATCCATATTTGATTAATTAAATAATTAATATAACAATCTCCCACTTGAATAAAAATAATCAATTATTAAAAGAATATAATTCTAATACTAGAACTTTAATTATGTTCAAAGTAATTGTCTTCCAAGAGAAATAAACTTTAACCTGCAAAAATTTAATCTGATAGAAAAAACAAATCATACGTGTCAAATCATAATGATGACTTTAGAATGGTCCAAGCATTTGAAAATACTATAATAAACTCTCACTAACCCAAAATACCATTAGACTTTAATCAAAATGATATCCGTTATGGGGCATGTCTTGGGTTAGTGGTTTTGCAAATTAATTTTTAATTTCATAAATGTAATAGAATATCGACTTAGGTCTAAAAGTATTATGTCTATAAATACTTTCATAACACAATACGATACCCAATAGGAGTATTGATATTATACTTGTATTTGTATTTTGGAACTTCACAAAATGTAGAATGTTGGTAATTAAAAAGAATCACAATGTAATTGCATGCTAAGCACCAAATTATGGTGCTTACTAAAATGAAAATAATTTTATATATATCTCAATTTAATAGAATGAGACTTAATTTTAAGGTCTTGTAAAGTATGTCATATGTTACAATGTGCTACAAGTATATGACAATACATGCATAATAATTTTTAAATATTTATATTTTATTTATTCATGCACTTCCATTAATACTCTAATGATATATATGCAAACTTGATTTAGATTCTTATTAAAGCTGACTAATTTCTAAATGCTCTAATATATGCACTCCCATTGATCTAAAATATATAACAAGATTTGGATTATCATTAAGAATTCACTTGTTTAAAATTACTCTCTAATAATATAATATTTAATAGTTGGATACTAAATTTTTAGTACAAATTTATTGCTATAAGATATAACAATTATAAATAATTTTGTGTACACACTCCCACTAATCTTATATATATGCAAATTACTCTAATGATGTCATATTTAACATTAGGATACTAAATTTTTAATTAGTACAAAATTATCAATATAATTGGATATAGAATTTTATCACTATTGGATCTTCACATATTTAACCACATATTTTTCTCAACAATAATACAACATTTTTAAAAATTGGATCAGAGGTCGTACCAGTAAGAGTTACGGATCATAGTGTAATTGGTTAAACCAATCCAAACGTGGTGGAATCGGTTAATTAATAAATATGATGCTTAACTTATAATTAATTCAAAGGGTAATGTATAAAGTTTTTTTTATTATTAATTTATAAAGTTAAATACTTATTTTTTGATAAAATGAAAAAAACAAAAAAACAATGCATGAGCATGATACAAGCAAGAGTTTTCTACTTCCTACCCTCCACTTATATCTCTCAACCTCAATACACTTAAAAACACTATTTTATCCTTTTTCCTATATATAGAATATTGATATATTTTCCTTTTCACTTTCAAACACACATTTAAAACATTAGCAAACTTTCCAACACTTTCGAAACTTTTGAAACTTTCGAAGTACAAGTTTTTTTTTTCTTTTTGAATAATTTGAAACATTTGAAAAGTAATTTTTAATTTTTTTTAATTTTTTTGAAAGTTTCGAACCATATGAAACTTTTGATAGTTTTTGTCTTCCAATAGTTTTGTCCATTCGAATACAACTTCTCGAGAGAAAAATATCTACAAAATATATTTCAAATAAAACATCAACATATGTATATACATTAAAAACTAAAAACATATAATATCATATATTATTAAGATTACCTGATCAGTCATGAATTTATCTATAGAATATATGGTCGGTGTTGTAGGAACTTTACCTTTAATTTGAAAAAAAATATACTAAATTTAATTAATATATATACTGTAAATACAATATTTTAAAAAAGATATAATTATTTTAAAACAAAATTTACATTTTTAAAATTTGAGTAAAATTTCAAATTTTTGAAACTTTCATCTTCATTGAAAGTTTCTGAAAGTTTTGAAATGTAATATTATGTTTCGAAAATTTGATTTACAAAAAATCTAATGTTTTGAAAGTTTGAAAGTTCCGAAAATATGCATTTCAAAACTTTTATTAAAGGTTAAAGTTTCAAATATATTTAAGGAATACAATATATTGTATTTTCAAAAATTTTAAATTAGTTCAAACTTTCGAAATCAAACTTAATTTGTATTTCAAAAATTTTATAATCAATAAAATTTTAAAAAAATTTGCTAAAGTTTCGAATGTGTGAGTGAAATGAAATTTTTTATTATTGTTCATTTAATAAGTACTTTAACAACAAAATATTATACTCTATAGAAGTATTGATACTATACTTGTACTTTTATCATTTTTTTATAAATAACATAAGACTAAAATATTCTCAATATAATTCTCCAAAATAAATACTATTAGTTTTCTAGTATATAATTTACATGTAAGATTATTTCACTAGATAAAGAATGATAGTTGAATTATCAATCCACATATAATAGTTAGAAAATATATTTTTTAAAACATCAACAATAGAAAAATACACATTTCCTTTTCAATAAAGTTTATAAGGTAAAATTACGTTTAAAAATCTTTTATTCTTTTCAGTCAATTTTTATATAAAATATGGATAGTATATTCCAATTATCTCAACGTGAGCCACCAAGATAATTGTGATCATTTTGTAAAATAGGTCTAGACTATGACCGCAACAGACATCTTAGTTGCTCTTCATTTACAGATGTTTTATTAATGAAATATCATCATATCTTCGCTATCATTTTTCAGTCATTCATTTTAAAACATATAATTGAAAAATGAAATTTTAATATGAAAAAAATATAGTATCATTTTATGTTAAATCAATGCAAATTAAACACATCAAGCTTATTAATCAAGCAACCATTTGTAATACAATTAAAATCAACATTAAAAAAATACTATAAACTAAACACACATTAAAACTATACAAACATTTCAAAATACTATAAACTAAACACACATTAACTTGCATATGATATTTTGAGGTTGGAAAAGAGGAGGAGGAGAAGAGTAGCATTTATGTTGTGTTTGGGAGAATGATGGAAAAGTTGACTCTTGCTTATAATGAATATACTTCTCACTTCACAATATTAATATGTAATAATTAAAACCGAAAGGAATGGTATTAACTACCTAATAACAATAGTGGGAATTAATTTTTTTTTAAATGATATAAATAATCAAAAATAAATAAATATTTAAAATAGTAAGAGGATTGTTACAAAAATATAAATTATTACATGTCTTTAAAAAAAATATTCTTATTTAGTGTCAATGTACAAATATTATGTAACGAACATAAAAAAATATAACAACAATATACAAGTATTATGTAACGAAAAATTCTAATACCGATAAGGTACTTGGAACCATAATTGACATAAAATCTTATAAAATTTATAAGTGCATTGAACAATTAACAATAACATACCGATAAGGTATTATTATTATCACTATAGTTTTTATTATTTAAATTTTACAAAGAAAACCAATTAACAACAAATTAAACGTACTAACAATAACACAACAATAGAATATGATTATTCTTTATATCATTTTAATTATTTAATTTATAAAATTTGCACAATTACATTCATAATAAGTGAGATTACAATTATACAAATTAACAATATTTATGCAACAACAAGGTGCATAAAATAATTTTATATTTGCTTGTGTGTAGAGTCACTATGCTCTAATGACGGTAGGATTATGACTCTAGATCCATGAGATCTTTTACGACATAATCTCAAATGATTCATAATACAAATAAAATAAACACTTATATCAAAATATAAAATTCTAATATCAATGATATCAATGATAATCTATAATCCAAATCAATAATATTTGAATGAGAATCAAGAAAACTGAGTCAATTGTAAAAGTTTAATGGAAAAACATTTTATATTAGTATAATTAAACAATAGAGATATGACCTCTTATTAGAATTTACGGAATGGTTCAATCTTAATCTATTGAACAACAAAAGTCTAATACATAATCCAGTGCTTAATATTAATTAACTATAGTTGAATTAATAATATAATTTTTAATAATTGATTAATTAAATAAGTAATCTAAGTGATAAATGATCTTCAATATTATTAACTATAGTTTGCAATTCCATAACTTTGAAATCTAACAACAAACCCTCTACTCCAAAGGTTCTACAAGCTATGTATCTTCTAGAAGCTACAATGATGAATTTGTTGGGTTTTGGGCTCCCTTCCTATGTGGAGAAAGACCCAATATGTGCAAGTCTATGTGTTTCACTTATCCAAGTGGAGAGAGGTCAGATTAGTGGGCGTGAAAGAGCTGAATTCAGAGAGAGAGGCAAAGAGAAAAGTGAGAGAGGAAGAGCAAACCCTATTTTCGTATAAAACAGAGCAGCTGCACTAAATTCACGATTTCTCCTTCGTTCACCGTCGGATCGGGCTGAAATTAGGACAGCAGGTTCGTGACTCGTGGTACTTCATTCTGACCGTTTGGATCGTCGATCAGAGGTCTGAGGTGGGAGAAATTGGACTCGGACAGCAGCAGTTTTTCTGGTTTTTTTTGCTGAACTTTTTTCTCAATTTCATGTTTGTTTTCTCATTGTGTTGGCTGATTGTTGTGCTAGTTATCTTGCTGTTCTTGGCTGGCTACTGAGCACGAATTTGTGCCATATTAGAAACTCTTTGTACCCATATTTTGATCATAGTGGAGCTTTATTACTGGCTTGGTCCCGTGGTTGTTTACTTCTCACATTGAGAAGGTTTTTCCACGTTAAAAATTATTGTGTCATTTGTGATGATGATTTTAGTTGCTGTGATTATTTGTTGATTGCTCCTCACAGATTCTTGCAAGTTTGGGAAATTGATTATCCGCTGCATATTGCTCTGTTAGAGTTGTTATTATATTTGTTGTTGAATTTCCCATCAGAGTGGCATCAGAGCTCTTTGGTTAAGGGGTTGTTTGACTTGTTTGAATGATGGAGGCAAATACAAATAGAATGATTTGTTTGAATGGCACTAATTATCACTTATGGAAGGGAAAAATGAAGGATCTGTTATTTGTGAAGAATTTGCATCTTCCTGTGTTTGCTACTGAGAAGCCAGAATCCAAGACTGATGAGGATTGGAGCTTTGAACATCAGCAGGTCTGTGGTTTTATTCGGCAATATGTAGAAGACAATGTTTATAATCACATTGCTAATGAGGAACATGCAAGATCCTTGTGGAAGAAGATTGAATCTTTGTATGCTTCTAAATCAGGGAATAATAAGTTGTATTTGTTGAACTCCTTGATGAATTTGAGGTACAAGGAGGGGACTTCTATTTCAGATCATTTAAATGATTTTCAAGGGCTCCTAGATCAATTGTCAGGTATGGGTATCAAATTTGATGATGAAGTGTTGGGACTATGGCTACTGAATACTCTACCAGATTCTTGGGAAACTTTTCGGGTTTCAATTACAAACTCAGCTTCTGATGGTGTTGTCTCTTTGCAAAGTGTAAAGGGAAGTGTTCTTAATGAGGAGATGAGAAGGAAGGCACAAGGTACTTCATTTCATTCTGAGGTACTTGTCACTGAGAACATGGGCCGAAGTCAAAGGAAGGAACCGAAAGGGAACAGACAGAATAACAGAAGTGCGAGTAGAGAGAACAACAGAAGTAAGTCCAAGTCCAGATACAAGAATGTGGAGTGCAATTATTGTCACAAAATGGGGCACATACAGAGGAACTGTTTCATATGGAAAAGGGAGAGCAAAAACAATAACAGTAAGCAGAGAGATAAGAATCATGATGATGATGACCGTGTTACTACTGCTACTTGTGATGATCTGATTATTCTCCGTGACTATGACTCAGTCAATCTTGTATCAGATGAGAGCATGTGGATTATTGATAGTGGTGCTACACTGCATGTTACACCAAGGAAGGAGTTCTTCACATCTTACACTTCTGGTGACTTTGGAGTGTTGAAGATGGGTAATGATGGTGTGTCCAAGGTAGTTGGTATTGGTGATGTTTGTTTGCAGACCAACATGGGAGTGCAGTTGTTGCTTAGAGGAGTCAAACATGCTCCAGATGTTCGCTTTAATTTGATCTCTGTGCAGATGCTTGATGATGGTGGTTATGATAATCACTTTGGTTCAGGAAAATGGAAACTCACCAGAGGTAACTTAGTTGTGGCCAGAGGGGAGAAAATTAATAAACTGTATTGGACTAAAGCATTGGTTGCTAAAGACAGTGTGAATGCCATGGATATGGAGGCTTCTTTGTGGCACCACAGGCTTAGTCATATCAGTGAAAAGGGGCTGAATTGTTTAGCTAAAAAGGATGTACTTCCGGGATTAAAGAGTGCAGAGTTGGAGAAATGTTCTCATTGCATGGCTGGTAAGCAGACTAGAGTATCCTTCAAGAAACATCCTTCCTCAAGGAAGTCAGAGTTGCTTGAATTGGTGCATTCTGATGTTTGTGGCCCGTTGAAGGTAAAGTCAATTAGTGGTGCACTTTACTTTATTACTTTTATTGATGATTGTTCCAGAAAGCTTTGGGTCTATGCTTTGAAGACAAAAGACCAAGTTCTGGAGAAATTCAAAGAGTTCCATGTTATGGTGGAGAGACAGTCAGGCAAGAAGTTGAAATGCATTCGTACTGACAATGGTGGTGAGTATTGTGGACCATTTGATGTTTATTGCAAGCAGCACGGTATCAAACATGAAAAGACTCTTCCTAAAACCCCTCAGCTGAATGGTTTAGCAGAGAGAATGAACAAGACATTGATTGAAAGAGTTAGGTGTATGCTTTCTGAAGCAAAGTTGCCTAAGCATTTCTGGGGTGAAGCATTGTACACAGCAATGCATGTTATTAATCTGAGTCCTGCAGCTGCTTTGAATGCTGAGGTGCCAGACAAGATTTGGTTTGGCAAGAATGTCAGGTATGATCATTTGCGTGTCTTCGGTTGCAAAGCATATGTGCATGTTCCAAAGGATGAGAGATCCAAGTTGGATGGGAAGACAAGACAGTGCATCTTTATCGGTTATGGTCAGGATGAATTTGGCTACAAGCTGTTTGATCCAGTTGAGAAGAAAGCTGTTAGAAGCCGTGATGTGAAGTTCATGGAAGACCAAACCATTGAAGACATTGATAAGATGGAGAAGACTACACCTGAGATTGATAATGGTTTGTCTGATGTTGATCCAGTTCGGATGCCTACACATGATCTGGATACTGCTGAAAATAATGTTCAGAATGATGAGCAACATGGTGATGTTGGTGATCAGCAGCTTGGAGATGATTTTGATGTTCCTAATGATGATGCTGAAGAAGAACATGAGATGTCACAAGATGAGGATCTTGGTGATGCTCCTGAACCACCTCAAGCTCAAGTTTGGAGGTCTACTAGGCAGAGGAAACCATCCACCAGGTATCCTTCTGATGACTATGTTACCTTGACTGATGGAGGCGAACCTGAATGTTATGATGAAGCCATGGAGAGTGATGAAAAGAAGAAGTGGTTGGATGCTATGCAAGATGAAATGAAGTCTTTGCATGATAATCACACTTTTGATTTGGTGAAACTACCTAAGGGAAAGAAGGCTTTGGAAAACAGGTGGATCTTCAGAGTGAAGCAAGAAAACAATTCTACATCTTCAAGATATAAAGCCAGATTAGTTGTGAGAGGTTTCAGACAGAGAAAGGGTGTTGATTTCAATGAGATTTTTTCTCCTGTGGTGAAGATGTCATCCATTAGAACTGTGTTGAGTTTGGCTGCTACTCTTGATTTGGAGGTAGAGCAAATGGATGTAAAAACTGCTTTCCTTCATGGTGATTTGGAGGAAGAGATTTACATGAAGCAACCTGATGGTTTTCTTGTTAAAGGCAAAGAAGACTATGTGTGTAGGCTCAGAAAGAGTCTATATGGTTTGAAGCAGGCCCCGCGTCAGTGGTACAAGAAGTTTGAGTCAGTTATGTGTGAGCAAGGCTACAGGAAGACTACTTCTGATCACTGTGTCTTTGTTAAAAAGTTTGCTGATGATGATTTCATTATCTTGTTATTGTATGTTGATGACATGCTTATTGTTGGGAAAAATATTTCCATGATTAACAGGTTGAAGAAGCAATTGGGCGAGTCATTTGCCATGAAAGACATGGGAGCTGCTAAGCAGATTCTTGGTATAAGAATCATGCGTGACAGGAACAAGAAGAAACTTTGGCTGTCACAAGAACACTATGTTGAAAGACTGTTACAGAGGTTCCAGATGGAATATGCTAAGGCTGTAAGTACTCCTCTTGCTACTCATTTTAAATTGAGTACTAGTTAGAGTCCTTATGCATCTGCTATGGGTAGTTCCTTATGCATCTGCTGTGGGTAGTTTAATGTATGCAATGGTGTGTACAAGGCCTGATATTGCACATGCTGTTGGTACAGTTAGTAGATTTCTGTCTAATCTAGGTAGAGAGCATTGGAATGCTGTGAAATGGATTTTGAGGTATCTTCGTGGTACTACCAGTTTGAGGCTTTGTTTTGGAGGTGATAAGCCTACTCTTGTGGGATATACTGATTCTGATATGGCTGGAGACATTGATTCCAGAAAGTCTACTTCAGGCTACTTGATTAAGCTTGCAGGGGGAGTTGTGGCATGGCAATCCAGATTGCAGAGGTGTGTTGCATTGTCCACTACTGAGGCAGAGTTCATTGCCATTACAGAAGCATGCAAGGAATTGTTATGGTTGAGGAAATTCTTGCAGGAGCTTGGTTTTGTTCAAGATAAGTATTTGCTATTTTGTGATAGTCAAAGTGCAATTCATCTTGGTAAGAACTCAACCTTTCATTCTAGGTCCAAGCACATTGATGTTAGGTATCATTGGATACGTGATGTTTTTGGATGCTGGGTTGTTGGAATTGGCCAAGGTTCATACAGATGATAATGGTGTTGATATGATGACCAAGGCATTACCGAGAAGCAAGTTTGAAACTTGTTGTGAGATCGCCGGTTTGGCGGTCACCTCCACATAGTTGTGAGGGGGAGATATGTTGGGTTTTGGGCTCCCTTCCTATGTGGAGAAAGGCCCAATATGTGCAAGTCCATGTGTCTCACTTATCCAAGTGGAGAGAGGTCAGATTAGTGGGCGTGAAAGAGCTGAATTCAGAGAGAGAGGCAAAGAGAAAAGTGAGAGAGGAAGAGCAAACCCTATTTTCGTATAAAACAGAGCAGCTGCACTAAATTCACGATTTCTCCTTCGTTCACCGTCGGATCGGGCTGAAATTTGGACAGCAGGTTCGTGACTCGTGGTACTTCATTCTGACCGTTTGGATCGTCGATCAGAGGTCTGAGGTGGGAGAAATTGGACTCGGACAGCAGCAGTTTTTCTGGTTTTTTTTGCTGAACTTTTTTCTCAATTTCATGTTTGTTTTCTCATTGTGTTGGCTGATTGTTGTGCTAGTTACCTTGCTGTTTTTGGCTGGTTACTGAGTACGAATTTGTGCCATATTAGAAACTCTTTGTACCCATATTTTGATCATAGTGGAGCTTTATTACTGGCTTGGTCCCGTGGTTGTTTACTTCTCACATTGAGAAGGTTTTTCCACGTTAAAAATTATTGTGTCATTTGTGATGGTGATTTTAGTTGCTGTGATTATTTGTTGATTGCTCCTCACAGATTCTTGCAAGTTTGGGAAATTGATTATCCGCTGCATATTGCTCTGTTAGAGTTGTTATTATATTTGTTGTTGAATTTCCCATCAGAATTAAGCAATGAACTTTTATTCATCTCTAGAAAGATTCAACAAACGTAGAGTAAGAAAGGGAAGCACCATAAGCACTTTCCTACAATAGACAAGAAGGAAAACAACAAGAAACCCAAGAAGAATGGTTTCAATGGAAAGAATAAGAGTCTCGTGGAAACATAAGATGACTTTAATCTATGTTTGATAACAAAGAAGGACGAGCCAACATGGCTAGCGGTGATGTATAGACAAATTTTTTAAGGATGTCGAATTTTTAAAATTTTAATTGATTAAATATAATATTTTATTGTATATTAGAATTATAAGTTACCAATTTACAATTGTAAGCACACAAAAATAAAAAATTGTAAACTCAATGGTAGAGAAAGAGAGGGTGAATCAAATAGAAGAGCTTCACATGTTTGGGAGAGATGGAGCTACATTGTAACATATTGATTTGATTTCCAAGAAAAAAAATTTGAACTACAAAGATAGATTTTTTAGTTGAGCATTCACAATTTTTCTCACAACATTTGAACCAAATCAATAAAGAATTACATGTGGATTTAATTTTGTATTTAATCTCTGTAAAAAAATCACATTTTTTAATCACTATAAAATTATCATACAAGTAGTGTGAGTCTCACTGAAATGTCACCAAATATTTTAGAATGATTTTTTAGAAGTAATGTTTAACATATTATAAAAAGTTCCCATAAAAAGAGAGTTCAAAATTTGTTTTCTAATCTATATTTTTATTTCTTTTATCTTGAGTTTATAGCATTTAAAATTTTATAATTAATTGATCTAAAGTTAAAAAAATTTAAATTTTTGTGAAGAAATTTTTTATAATATTTTACACATGTTTGCAAAAGATTGTTAAAAAGAATATATGTTGACATTTCAATTGAGACTAAAACTATTTGCATGATAATTTTATCGAGACTAAAAAAATCTTTTGTTTAACTAGGAATAAAAATGAAATTTTAAAATTTTAAAGTGACTAAAAATTTATTTAACATTTATAATAATCTAAAATAATAATTCAAACGCCAGATTTGTAATACCATTAAAACAACTGCATCAAATTTTTTAGGATAGGAGTACATAAACAACAATCAAAAAAATATAGTATATAAATTATTAAAAAATACTTGATTAAAGACACACATTTTCTAAGATAACTCTATTGATATAGTGCGAAATAAAAACAATTGTTTCGTTTAGATGTTGGTAGTTGATTTTAAATGACGTGAAACCATATTTAAATTAATAGATGTTAGAATTTATTTTGTTTGGTTTAGTTTTAGCTAAAATAAAGAAATTAATTTAATAGATTTCTTATAAACTTTTGAGTTGATCATATATTGATTTGATTTTTGTATGCTAGAAGAAACTTACAATATACACAATTGAAACTAATTAAGTTGAAAAAGACAGTATATTTTTATAATTAAGTTTTTTTATTTAATTTTTTTATAGTCTATTTTAAATATAAAAAATTGTTGGAGACTACCAAGATAGCCACCACTAAACATGGCCTTCATGCCAAATATTTTAATCTAGTGAAGAAGTGGTAAACCCCATATTTTGAATTTGCTTTTAATGAAAATTTGGGCGAGTCTCACAAAACCGACCTGAAATATGGTTTCTAAAACAAAAGTTTGAAATGTTAATTGAATGTCCCTAACAATTTGATGAGAGCCAACATCTAATGAAATAAAATTCTATTTCATCTCAAAAGGTGTAAAATATAAAGTAAAAATCATGTTTAATAAGAGACAAAATAGACAACTTTAAATTAAAACCAATTCTAAAGACTAAATACATATCTATGAACAAAACTTGTGAAAATCAATATTATTTGTCACTTGACTGTTGAAACATTTGACATACATTTGTGGTATTGAATTTTTTAGTACAATAGATATAAACATTTTTTACCAATTTTTCTCCACTAATTAATCTAGATAATGACTTAATATAAATTAACTAAACAAATCTCATGGAAATGATATATATTTATCATTTATTATTTGTTTAGATTATATATACTTATATACATTTTGAAAGCATACAAATTCCTTTTAAAATTTTGTCTATGTTTATCACAATCTACGAAAGTAGATAAAAAAACTAAAATCTGATAACTAACAATATTTTAATATAAAATATAAAGAAGATAAACATGACTCATCAATTTAATTAAGTGACATCAATAATTATTTTAATTTAAATAAGGGTTTCTTGCCAACCTATAAGTACTATAAATTGTTTGATCACTTCATAATTTTTTTTTGAACTTCTAATTTCAAACATTTGTTTTAAAAAAATATTTTAATGTGATAGATAAAGACAAGTAGTCAATTGAGTTAGTAAATTCAGTTAGTAAAAGAAACAAAAATGACCCATCAATTTAATCAAGAGGCATTAATAAAAACTTTAAGTTAAACAAGAGTCTCTTGCCAACCTATAAATGCTAAAAACAATAAAGTGATCAAACATTTTTCTATTTGTTACTTAAAAGTAAAAGAAACATGGGTGCAATTCTCAAAATTGTTTATGTTATAATCGTGTATCTTTTCCTACTTTATGGTGTAATCGAAAGCATACGTAAGTTATTTTCCTCATCCTTCTCAAATTTTAGGTTTCATAATTCACTTTATAAAAATATTTTGTATTTTTACTTTTTAAATGTATGTTTATTTTATTTTAATAAAAGATTATTGAATTGAACAATTATAACAGAGAGAAAATAAAATACTAATTAATGATGATATATTTTTTATAGATATTTTTTTGACATTTTTATTGTTTTAAAAAATATAGATAATTATTCGGTTCAAAAGGCTTTCAACTCCTTATTCAAAGTAAAATTAACACACTTTTTTAAAATTTAAAAATAGAAAATATTTTTCCAAAGTAAACATCGTCTTATTCTTTATTTTGTAGGATTCAAATAATGTGGACCTCTAAAAAATACCAAAGATGAACACTTATTATTTTTAGTAAATTTTAATAAAATATTACATCTCTCTTTCTTATTTTTTATTATTATAAAATTTATTTTTTATGAAAATGGTAAAGGTCTACTATTAAAACCCTTTTGAGATATCTATATTATACAAACCCAATTTTTTACACAAGATTTCTCCACTTTCATTAATATTACTTTGAGGTTTACATTATATAGACGATCGTGAATGTTATATTGATGGTGATTGTCCAAAATGCGAACGACCTTATTTTAAGAGGTGCACTGCTTATGAATGTTCATGCCGTTAAAAGGTAACTTGCCAGATAATTTTGTTACTTTTAAATTATAATTTGAACAGTTTTTTTTTTTTGTGCAACTTTGAACGTGATTTTACTCTTATTACTTCTAGCACACTTCATTTTATATCTAATTGATCTTTTTATTTCTTTGACAGACACGTCTTTTACAGGATATGGACAACAAAAAAGCCACTGCAGAATAAATTATAATGAGTTGTAATAAATAATATGATCATGTGAAGTCATAAATAAATAAATAACGATAATATGATCATCTAAAATAATAATTTATTTTAGTTTTATATTTAATATGATCGTTTAGAAAAAAAAAATATTTAATACGGTTGATAATGATGTGTGATATATAGTGAACAAATAAATCATCATATATTAAGGTTGTTATGCTTAAAGTTATAATTATCGTACAAGTGATGAATCTATTAGATACAATACTAACGATATAACTCATGTAATACTCTAAACACAAAGTAATACATACAATAAATTATCCTATATTTTTATAAGAATTTTCAGCGTATCAATGAAAATTGTTTTAAATAATATAAGATATCACGTCTTTTAAGATATATATGAAAAACTTTAAATTTAATTTTTAAACAAAACAATGCAATCTCAATAAAATTAATTTAACTATAATTTTTTAATTCAATTTCAAGAACTTATTAGTACTAACAAGATTTTCATATAAAGAAATGGTTCCTAATTAAATAGGTAAAATATAACTTATAAATTATATTCACGACGTCGGATATCTTAGTGAAACTTCTCCTAAATTTCAACTTCAAGGCTCACTAACTTATAATAAGTGTGATTTCGTAAATGTATGATCAAACCAATCAAACATAAATAACTAAAGGGGTGAGTTTATAAATCATGTTAATAGTATAATATAAGTAAGAAGAACACACAAATAATTAAAATAGAAATTATATCTTAATACATTCTAATTTATTAAAATATTCAAGGAAATTACATCACATTATAACGTCAAAATCCTTAAAGAGAAATCAACATCTCTTTATAATTAACATCAAATTTTAGAAAAAATTATAATCACATTCAATACACACTAATTACAATGGAATAATCACAAGATAATGCAATGTTATGCACGAGCTTAGACTCTACTTCTTCACATTTTTTGTATCATTCTAACTCTGAAGTACTTGGTTTGGAGGCTTGATACTATGCAACTACGCAAGTGGGCGAACATTCAAATTGGTCATGTCCTGATAGATCACCTCAACAAAATCCGAGATACATATACGCGACAATCTAGATAAAATTTGTTGTATGGTAGCTCCCAAAATTTGGAGGGCTACCTCCAAGTCTCATAAGAATTTCAAACCGGAATACTCATAAGGTTTAACAATCTTACCTTATGGCTCAACAATAGATCACCACATTCAAACTCATCTAGTTGTACTTCTCCAATATCACAAGGATTGTCTAGTCATACCTATATGATGACAAAATAATATTCACATCAAACACCTTAGCATCTAATTTCTCGTCTCGTTGGTCTAAGATACTCCATTAAAAGCATCATCTTTAACATAAGTTAGAATCACCAATATTTCATCAATTATGAGGTGACATCAATATATTCATCACAATGATAAAATCTCAACTGTTAGTCACATATTATCATCAAATATTATTATGTCACACAATGCATTCAATGTTTATTATCACATCACAAAATCAAATCAAATCAAACAAAGTCACAAAATTAATTCAACATCCAATATCACAATATTATAAAATACCACACAATTATTGAAAATTAAAGCAATCAACACCTTATAAATATTTCTATTTCACATTTTAATATCAGAATTCTCATAATTTAATATTAATTAATTAATCTCTCAAAGGACTACTATTGTACGTAGTGAGTCCCGAATGAATCATTGGGAAACACGACTCTCCCATTTAGCTCACAATATATTCTAGTTATGAATTCAAATCTCTCTCGCTTCTTACCTTATTTCATTGTTTTTTTTTTCAAATTACAAGAATCAACAATACTTTTCAGCATAAATGGCAAATCAACGGTGTGCAACGAAAAAGTTAAAAAATCAGAGACAACTTCATAATGTCAATAAAACATGATTGATAAATTACCCGAAGCTTAAAAATCAATATGAAATAGTTAATTAAATTTTTTTGATAAAAAACAAAGTCAAGACAACGCAAAATATATAGTCATAAAAGACTCGCCAACATGCATCGAGTAGTGCTTTCTGAAGGTTTCAACGAGAGGAATCAAAAAACGATGTCCGTGATGGTTGGAAAATGGGAAAATACAATCCACCCAGCCGTGAAAACGTGACTTTTTTCGGCGAAACGATGCCACTATTGATAAAGTTGATGCCAAAAATAGATTCAGTGGTCGATTTTATGTAGGTAGGTAAAGTTTTGTGCAACGCCCCGCGACTCTGTATGAGAGTGCTCGAGGAGAGAGAAAAAGAGAATGATGATTTGATCATGAGGACTGCATTCATTTTTATCGTGATGATGAGGATGATGTTGAATAGTACCAGATAGAGGTGCATAAAGTTAAAGGCCTGATGATGGGGTGCAAAGAGTATGATTGTCCAAAACTCATTTTTAACCCTTCTAGGATTAAAATAGGACTAAGAAAATACTTATCATATATGATAATAATTATTTCTAAATAAATATAATTTTATTTTTAAAATATAATTAATATTTCAAAATAATATTTTACAAAATAGTGTAATTAAAGTAATTAATCTTTTAAAAATATATTAATAATAACTAAAAGTCTCATATTTAAAATTATAACTATAATTACATATATACATTTTTAAAAGCATTTTTTTTACTAAGGACATATTTAACACTTCTATAATAACAATAGATATTTTATAATATTAACGATATGTTTAAGATAATATTTATAAAATAAGTAACTAAAATAAAATATAGTTAAAGATAATTAAATTTAACTTATATACTCATTTAATGTTAATCAAATATTACATTAACTACCAACGTGTAAGTGTACGTAAAAACACTCAAATTTTTATTCTTTAAAATAACTACTCTAAAGTAATAAAATTAATTATTAAACAGTTTTAATATTAAATTAATTTTTTAAAATCCTACTTAAATAATAAAATAATTTATTTTAAAACTTAGAGTGTTAAAACTCACACATCAATTTGTATATAAAACAAACCATACATCTACAACGTGGGTAACTTTTTTTTCTTCCCAATCCTCGGAGGTGTATTTTACATGTCTAGATTAGTCAATCTAAACATGTATTTGAGAACAAAAGAGATAGGAGAAGAAACTCTTATTGAAATATGGTTTTGCAAATGAAGTCATGGTCAACATCAATAGAGAGGACATAATCCAAACAAAATTAAAACAACCAAAATATTAATGAATATTTGATCATTTAATGTTTTAATTGCAATTTTATGTTGTGCAAAAATATTTGTTTAATTTTGTAACTTATAACTTCATCTTTCTTGTAATATATTTTTTATTTTTGAAAGTATTTTTGTTATTTTTTGAATGTTTTATATGTTGAATAAATATATACCCACTAATATTTTGTCATATCATATTATATTATCATATTGAATATCACGTCTTCTAAAAATTTGTCTAATTAGTGTGAAAAATATAGGTGGGACAAAAATTATAACAAGTATAAAATTTAAGGGATCAAAAGAGTACTATGTATGCAAACCTAATAAAATAGGAGAATTGAAATTTAAAATAATTTTACTTATAATTTATTAATTTTAAACACTTAGCTTAAGCAATATATATATATATATATATTAAATAAAGATTGAAATTTATAAAGGGATTTAGGTAAAGGTCTCCACACTACGTCTATTGCGATGTTGCATTAGTGCCATCTATTTTACTCAAAGAGTTGTGTTTTTGAAAAGTTAATTGTTATGTTTATATTTTGTATGTTTCTTTGTAAAGGAAATATCAAATATTATTAATCATAAAATTGCCATAATTACTATCCTTTGCTTTTGGCAAAAATCTTGTTCTCGCTCTCCGTATTCTTTTTAGGAAACTAGAAATAAGAACTTAACGGTTAAACGTATTTGATTTGGAGTACTTATTTAATAGGTGATCATCATGTAAAAAGTTTTTTAAAATATATGCAAAGTGAATGCAAAACATGTTGAAAAATTAGTGTTGATTTGTGGAGTCAATTAAAACTCCTTAAAGTAGTCTAATATGTTACCAAAAACACCACATTCATCAACAAAAAACAACTAAAGAATTGGTAAGTCAAAGCGAGCAGAGAGATCAATCAAGGAATGTATGGAATATGTCCAAAATGATCAATTCAGGCAATGTAGACATTTGACAACACACACATTAATGATGCAAACCCTTCATCATCAGAGAAAAAAAAAAGGTTTCTCAAATAAGTCAAAGGCGAATCTATAACAAATATTTAACCGGTGATTTTAATTAAACTTCGTAGATATTTAAGTTTTTTGAATTATTTTTATTTTGGATAATCTTCAACTATTTTTAGTTGATTTTACTCTACTCATTAAATCTCATTTCATTTAAGAAAAAAAGATAAATTTATGAAAGATTCAGCCCACTTTATGTGAAAGTGAATTTGTTTTCTTTATTTCTTTTGAATCAAAGAGTTTCATTTTTTTAGCTCTGTACCCAATTTCTTTAAAAGAATCAGAAGCCCATTTATAAAAAAAAGTTAGATTTTTTACCCCACAATTTGACTTGTACCCTTATTTATAATTTTGGGCCCTTAACTTCCCAAATTATCCTCACTTGACACATACTCCCATTTCATATTTTGCAAAAAAGTAATTTTTTTTAATTCTGACTTAGGGATGGTAAGAAAAACTATATCGCAGATAATATTCGCAACGGGCACAAGGTGGAGAGCTTAACGATTACGCCACATAAAATAAATTGTTATTTTGATTACAGGTAAGTTAATGGATATGAAAGTGGAAGTAACGATATTCGTACCCGATAATAAATTAGTAAAACTAATATTTTATAATGTTTTTGTTTATCTACTAATGTATTATTAGTTTTTATGGAATTTTGTTATATATTTTATTTATTTGTTAATGTATTAATGTTTTATGCATTAATATTTTTTTGTGTTGACAAAATAGGGAGAAAATCTACACAATTGCAACAAAGACTCTTTGTACATAAATGTTTTTTTTATTTATTTGAAAGATGATATCCATCAATATTTGTTAATACTCACGGATACTTAAAAATTTGTCAAATATCTATTAAGCGGATATTAGAACATTACTATCGATACACGTGTATA
Organism: Cicer arietinum; assembly: GCF_000331145.2. Classification (NCBI taxonomy): domain Eukaryota; kingdom Viridiplantae; phylum Streptophyta; class Magnoliopsida; order Fabales; family Fabaceae; genus Cicer; species Cicer arietinum. The sequence goes on along the minus strand of NC_021162.2, from coordinate 47,503,256 downwards.
CCCATTGCCATCCCTAACATTGCATAAACGCAGCAAGTTTGCAGCTGCAACACAAGGAAACAGGACGAGGTGGTTACGTGCGATATCATACCAACCAAAATCGGATGTGCGGTCGCAAGCCAGACAACACATGGAAGATGTTGGCCAGTCGGCATTGGTGAATAAGGGGAATGGAATGGAACCCAATCATCCGGCGGCAATGCTTCTACTATCTATCTTTCTAGTTTTACTAAATTATTTTCTTTGAAAATCAAAACCTCTTTCATATTCATGTTGTTGGTTTGAAGATTATTGATGAAAAAAATCTGTGAAAATTTTGCTTTCATATTGAGTTTGGTTCTTTGCTTTGGTTACTTTCTTGTTCAATGTATTATTTTTACATCACTTGTCAGACGTAGTTTAAGATAAACACTACAAAAGGAGAAAAGAGATATAGTGTAAGGAAAAAAAGGACTTGTACAAAGTTAAGGCAAGAAAATAATAAGAGCATCTACAATGGTGGATTTTTAAAATGAGTGCTTAAATTGGTCTTGTATGGGAGTCATGTGTACACATCACTTATTTAACAACAACAAGAAATATATGAAGAAAATGTTAATCAGGAAGAACATTTCATGAATGATGAAGATGATGCAATTCTTTGGAGAGATAAGTCACATCTTGATGACATTTGAGATGTTGAACACTGGTGCATAGGAAAAAACCAAGTGTTCCTCTTGAACATCTCCTCTTCGTTCCTCTAAGGCTTGAATGAGATGAGTTATCGATAGTACAATAGTGATGAGTCTAGGGTAGTGGGTTTACTCTGATCTTTCCTGGCCTAGAGTTGATAACTCACGACTTCATGTGTTCCAAAATTAGTTTGGGAAGATTGGTCTTGATCCTCTAGAAGATATTCCACATCAGACCCTTGTGGTCTTTGCTAACATAGTCTATAGATCCTCCTTTGGGTACCACACACCCAATCAGGATCTTGAAGAGTACCTTGTACTTAGGTTTCAGGTGGAATGACTTTGAATTTACCTTTGGACATCTTGTAATAGTAGTTAGGGATTGTTGAGTGATCTTGATGGAAAACCCTAACATGGTACTTGATACTTCTCCGTTTATGTTAGCATTAGTGAATCCCTATAATTTCTTGACTAGAACGTCCAAAGCAACATCTTGTTTTAGGTTAAAGTATTCATACCAACCAACACCAGCAACATCCTCAATAAAAACAAATCCTTTTTTCAGCGAGGTTTGCGAAGTTTACTTGTTGTTCAAGAAGAATGTTTAGTTGATTGAGGTTACATTTCATGATAGGAACATAAGAGACGTTATCCAGTGTAGGGTTTGAGGATGAACTTGAAGCCAATACATTACCCATCCAGGCTTCGATGAATGTTGATTTCAAGAAAGAATTTTAGTTCTTACATCATGCTTATCTCAAATTTATTCTGCATTAACTTATAAATTTCTTAGTAGAGCTTACAATTACTAGAACCAAAAATTATATCATAAACATCTATTTGGATAGTGAGAAAGTCATTCTTAGATGATTTTCTAAATAAAGTAGTGTCAACCTGACCTCTTTCAAAATCATTCTTTAATAAATAAAAAATACTTAACTTATACCAAAATCTTGGAGCCTGTTTTAGGCCACATAGAGATATCCTTAATTTGAAAACATAGTCTAGAAATACATTATCTTTATAGTCATGAGGTTTTTTGACACACTTCTTCATTTATGTAACCATTTATGAAAGCATTTTTCACATGCATTTGATATAAAATGATTTATGTAACCTTGCCATAAGGGTAAAAGTTTCAGTATAATCAATATCCTTCTGCTGATTGTATCATTGAACTACAAGTCTAACCTTGTTTCTAATCACTTCACCTTTCTTGTTCAGTTAGTTTTCGAAAACACATTTGGTTCCAATTGACTTATTTTTTTTAGGCTTGAGTACAAGATCCCCTACCTCATTTCTTTTAAATTTATTCAACTTTTCTTGCATAAATTTTCTGACAAGATCCCCTATTATCATTTCTATAGTTGTAGGATCAATTTCAGATAATAGTCCAAACACAGATGTTTCTTTAAATGTGGATCTAGTCTTCAGATACCTCCTATGATCAAAGAGTCTGGATGTGAAGATTTTTATTTCCATCTAAGTTTGGTTTCCTGATTATCTTGACTTGTGGGAGGTTCATTGTTGCTTGTTCTTAAATTTTATGCACATCTTCCGATTCATTAGAATTTTGCTTCGTTGGTTCCTTTGATATTTCCAATTCCTCTGATATCTGTAAATATGCATAATCTACATCTAGCTTTGACTTTTACAGTCAAGCTTTTTATCATAAACTTTACATGAATTGATTCTTCAACAATCAGTGTTTCTTTATTGTATACTATATAGACTTTAGACCTTTTAGAGTATCCCAAAAACGTACACTTTTGAGACCGTGAATCAAACTTGCCATGATTATCTTTGGTATTCAAAATGTAGCATATGCAACCGAATTGATAAAAGTATGAAATATTGAGTGTTATTCATTTCCACAGTTTATAAGAAGTCTTATTAAGAATAGGTCTAATATAGATTTTATTCATAATATAACATGAAGTGTTCAATGCTTTTGCCTAGAAATGCTTGCCAACATTCATTTCATGAATCATGGTGTGTGTCAAGAGATCTATTTTTTCTTTCTACAATATAATTTTATTGAGGTGTTTTAAGAGAGGAAAATATATATAAGATATTATTATCAAACGATTAGAGGTTTGACACAATTATCATAGGCATATTATCAAAGCATTGTCATACTTATCAGAGGCAGATGGTCGCTTCTTTGTCATGATTATCAGAGGCAGAGTAATCAAATGTTTGACACACTTATCAGAGGCCGAACTAATCAGAGCATTGCTAGCATTAACAGAATCACCAACGGCGCATTTCAGAGTGCTTTAATTAGACTTAGAATACGAATTTCATAGCGAAGTCTAGATGTTCCTTTAACTTTGTCTAAATATCAAATGAGCAGCATAAAAGTATTTAACAATTATACATGTTTCAGAGATCATTACGAGTACAATCAAAAGGTGTCAGGCATAAGGGTGTTCATGGTGCAAAAATCGAACCGCATTGGATCACATTAATGGTTTGATTCAGTTATTGAAAACCACTTTTAAATTAAGTTCAGTGCAGTTTTGAACCGGTTTAAAACTGGTTTATAAATATAAACTAGTTTATAAATATAAACTAGTTTAATATTTTGAAGAAATTTTTAGTTAAAATCAATATCAAAAATAATTATTCGAAAAAAGAATTTTGAAATTCTTTTGATAAAAGAATATCAATTTATTTTCAAGAAAAATAAATGTAAAAAATTTATCGATAAAAAATTATTTTGAAATTCTTTTGACAGAAAATTTTTCGATTTTCTTCAAGAAAATTTTTTTTGAGAAAAATAAATATAAAAAAAAGTTTCGATTTTTTTCTCAAAAATTTTTCAAAAAAAAAAAAAATTGATTTAATTATTTTTATTTCTTCAAAAAAAAATTCAATATTTTCTATATTTTATTTAGAGAAAAATAAATTTCAAATATTTTGTAATAAAAAAAATTTAGAATTGTTAAACTGATTTTTGAATTAAGTTTAATTAACTGAATTATTTTAAATATGTAGTTCAATTTATTAATATTTAAATTATTTAATTTTTTATAATGTAGTACAATTTAATTTATTAATATCATGAAATTAACCATAATTTTGCACAATATTGAGACAAATATGTAGTCAGATCTTAGATAAAAAAAAAATGAGAAGTAAAACAATAGTAAGTGGCAAAAAAAAAATGGAAGAAGCTTGAAAAGTATTCGATTAAAGCAAACTGTGATGCGACTCTTACCAGTAATAATGAGTGGAGATCGAGATGGGTGATCAGAAACAACAACGGGAAGGAGATTTTGGCTGCAACATGGAAGATGATGGGGCCACCAGATATCACGTTGGTTGAAGCTCATGCCATCCTCAACATCATTCAAATCATCAAAGCACGTGGACTCGATGAGGTTGCTTTTGAATCAGATTGTCAAACTCTTGTAAGTGCCATTAAGATCCACGATTTTCCTCGAACATAATGGGGAAATTATACAATGTTAGTACAAAGGGTAAAGGGCTGCTCACACTTTGGCCCATTTTGCTTTATCTAATATCGATGAAGTATGGATTGGGGTTTGTATTCATGTAATCCAAAATCAAATCTCAAGCGATTTGGGTTGAACAAAAAATATTCATCAATAATATATTCGTATGTCTTTTTTTCAAATATTAATAATAATAATAATAATAATGATAATATTAATAATGGTCTTTAATAAATATTTAATTACTTGAAGCTACCACTTTTAAAAAAATTACTAAATGAAATCTACTAATAATTGATACGTTTAATTGTAGTTTTTGATCCTTTTATTTTAGTTGAATTACAAAAAAGTCATCTCATTTTATTTATCTCCAGTTTTGGTCTCCAAACAGAATTTTAATCTAAAATTTAATGAAGTGTTATTTTTTTATGTCACATCACACCATTTATCATCATAGATATAAGGTACAATTGTTGTATCACGAGATCGTGAGCCATGAAGTGGCTTAAATAAGCGCAAAAAAATGACACTTCATCAAGTTTATGATCAAAATTATGATTGAGGACCAAAACTAAGGAGAAATTAAATTGGAGTACTATTTTCGTGATTCAGCTAAAATAGGAAGATCAAAACTGTAAGTAAACCTAATTTATATCATTGTTTTTCAAAAATAATAATAACAAGGTTTAACTGGAAAACCCGTCTTCTTTTGTGTCATGGCAGTTTGCCAGATTTTTTATTAAAAAAAACTTTTGATTTGACTTTAGGGATCAAAATCAATCGCCTTTGATTTTACAGGGACTAAATTCAAACAAAAAACCTGATAACAAGTCTTTTTCTTTAATAATCACTCATATTCATTATTCTTCAACGTGAGTGCTTAATAGGTTGTAGTCTCTATTAGGAAAATAACTACCATTGGAGTTGCTCCAACTCAATTAAAAGGTTTATACACATATAGAAATAACATAAGCAAGCGACCTTATATATAGTTGAATTCATCAATTCATCAATTCATCAATTTGTCAATTCATCAGTTTGTCCCCTTTTAGAGTCATATAAGACTCTTATATATTGTTGAATATGAGGTTAAATCACTTTAGGAAGTAATAACCCACATTAATACTAATTAGAGAAAATCCTTAGTGTCAACAAAAATACTAATTTGGTCAAGTCCTAATAGTGATATTTTCTTTTTAAAATTCTCCTTAATTAAAAGTATGATTATTCTAGATTAAAAATAAATATAATTACAAATAATCAAAATCATTCTTAATTAGTTTAAAATTATTTATTTATTTATTTTTATTTTAATTATTATTTTATATTTTAAAATAAAAACGTGTATTAATATTTAATTTTAGACCAAAATAGAGAAAAAGAATTTATTTTTATTTTTTGTGAATAATTGAAAGGAACGGAAAAAATTAGATGTCGATGGTATGAAATATATAGGTGTAGTTGACTGACAATCGATAGGTTGAAAATGTACAATACATAGTGGACACACCCCAAATGAATATTACGTGTGTTAGAACTTGTATCAAGATGCAAATTACCAAGGAAAAGTTTAGTACAAGGATTAGGTGGAAAATCATGAACTTGTAGTTGATGAGGTTTTAGCTGGAGATATAGTGGTAAACCCATTTGTTGAACTTAATGAAACTAAACACTGTGATAGATAGATCCTTATAGGTGATTGGAACTGTTGTGGTATGCTTAATTTGTATTTGAATTCTTGCATGTACCAATTTCTAAATATGTGGTGTTTATCCATCATTATGGGATTAAGGTTATGAATGCATGTCTCTTATAGGCTATTAGTCCATGTCTAGTTAAGTCTAAATCTATGTTATAGATTAGATGGTTTTGTCCTTGTTGATCTCATCTTCCTTCCCAAGCCCTTGAATTAAGAAATGTTAATGAAAATTAATTTTTTGATTATCCTTTGTTAAATACATATTACAAATTCTCTTTCAAATATCAGTTTTTTGTATTTCAAAGATTTCTTAATACTTTTTTATCCTTGGAATGGATTCATTTAAAGTCTTGATAAACAAATTGAAACAAGACTAGTATCTGAAACAAATTAAGCACCATTAAAAATCATATTTTTAAGAGTTTTATATTCATTTAGTAAAGTCTTTAAATACCCAATTGAGAGCACTCTTTCATTTCTAATGGATTTGGTTGAAATTGAACAATGTTAAAAAAGTTCCACAATGTTTAGTTTTGTAAAGGAAGAGGGAGGTGAGAGCTATAAATATGGTTCTGGTTCTTCATTACAAATCGCACTAATTTGAAAACACTTTAAGCTTGTAGAGAGAAAAACACAAGAAATTGGGGGTTTGAATTGTGTTATGTATCCAAAAATAAACTTTAATTTTATTTATTTATAAACTAGTAATGTTAAAAACAAGAATAAGTAAATAGATACCGAGAGAACATAAGCCAATTTATCCTGGTTTATCACTAACACAATAGCTACATCCAGTTCTTTCACACTAAAGGACAATAGCTACATCTAGTTCTTTCCAACAATATCACACGTTCACTAAACAAATTCTAGTCAAACTAATTGTGTTCAAGTCTTCTCAACATTCTACCTTATTATGGTCAAGCTACTGAGGGCAGCAACCACTACTGGGTCAAGTTACAATAGTGTTTATAATGATTTTATGACAAACTCTCACACAAGAGTGTTTACAGAAGTTGCTCTCAAAATGTGTTTTAGGTTTATTGGTACTTATAACTAATATAAGAACTTTTATCTGAAACGGCTTTAGGTTTCTCTCTTGTTTTTTCTTTTTTACTTTTTAGTGATAATCACAAATCCTTTTACAGAGAGACTTTGAGTCGATTAGGGTTTCTGACCATTTCTATTATTGCATGAAATTGACATGTCAAATAATAGCTCGTATCAATCTTTAGAGATGTTGAATCATCATTAATAACTTGTCCAAATTCATCTTAATAATTGATTCAACATATCTTGATAGAAATGGCAGGAAGACTAAAGGATGACACTATCAGAAGATGTCACACGCTTCTTCAATTGGAGGATAAGCCTACTAAGATGTGCAGATAATGTCCAAATATTGACTTTATCAAAGTGTTGGCTTTATCAAAGTGTTGGCTTCATTAGAATGTTGACCTCATAATGTTGACTTCATCAGAGTGTTCTCTAGATGTTCAATTTGTATACCAAGTTCATGAAATACATATTTATCATAGTGAGCATGTATTAACAGATTCACTCTTCACATAACAGATTGTCTAGAGCATTGTCTTGTTTTTTTATGTTTATCTTCTCCAATCATCTGAGGATCCAGCATAAGGTCTTTGAGGTTTGTGACAATGGAATTGTGCACTTAATTGAAATTGTTAGTGCTATAAACTGCTCCAACAAAATGAGTTTTTGTTATCATCAAAATAATTTAGGGTCATTGTTCTTTAACCCACATTGGTTCTAATAATCTCTCCTTTTTTGATGATGACAAAGATCTATTTTTGTGAATAATTTTTTTTATAATGAAATGATAAATGTAAAGTTTTTCAAATTAAAGTAGTAAAGCTCCCCCTTAATATGAACAAGTTTTCCAGAAAAAAAAAAAAAAAAAAAAAAAAAAAAGTCGAGTACAATATTGTGACAAGGAGGTTTTGCTAAAAGATAAGAATATGTTCTCAAACAAATTGTCAAAAACCCATATACTCCTCAATTTGTCATCAGACAAAAAGAGTTGAGTAGGATGTAAAGCACACAAAAAGGATATAAGAGTTATAACTTAAATAACAACAAAACATTTACATTAGAGAGTCAATAGTACATATAGAGTAAAAAACAATACACAAAAGCAAATAAAATCAAAAGTAAACTGAAGGGTAGGATTGGTCAATCTACTTAAGATTTGAATGGACTCCTGATTCTTGGTTGTCTGTTCCATGAACGGCTCAATTTTAGATTTCAGTCGATCAAAGTCTTCCTTCTTTACAAATTAAGATCGGACAAAAGTAGTTGTAGACAGATTAGTAATGGGGCCTTAAAAGGAAAACTCTCCATATCCTGAAGCAACAACAGAAGGAACATCCAATGGAGGTAACTCAATCGATGGGATGATCACAAAAAACTTCAGTGGTGCCAGGGGAGCAGCTACGCGTGTTTCCTAATAAGTATAGCGAAAGGGAAAGTTATCTTCACTTAAGATTATATTCCCTAATCCAGGTTGTGCCAAAAGAAAGAACATTGTTCCCCTGGTTTGAGACTTCATTAGGGTCCAAACTCTGAAAACTCATATTCCTAATCTTGTTAATTTTAGTAGTGAAATAGGTAATGAATGAGTTAAGGTTTAGAAAGCCAAAAGGAATGGATGGGATAAAAAGGGCTAGGTCTAGGGGTATGGAAGTATTAGGTTCACATTGAGATTGGGTGGATTTAGAATTAGGTGAGTCATTTGAGGATGTTTCAAACATTAAGTCAATTACAGCTTGAGATGTTAACTCAAATGTTGCATGGATAGATTCTACAAGCATAGGTGAGGGAGCTTCAGAAGTAGGTGTAGAAGGGGTATGTAAGGTTTGACTAGTTGTTTGGTAAGTTGTTATTGGAAGGTTAGTTTGGGAAGGTTGTGGTGTTGAGGTGGGAAATTTAGTACTACTAGGATATGGATTTGATTGATACCTAAGTGCTAAAAGACTTTCAGCTAGGGTTGCTTCAAACATATCGTCTGAGGTATTTGTATCTGAATCAGAACTAAAACAAGTAATCAAGTTTATGAGGATGCAGAGCGGATATGAGTAAGAGGTTGGTGTTTAGTGAAGGGTTCAGATGGTGTTGTAATAGTTTTGGGTTCAATTATTTCATTACCACTACCAACATCAACATGAGTGTGAATACGCTTAGTAGATGAATATACCTTTTGCCTCTTCCTCAAGTTGAGGCTAACTATATTCTCATTTGCGTTTGCATCATCTTCTTTGTTTGTCATCATATAAGATACCTTGACTGCTCTTTTCCTTTTCCTCCCAAACTCTTGAAATGCTCTTGGATAGGAAAGAAGACTGAAGGTATCTATTGACCAGAGTGATACAACCATAAATATTCTTGAATGACTTTTTTATTATCTTCTTCAAAAATTGGTGCGAATGAATCTCCAACCACAAAAGGAGTGTTTTGAGTTCCACTAGACTATCATGTGAGCCTTTTAACTTCATTGTGTGGTTTTATGTAGTCCTTGGTAGCAATGAGCCGCATTTTAATGATATTTTGGATGTTGAACACTAGTACAAATGAGGATACCATGTGCTCATCTTTAAAAACTCCTTCTACTTCTTATAGAGCCTTAATAAGGGGAGTTCTCGATAGAATAGCTATTATGAGTCTTGAGTAAGGGATAGTCTTGATTTTCTCTGGCCTAAAGTTGATAATACAAGACCTCAAATGCTCAAGTACCAAGTTTGGCAAGTTTCTCTTTATCTTCTACGAGATGTTGCACATAAATCCCTTGTGGTCTTTGCTGACATCGTCAACAGAACCACCTCTAGGCATCACACATCCAATCATAATCAACATCAAAGGGATGCTATAACTAAAACAAGAACCTGTCTTCTTCCAATGCAGATATTGTGATACCTTTTATTCATATGCGATAGTTTGATGAAGCAATCCTTTATGACAAGGAAATTAACCTTTTTTTCAGTCACAAGACTCCCAATGAGACAGTGTCAAAGAGTATTGTTTGCATATTGCTCACAATGAATTTGGATGGTAGCATTGGCGCTCTCTTCAACAATGGTAAATCTCACGATTGTGGAATTGTGAGAAATAAAATTGATGCTCAAAGTGATAATAAGGGCAATACTCGACATGAATAGATACCTCGATCAAAACAGATCTGTGATAATTCCTTGATGGAAATCAGATGGAATCAAAGATGAACAAAAAGGATGGAATCGTTGGAGTATTTTGAAATTAGTTGACTTTAATGAGAATCTCAAAGTGATATATATCGGATGGACGTGCATGTGTACACAAATTATAAATATTTGAAAATTATCATTCTTCAATTGTCATATATGCTTGTACGCACTATAACATATAATATATTTTAAGAGACTTTTAAGTTTAGTCTTGTTGTATTATACTTAGATATATAAACACTCTTTAATCTTAGTAAGTGTCATAATTGGATGTTTCTGTCAAATTTGTTGGAAAATGTACAATAATTCGTTAGCATGCAAATAAATTTTGTTTCTCTTGTTGCCAACATTCCACATTTTGTGAGGTCACAAATGCACAAGTACAAGTATATTGTTAATACTTCTATCGAGTATATAGTTGTTATGTTTAGACACTTACAGACATACTATTCTTAGACCTACGTAGATATTTTATGACCTTTTATGAAATTGAAAACTCATTGAAGGAATCAATAGCCACATATTAATATGCATTAGTGTTGTTACTCATATTGGTTGAGTCAAGTCTTATGGTATTTTGGGTTAGTGAAAGTTTGTTATAGCATTTTCAAATGTTTTAGTCATTATTAAAAACATATTTCTTGTTAATTTAAATATGTTACTCTAAATTCATCAATCTTGTATAAATATGTAAGTTTAAACATGTGATTTGTTTTTCTGATCGTATACAATTTATGCAGCGGTATAACTTATTTCTCTTTAGAAGACAAATTTTTTGACCATAATTAAAATTCAAGTATTAAAATTTATATTCTCTTAATTAATTATTGTCATCCAAGAGGGAGACTTTTAGATTAATTATTTAATTAATCAATATGAATTGACAATAATTAATTACTGGAAATTATTAATATAAATTATGATGTATTGTATTAAGCACTAATTAATTGATGAATATGTATTTTGTCTTATTTTTTATTGAAATGTGGTGGACTGGACCATTCTAGTAAGTCCAATAGGAGGTACTTTCTCTCAAGTGTTTTTGCAATTTAATCATTGATCCATTAGATAATTAACTTGATGTTGATAACTCTATTTGGAGTTCCGCAAGAGATAAAAAAGTTTGACCAATAATTGTTTAAGCTATAATTCAAATTTAAATTCTCCAAATGATTCATCCTTATATGAAACTCATAAACAATTTGAGCTCAATCACTTAATTTATCATTGATATATTTATTTATTTTTATATCTCAATAGTATTTAACAATTTATTGTATCATTTAGAAAGCTTGTATGTATTTCTATCAAATTTAAATTAATAATTACAAATTTAATAGGTGATGCTAATATTTTACTAAAATGTACTAGAAGTTTTATATTTGAACGTTAACACAATCAATAATATTATAATATGAAAAAATATCAAAATAAACTAAATATAATAAACTTTAAATAAAATTAAATATATTTTTGATTTTTTATCAAAATAATGATTAATTAAGATTCTTTATAGTTAAAAGACAAAATAGATTAATTAATACAATCAATAATATTTTAATAAGTCACAATATTTTGATAAAAAAAATATATCTAATTATATTTAAAATATAATATATTAAAATAAGCCACAATTTTAAATTTATTTAATGTTTATAAGTTAAAATAATTAAAATATATAACTAATGAATAATTTTTATATATTTCAAACTAATAAATCATTAATGTTATTAGAATATGAAATGTTACTCAATATATTTGAAGTTTTTATTAAAATAATATTAGTTAATATTTTTATTAGTGTAAAACATAAGGAATTTTTGTTTGATGCTATAAAAAATATTAAACAAAAATGACCATGAATATTTGCAAGGACTAAAAAGAGTAGGGACTCATTCAAATAAAATTTAAATTTATAGGGATTGAAACAAAAGAATAAAAATTAAAAAATAAATAAATAAATTTTAAGGATGAAAATCAAACAAAAAAACTTATAACTCAAAATGTGTTACATGTCGTACGTCCTATGTTAGCATCCAATCTTTGGTTGACACATGAAACTTGTTGTGCATAAAAATTGATACGTCGAAAGGCTAGACAAATTTTACAATACGTTCAAAAAATTAAAGCTTACATTCAAATATTACAAATAAACTTTTTTCTATGACAACAAATTACCTCTTTTCAAAGTCCTTCCAAGGCTCAAATGAAAAACTTCCCAACACGGAAAATGTTCAAAACGAACATATCAATCACATAAAGAAGAATGGGATATCAAAATCATTAATTTTAGACATAACTTATCAAATTAGGAAAATGGGGTTGTTAAGTCTCTCGGCAACTCGTCTTTTCCCTAACGAATCCCTTTCAACGTGGATATCAACATTGGCTACACTCATGATGTAGTGAAGTGTTCCATGAACTAGCAGTAATGGTTTGAACATCACTCGACAAAGTTAGACCCCATGTTGAGGAACCAATCTATGACTATTTTCTTCAACGCTAGTGAAAAGAATTTACACTTAAGAGATCTTGTGTTGTGGTAGTTCAAAACAGTTTTAGCATTTTTGATGTGTTCATGGATCAGTAATACCATAATAGGCGCCTATTTATGTTGAATTCTTAGCAACGACGAGATAGAATAACTAATGATCCTTTTAACGAATGGACCGTGATAGATAAGATTTTTAAATTCATCAAAAGATATAAGAGATGAAGATCAAGAGAATCGATGGTTCCTTTTCGTCAATGACGATAAGTATTAATGTTTTGGTTCATGGTGGACATCAGATCTGCTTGAGTTTCGTGTTTTAAGGGATGAGGAAGCGAATCTTACTAGTAACGCGTTTAGGTGTCACAAAGCATCTCATCGAGAAACAAGGTGAAATGAGGGAATGAAGTGGTGAGGAATACGGCTTTAGCGATAGTTTCACGACCCATAAGTAATAGAGTATTAACCTGATTCTCCTTTTTGCCGCTAAGATCCTAGATGTGTAGTGATGATCGTCTAAATTTTTTTCTCATCAATCATCTTAGATTGTCTTTCTACTCATGCGAGCAAATTCTAGAGAAACATCAATTTTTTCTACGAAGTTATTGGGAATATTGGAGGAATTTTTTTATTTTAACAAGTGTTGGAACAAGTGAAGAAAATTTTGTCTTAATGTCCGGTGAAGACAACATTGGATGAACGACGATTGAAAGTAGGATCATTGTGGTTGGACATATGATGATCCAAAGTAGGATCATAATAGTTACATCCCACAAAAGATACCAAATGATATGAAGTAGGATCATAGTGGATGTCAAAGTTATAGGATAGCTGCAATTTTTTGACGTGGTGGAGATACCTACATGCATTTAAACGCCTAAGTCAATGACTGAAGTGGATTGAGTGAGAGGTAAGTTGTATGGATTGCATACCAAACTCTTCTAACTATTGCCTTTACATATAAAGGCAATGGAGGATTTATGGGAAATATTATTGGAGGTTGTTCTAAATACGACATGGAATACAAAGAATTGTTGGATTCGTTCAACAGCTCAAATCATCCAAGATCGTGCAACGTCAACTAGGGTGTAACATGTTTTGTTATGTTTATTGGGTTTACCACATTTTTGGGTGGAATGGGTCGTAGCTTAGTCCAAAACTCCAAGTAATAGATTTTTTTTACTAAAAGAGATTTACTTCATTTTCAAATCAATCAAAAGAGAAATACAATTTGTGATATAACTATTTGGACAAGACTAAAATTAAGTCACTCTTGTTAAATTAAGAGTGACTCGATTAATGTGCCTCTTAAAAATATCACAATGATGTGTACAATTTTAATATATAATTTTTTTAAAATTGATATTAATAAAAGCAATATTTAAGAAATAATTTAATTTAGATTATTTTTAAAAATTCTATAATTGGTTTATATACGTAGATATTATACACTTTTTATATTTAGTAGTTGTTAGTATTATTATATTTGTAAAAAAAAAGGTATTAATAAAATATTTCCACTTACGGTACACTTGTATAAATATGCACAATGAGGTCTATAAAATGAAAAATAAAAGAAAACCAACACATACTCTCATCTCAAAAAAACCTAACCCTAAAAAACGCAGCTAAAGAGAATAGTGATCACAACGGCGCTTTTTGCTTGGAGCGTATTAGAAATTCAAGAAAGGTAAAGGTGAGATTTTCTTCATCATTCATCTTTTACGCACATAAATATAACCTCAAAAAACGTAGCTAAAGAGCACAGTACACATGACGATGTTTTTTTTTTTTTATTGCAGCAGATCAGAAATTCGAGCAAGTTAAAGGTGAGATCTTATTGATCATTAGTATTTTACTTGATTTGGTTTGTTTACCTTTTATTCACCTGCTTGAAGATTTTATCGACAATATCAGTAAATGAATTGCAAAATCTTCAATTGAAAAATAGTGCGCATGACGGCGTTTTTTTATTTTTGTTACAGCACATCAGAAATTCGAGTAAGTTAACGGTGAGATCTTATTATTCATTATTATTTTACTTGGTTTGATTTGTTTACCTTTTATTTACTTGCTTGAAGATTTTATCGACAGTATCAGTAAATGAATTGCAAAATTTTCAATTGAAAAATAGTGTGCAAGAAAGGATTTTTAGTGGACGATCTATTAACGAAAATTAAAAATTGCTTTTACAAAATTTGTTTTAATTTATTATTACAACTTTGAACATTTTAAAATTCAAAGCATATCATCTTCATTTTTTCTATCGATATTATGAATTGTACTATGAAATTTTAAATATGTTTTTGTATATAATAAATGTAATAATCTCTCCGTTTTTAGATGTAATAAATCAAAATTAGTTTTGATTTATTATTGCAACTTGAGGACATTTTAAAATTCATAGCATATCATTTTCATTTTGTTTATCAATATTATGAATTATACTATGAATTTTCAAAAAAATGTATTTGTATAATAATAAATGTAATAATCTCTCTGTTTTTAAATATAAATATATATTCAAATGTATTTTGACTCAATTAAGACTAAATATATTTGACTTTTTCGTTTATTTATGATCAGAGAAAATATAACTGAACTATCACAAAAAGTTTAATCATCCAATAAATAATAGTTATTCAGAAGGAATATAATTTTTTTTGTAAACGAAATTAGTTTGTAAATACATGAAATTCAATTATTTATTTTACTAAAATCCATTTTTTAGTATTTTAATTAATATAGTTTCTCATTTATTTACATAATGTATAATATAATTTTTGTATTTCAATTATGACCATTCATTTATCATGAACATGGTATATCTTACATATAATAGGGCTAAGAAAATCCAATACATTTGGCTCAATGCTAAAAATTCATTCGAAATTTAACGATAATCAACGACAAGACCCTGCTCATATTTACAACTTGAATTATGACTCAATCAATATTAGTTCAATAAAATAAGAGAAAAATAATGTGTTCCTCAAAAGTCAACTTGTCTAATCAACAATAATCAGGTCGCCATTTTAGCCAAAAAGACAAAGAGAGTCATTAACTTATACATCCAAGGAGTGTCGTTGATCAATGTTAGAGTTTTAGTTTACTTTTTAGCACTGATCTATAGTAGATCGTGTCCACCTAGTTAATTCAACAAATTATGTTATAAATACACATAAATTTTCAGTCAATAAATGTGAGTAAAAGAAAACATAAAGACATATATATAATAATATATACAAACATTACGTTATGTGGCGTTCACCATGTGGACTGGTGAGACAAAAAAACATACATTAAACAAACAACAAAACCAAACATGACATGACATGACAGCCAATGACCAAAAAGACGGACTCGATACTGGCCAAATTCGTCAAATCGCCACTTCAACCTCCATCTAGAACAAGCCCCTAGGGATTAGCAACATGATAAGATAAAATCCCAAAATCTACATATTGGGCCTACTGCCCCATGTGTACTTGTCTTCTCCCATGACCACGTCCTCTTCCCTAATAAACTTGACCAAACAAATTATAGTAAGTGTGCTTCTCCTACATGCCTTATGCGGTGAAATAGCAACTCTTGTATGACTTAAACATGGCCTTCAAAAATAACATATGTTCGCCCAAGACTCTAGTACACATAGGTCACTTGTCTTGTGAAGAAAATTGTGCCCTCATCCGCTTCAAAATCCCAATGTTTGTATCAACGTCATTATAGTATAGTATCTACAAATCACTTCGCACGTCTTATCCAAGTATCATTAGATAAAGAGGTGGAAGATATCCTTCCAAATGCAATACAAAAGAAACATACCACACAAGAAAATAGGGGTTAATATATGTGTACAAGTATAAAAGTGGAGATGAGGAGTAAACTAGGTACATATATACGTCACAAATAGCACGTTCTAACAATTAATGCAAACAGTACACAAATAGGTATACAATGTATTTTCCAATATACCAATCTAAGATAAACGGCATAAGACTGCCATAACTTTTAATGACCTTTATGAAAAGGATTTGAAAAGAAATAAGGGTATACCTCTGACATCCTAATAACCTTTAGAAATTAAAATGGGCATTACCTTTGTAGCATTTCGTTAAAAACCTAAATGCCTTTGAAAAATCAAACATAACCTCGACACACTGAAAACTCACTCGAAGTTGAACCATAATGTTGGAACCTACTTGAAACTCACAACCTTAGAGAGAGAGAGAGATTCTGGAAAACAAGCTTTTCGAGAAAGAAATTATTGAGAAAAATGAATAAGGATCAAGGGTTACAGATTCTCTATTTGTAGGAAAATTTGCCTCGAATTTGCTTAACGAATATGTTGTTTCTTTAACTCCCTCGCTTTTTGTCTAGTTCAATTAGAGAGCACCATGTATCTCAAGCCAACTTGTGCATGACACATGGTGCTTGTAGCCCAAGTCTGTTGACACGAGTGCAACTACAAAATTAGGTCAACACTAAATTCACTAAGAGTATGGTGTCGGCCAAGACACATCTTGGTGACTAATTGACCAAGTTAATTTACTTAATCACGAAGAAATCCATCCAATTTAAACACTTACTGATCAATTCTAAACGCGATTCGACTTATATTAATGAAAATTGGGTTGTTATAACTCTACCTCCTTAAGGAAAGTTTTTTCTTGAAATTTAACATAATCTAAAAGAGAAAAGGATATTGTTGTCTAATATTATTTTTGCCCCACACAATCCATAGTCATGGTCTATGTTTCATGTGAAGTTCCTTTACCCAAAATTCCATTATCTTGACAAGTAAAGCTTCATACTCCAAGTTATCTTGAAGCTCAAATGTTTCGGGTTCGATGACGAACGAAGAGTCTGGGTGGTAACTTCTTAGCTAAGAAACGTGTAATGCATCATGAAGATTCAATAAATGCAATGGTAATGCGGCATGGTAAACTATCGGGCCAACACTTTGTATAACATGGAAAAGTCCTATAAATCATTGTGTTAACTTCCTAGTTTTGATTGTTCATCCAACTCCATACATAGAGGTTTCTATTAGGAACACATGGTCTCCAAGTTAAAATTCTAAAGGTTTTATCCGCTTATTATTGTATCTCTTTTGTAAATCTTGCGTAAACTTCATTTTATCTCTAATTGGTTTAACTCGTTTCATGGTCTACAACACAATTTGATCTAAGGATCATATTCACCCTAGTTTGTACCAATAAAGAGGTGTACGTCATTTTTTTACCATTTACAACATCTTTTATAGAGCCATGTCAATAATTGAGTGAAAACTATTGTTATACGTGAATTGTATCAAAGGAAATAATTCATCTCAACTCCCTCTATGTTCTAGCATGCAAGCTCTCATCCGAACATCCAGTTACTAAATCATTCTTTCAAATTGGTTAGTGTTTTGGGATGATAAGTTGAGCTCATTATTAGCTTCATTCTAAGTTCTTGATTCAGTTGTTGCCAAAACTTCAATGTAAATTTGGGTCTCTATCTCTAATTATACTCTCAAGAATCGCATGTAGTTTGGCAATCTGTTTGACAAGCACCGATGTAAATTTCTTTGAAGTGTAAGTTTGACTGATGGAAATGAAATGTGCACTTTTCACCAGCCTATCGTTGATAACCTTTATAGCGTCAAACTTCTTCTAAGTCTTGAGTAATGATATCACAAAATCCATAGTTATTCAATCCCATTTCTATTTTGGGATATCTATAGGTTGCAATGATCCAATTGTTTTTGGAGTTCAATTTTCTCTTTTTGAAACAAAAAACCACACATTTAGTCCATCAAAATACATTTTTTTTAAGTCCTAGTACATTTTAGTCCATCATTTTAGTCCATCAAAATACATTTTTAGTCTATCAAAATACATTAATGTCTCTTCATTTTAGTCCATCAAAAAACATATATTTTTAAGTCCTAGTACATTTTTTGTGGCTCTTAGGTGCACCAAACATTAATATTCCATCATTTCCTTGATGAAACGCTCAACCTTAACCATCTTCTTCTATTTCTTTTATCTTCATCAAATGTTCATTCATAAGTTGCTCCTCCTTAATCCACTTCAAGAATTCACTAGACATCGTTGCAGTGCCTAAGAACATTCTATATTGAGAAAATTGAGTATACAAGTTTAAATCTATAGATTTCTCAATCGACTCTTGTTCTTTTAACATCATTGTGGAAACATGACGTGTCTTTCTACTGAAATCGTAACCTTTCAGAAATACCATCCAATGTCTCTACCTAATGTTTAACTCCTTTTGATCAAATAGATATTTTAGAATCTTGTGAACACTCAAAATTGTGAATCTTGATTTGTACTAGTAATGTCTCCATATCTTCAAGGCAAACCCAATATATATAAACATGATGTTATTTGGAGTCTACCACATGGACTTATGAGATAGAAAAAAATACATCAAACAAACAGCAAATCAAAAAATGACACAACGACCAACAACCAATAAAAAAGACTAGATATTGGCCAAAACATTATACACATAACCTTG
This sequence comes from Cicer arietinum, assembly GCF_000331145.2. NCBI lineage: Eukaryota > Viridiplantae > Streptophyta > Magnoliopsida > Fabales > Fabaceae > Cicer > Cicer arietinum. Next base: position 47,484,192 of record NC_021162.2, on the reverse strand, counting down.
ATCATCGAGTCTCATTCCCCTGGCACCTATCATTTACCAAGACCATGTCCCCGTCCCCGATTGACCTAACCAAATAGCTGGTGATAAGTGGTACCATTCTCAAAAATATCATTTGCCCATTTTGGACTTGGGTACACCTAGGTTCCTCATCTGGTGTAGACGACCATGCTCCCCTCTACTTCAAAATCTCAATGTTTGTCGTCAATGTTGTTGTGGTATAGTATCTCTAAATCACTCCACAGTGCTTGTCCCAGTGCTCTAAGAAAGTGAGGTGGAAGATATCCTACCATCTGCAGTAAATGAGAAACATACCACACACAAAAAAATAGGAGTTAAGATTTATGTAAAAGTATAAAAGTTGGGATAAGATGCAAAACAAAAATATATGTCACACAAAAATATTCATAAAGAAGATGCCATCATTTAGTATATATCTCAAATTGTGTATTAACTATTCTAATGCAATTATGAGTCACATGTTGACTCATGCCACTAAATGATATTGACAATGATATCTCATATATACTGGCGAGACACTACCTGACCACATGCCACCAACATCTCCAATATATCGGTCAGATGCCACTTGAGTTATCCTAGGTTCTATGTGTTATAAGTCAATTGCCTCTCAGAAATCAACCATAATACTAATATTAAAGTAGCTTGAATTTTCCATCTTAAACCATGAGACAATTCTTAAAATACATTTGAACACAAGTGAGATTTTTAACAAATCAAAGATTAACAGATAATAATAGAGGCAATTCTAATTCTAAAAATAAGTAATTGTGATGATCAATTAGCTAGAGTCATATTTTTTAGTGGATAAAGTTTTCCTTTACTTACTAGTCTTATTATATTGTGTTAGCCAGGTGATATTAGGTGCAGTTGATTGAGACAGTATTTAAAACACTTCATACTCCAGTAATTTGGTCCTCCTCTTCTCAAACCTTCCTCAAGTGAATCATTTAGAGTTCAGTTAATTTTACATTATTATCTACCCAAATTTGTTCGAAGACAGGGACCCACACCAACCAATTCCTATGGCTCCATCCTCTTCAAGAAGGGGCCCAAAGCCAAAACCCAATGCTGCAGAACCATCTCATCAGGAATCAACCAAAAGGGTACTTTCGTCCAAAAATGTCACCACCAAGAAAATAGCAAGAACTCCACTTCCATTATCAAGAACAACCGAGCGCGAGAAGACTAAACAGCCCCTGAAAAATTTTAAAAACAGTCACAACGAATCCAATAAGAAGAAAACACATATCCCTCCAATTTCTGAATACGAGGAGAAAAGAACCAAACAACGTCGTTTTGACTACAATGCAACACCTTCTTCAAGCAACAGAAACGACGAACGCAAGAAAAAGAATGAAATCACTACCGTCTACGAAAACGCGGCGTCGTTTCCTTCCAATGACGTGGCACGAGAGAAAGTAAGAAAACTACTGAAGCTCTTCCATGGCATGCGTAGACTCTTCTCCATATTATCTCCTTTCGAAACGGCAAAGACTCTTAAAGATCGAGGCAAATTCCTAAACGACAGAAAAGTGTTTATAGGAAAAGTCCCCGGAGTTGAAGTTGGCGACGTTTTTCAATATTGGAATGAACTAAACATCATTGGCCTCCACCGTGAAATGAAATATGAAAAGTACATCGATCACGTGATCAGGGACCGAAAAAGGATTGCTACTAGCGTCGTTTACGACGGTTTAGATGATGACGGATTGGAACATAATGAAGTTTATATTTCTACTGAGTTAAGAGAAAATGCTGAATTATTAGTTAATAGCTTTAATGTTAAAAATGACATTAGAGTTATAATTAAGTGTTTTTTGAAGAATAGTGGTCGCTGCGGCATGGATGTTTATTGTTATTATGGTCTTTATAAGGTTAAACGATGTGGAAGAGAAAGGATGGTTTATACATTTTGTTTGGTTCGAAACTCTGGTCAGGAAGAGGTTGCATGGAATGTATTGATGAAATATGGAATTGATGGAATTAGAAAAGGTTTAATTGTTGAAGATATTTCTCGTCAGAGAGAGGCTGTTCCTATATGTGTGATTAATACTGTGGATAAAGAGAGGCTTACAGTTGAATCTTTTGTTTACAAGACTAAAATGATTTATCCTAATTGGTGTAAACCTATTCCAGTTCCTCATCTAGGGTGTGATTGTGAAGGTAAATGTGGAGATTCTGCGAAGTGTTTATGTGCTGTGAGGAATGGTGGGAAAATTCCATATAATAAGAATAATGTTATTGTGGCATCAGGGGGTGTGATTCATGAGTGTGGTCCTTATTGTAAGTGTAGTGCAGATTGTCCTAATAGAGTGAGTCAAAAAGGGATTAAATTTAATCTTGAGATATTCAGGACTGAAAGAAAAGGGTGGGGTGTGAGGTCACGTGACACAATTCCAGCTGGTAGTTTTATTTGTGAGTATATAGGTGAGGTTATTGAAGATGATGAAGTTGACAAAAGGGTTGATAATGATGAGTATTTGTTTAGTATTGGTGATTATCATATGGATGATAGTGTGTTGAAAGAGGCTTCAAATATGATTAATGATGATGAGGATGAGGATGAGGATGAGGATGAGGATGAGGATGGTGGTGATGAAGAGGTTCTTGTGGATGAGAGTGGTAATGAAAACAATGGTGGGTTTACTATTGACGCTGCTTATTACGGTAATGTAGCGAGATTTATTAACCATAGCTGTTCTCCTAATTTGTTTGGTCAGAATGTTCTTTATGATCACGATGATGGAAGGATTCCACACATCATGTTATTTTCAGCTGAGACCATTCCGAAAATGACGGAGTTGACTTACCATTATCATTACAAGATAGGTCTTGTGCTGGATGGCAATGGGAATGTTAAGACGAAGAACTGCTATTGTGGTGCCTTTGAGTGCGGTGGCAGGTTGTATTAATCACTGCTAGAAAAGGTTAGTGATTCTCATTCTTTTTTGTTCATAATATGTTGCGATGAAAATTGTAGAATTGTATTAATATAGTTTTTCATATTATTAATATTTTAAAATGATTTCTAAAATTGCACATGTTAATCAAATAATTTGTCCCTCTGTTTGAATTATATTTTATAATTTCAAAGATTATATTAAAATATTGATAATGTAAGAGACTACACTAATAACAGTGCTGCAAAATTTGTTTTCTTCTCTGCTTGATTGAATGCTATAAATGACTCTTGATGTTGTTTCCTTATAATTCTAGCAGGGGATTAATTATGTCGGTTATTGAATATTCGAGATGCTGCAGTGGAGTTGCAAATGATATTTAAGCCTTGGTGTTTTTTGCTTTCAGTTAACAGACAAGTATTATACTTTTAAATTTTAGTTTCCTTGCAATGTGCAGCAACATTGGATATATTCAGGAGTTTAATTATTTGTGTTTTACATTTTCCTTGATGATTGAACATGTCTGGTTTACATTGGTACTGTTATAAGATTTTCAGTTTATATTGGTATTGATGAAGTTCTATATTTCTCACTGGTTAAATGTTTCATGTTCTTAAAATAGTGTTAGTTGTGTTTCCTTCTATAAACCATTGAGTATTGTTTGATTACAACCCTTTAGAATGAAGACTTTTAGAACAGATGGAAATGTGAATGTTTAGAAAACATATAAGTGACGATAAGGGATATTGGTTTTGAATCCACGAGCACGCTTGGGATATTGGTTTTGTTGTGTTAAATGAATTGGTTATATAGTAGAATAATTAGTTGGATGTTTGTGCTTGTCAACAGATTGTGCACTTAAATGGTATTTTATCAGGCTTTGTGTGGTGGTAGTAGAATCATTTAGATACAGGTTGTTGCTGCTTGCTTCTATTTATGCAGAATTTGTGTTGCTTTGACAATAATGGCGATCATTGTATTATATGACATTTTATATTTTAAGACTTAAAATCATTTATATATTAATTATTTCTATTTTGTTATTTAACTTATAAAAATAATAATTTTAAAAGTTGAAATTGAAGTTTTAAAAGTTTTTTTTTTTCTTTTCAATTTCATAGATATTAAGACCAATTTTATGAATTGAAATGTCCATTATTACTTTTTAGTTAAAAAAATATGTGAAATTACAAAAGGGTTGAATTTTAATATAGAAGAATCAATTTTACAAATTTAAATATTTTTCACTCTTTGATTTTTTCAGGATCTTCGATACTTCTGTCTTCCACATCAATACTGGATGAATCTTGTCAAAAATAAAAATTATAATTTACATATCCTCCCTTTCTCAACACTTTCTTGTGACAATTTGAATGCTTTGTGTCATCAAAACTTGGATTTGCCACAGGTCTATACTCTAGATGCAACCCCTTTGTCTTGTATCTCAACCCACATGCATTGCATAAAATATTTCTCCCTAATGGACCCATCCTCCATTGAGTACTGGTTTTGGTCGCACAGTGACTGACACTTCTCTCTACAATTTTCTGAGTTTTACGCCTCTTAATAGAACGTAAATCTTCTTCAACTCTTTGATGCTTTTTTATTTTTCCTTTACCAAATTGCTCTACTTTGATATTCTCAAGCCCATTTGTAGCTAATTTTTTGATATTTTGGAGTTTTGTTGAATACTTGAAATCCTGAAACCCTAAAACAAAATAAATTTAAATTTAATTATAAATTAAAAATAATTAAATATAAAATAAAAACATTACGACAGATTTATTCAGGGATAAATCACTAAAGTTAAAATGTTAGGAAAACTAATCATATACTTATCGGATTGAAATAATCAAATCAATTAAATAATAATACATATAACTATTTACCTAGTGCATACTACGATAGTCTTTTTCACGAATAAATCATGAAGATTAAAAATTAAAAATTAAAGTTAATAAAACTAATCATATAATATGAATTGAAATAGTCGAATCAAATCAATAAAAAAAATAATACATGATTTCTTCCTTTTTGTTATGGTTTTTCGGCGTAATATTTAATATTTTTTCAAAAAATATACATTAAATATTTGAATGATCATGGATCCATCTAACTACTTGTGTGTTCACTTTGGATCTGAATATTTGACAAATCGAGAAAAGGATTCTTCCTTTGAATGTTCCCTTCACTTCATTGCTCCAAATTGATAACATCTTCCTTATTCCTAAGCAAACTTGTATCAATTCTCTCTTGATTTATTTGAACATTTGACACATCGAAATACGAATTCTTTTGTGATTTTCTTTCACATAATTCGTGGAATTTGACTTTTTGTTTCTCACAAACCAACAAATTCAAATCTTTTGGTAATCCTTTATCCATGTTGGCCCAAAAATTATCGAGTTGAACTGGTTCTTCCTTTACGCCGGTGTTCCTCATTATTAACAAGAAAGTGCAGTAAAATGAAAGAAAGTGATTGCAAGAGGGAGAAAATTATGTTGGAGATTTTATATAACTCAAAGTGAAATAGGTTGAAAGTGTTGAATGAGTGAAAAATACAGTATTTAAAGAAGAATTTATTTAATTAAAAATGATAATTAATTAGCCTAACTTTACTAACACATAACAGCTTGTAACTAACTCCAAATCAGTTATACTAATACAACGTATATCAAGTAATGACATTTAATTAGTGAAACCAGAATCTTAATTAACAAATAGTGTAAGTGTTAACAAATATGTTTGAAATTCAAATATAATAATTACTCCCTCTCCTATATTATAGTCATTCTAACAAACATCTCTCCTAAATTATAATTCTAACAAATATGTTTGTCTAAATTATAAGTCATTTCACAATATTAATAAATCATAAATACTGTTTTTATTTTATCTTTTATTATTTATTATTCTATCTTATCCCATTTATTTTAATTTATATTTTTCATAAAATTAGTGTAATATACTTTTGTAAAGTAATATATAATTACTTTTTTCATAAAATATTCATTATAAATTTTAATATGTGTGAAATTGTCAAAATAATTTACAATTTGAAACAGAAAGTAATATATTAATCTATATATGTAAATGCATATATAATCACTAAATTATAACATAAAACTCGAAATTTCCTCAAACAACAGCAATTCGAAGCGTAGGAACAATTTTAAAACTTTTTTTTTCTTACTAAATATTTTTTAAAAAAAATTAGTACACAAAATTTAAAATTTAACAGAAACAAAATTTGATTTTATGGGATTCCGTATCACAATAATATATTACAAATTGTATTGTGCCAATAACAGTAGGAGTAAGAATATATCTTACCAATCAACAACTGTCTACCGCCTAACTTATCTGAGACTTTGTCTCAAACTTTTCTTGTAAACTTAAAAAGATAAGGCTACATGACGCAAAATAAACTTGAGGCTTATTATGTTGACCTATTTAAATAAATATAAATAATAATTTTTTTATTATCAATATTATATTAAATTTTGATCTTTTTATTAGATAATCAACTTTTAATAATTTACGCATATTAATTTTCTTTAGTTTTTGAAATATTTAAATATTTTATTATAAAATAAAATTGAAATAGGATGTGTATAAAGTCATATTCTTTAAAATATCATATTAAATATTAAAATAGAACTTAATTTCATTGACATATTAATTCGTTAATCTATTTACAAATATGTTTGATTACTTATTCCAAAATTTTAAAATGAAATAGACCTTTAAATAGATTAACTATATCATAATTTTATTAAGATCAGACTCAAGTCGAAAAAGTAAATTTATGACAAACTACATATTAGACTTAAACATTGCAATTTTTCAACCTAACTAGACAAAACCTATTCTTATCCTTAGATAATGTATATCAAATTATATTTAAAAAATAATATTTACCAAAATAACCACCACTCTTTTTGTACAATAACCACCACTCTTATATTTAATTTTTCGTTTACATATTTACAACATAAAAATACAGAATAATATACTATATATACTATAACTTATGGAATAAACCTGCATTGGTTTTTAACTTCAATCATTTGGCGTCCTTGTAAAAGAGGAGCATTAAATCTATAATTTGTGGGTTCGAATGTTAGAACAATTGTAGCGAGATAAATAAAAAAAAAAATTTCTTTGTTTCTAAAAACCCAAGTGTTTTTTCCCTATCTTATCAATAATTTCCTTTAGTAATTTTCATTTATTTATTTTTAATAGTTACTAGTGTACTGTTTTGACCATTTTTATATTATTTTATTGATAAAATAATAAAAGTTACAAAGTTTTGTAAAATTTAAAAAAGAATAGTTATTTGATTAATAAAAAATGATAAAAATGAAAGAGAAAAGAAGGATAGAATTGGAAGAATAAAATTTACACTAAAACTTAATATCCTTTTTATATATATAAAATATATATATATATAATAAATTATTAAATAAATAAAATAAAATTATAAATAAAATAGTTTAAATGAAAAGTATAATTAAAAGAAGAAAAAACCACATAAAAACTTGGTAGTCCTTTTATATATAAAATAAAATATTACCTTATTAATATTATTATAAATCCAACCCGTTGTGGCCTTTAGCTAGGTAGATATGATATATCATATACTCTTTTTAAAACAAAATAAAAATAACAAGCTATGTGCATGTAGTTCAAATTTAGACTCATTACATTCTTTTTGAATTATTGTAAGTCTTACAGGGACTATCAATCTTATCACCCCATTATATTATGTTTATCTAGTTTAAATCTCAATTAATGTTATGAGCTAAGTTAGAACAAACAAGATAGAATGAAATTGTCTATATCATTTAACCTTGAAAATATAATCAAATATAAAAGATAACATTTTTTTTTTTTTGCTTATTTTTAAAATAATATAATTGCTCCTACAGTTTCTTAAATTAATTTTAGATAACACTTCAGTCTTTTATTTTTTTTCTTCTCAATTTGGTCATTTATTTAATTTTAAGTACAGAATTTTATCTTTTATGTTTTAAAATATTAACAATATTATCATTTTTTTTACAAAAATTCATCAAAATTTTCAAATAAAACTCATAAAATTAATTATCATCTTCAATAAATAATGCAAATTTCATTAAATCTATAACTCAAATCTTCAAATAAACTCATATTTTCATTATTTATATTTTTGAATTTTTGTAATAAAATTAAATAAATGACCAAATCGAGGGGAAAAAATGAAGCTAAACGATTAAAGTGTTATCTGAAATTAAGTTAAGGGACTACAGGAGCAATTGTGTCTCCTTAAAATTTAATTTCATATAACAATTCAATTTCTTATTTTTTTTCTCGATTTGTTCATTTATTTAATTTTAAATAACGATTTGATCATTTATGTCTTATAATGTCAACAATATTATCCTTTTTGTTAGAAACTTAAAAAAATCATTATCATCTTCAAACAAAGTCTAAAAAATTCATTATCAATTTCAAGAATATTCATATATTCATATATTCATCAAATTCATAACTCAAATTTTCAAATAAACTCATATTTTCAAATAAACCCATATTTTCATCTCCATCAACATCATTTCCATCAAATAATGAACTCACACTCTAAGATTTGATCCCCAAATCATCAAGACAATGTCTTCTTATTCTTTCTATCCTTCCTCAAAATCAAATCCCTAACCTAAATATTAAAATGCGAGTTCTTTATTTGATAAATATTTTTTGATTTGAAGATGATGATGAATTTTCTACATTTTTGTAAAAAAAAAAATGATAATATTATTGATCTTTCTACTATCAATTTAAGAAAACAAAATACTGCTAAAACTACATTTCTGACCTAGCTATTTTTATCATTGACTCATTAATTATGGAGACCAAAGTAATTATTATGTTTAACCGCTGAAAACTGCATTTATCTACTAACCATAACTATCTAATAACTTCCCTCTAAAGTGAAATTTTATATAACTGTATTATTCAAGAGAAAATTTTCCTCCAAAATTGTGAGTAAAATATTAGTCTAGACAAAAAAAAAAAAAGAATCATAAAAAATTCTTTTCATTTTCATTCAAGAATGAATAAGAATTGGTTATTTAATGTCACATTTATGTTTGTTGATTATATTTTGGGTTCATATTTCTCGATGTATAATTTTCACCCTTACATATTGTTATTGTATTGTATCAGTATTATTTACTATTACTAATAACAGTTATTTATTCAAGAAAAACCTGTTTCTACTATTATCTTTTAATGTGTTTACAATTATCATGAATTTTTATTAGTTATTGAGAGATATCCATCTAATGTTTGCTCCATTGTCATTGAATTTTCAAATAACACTTTAGTAAAAATGATATCATGAACAAAAAACATGATATATTACAGACTTTAGTTAAATTGATATATGTTGTATATTAGTGTTTATTTGCATAATCTGTCGTATAGTAGAAAAGATTGCATGAGAGTTTAAGTTATCAATTCAATTTCAATTATTACAAGTATGTATTAGGTTAGAAAGACAAAAGCTATTATGTTACAAAGAGTTTAAGTCATCAACTTCAATAAAAAAATGAAAGAATCAATTACTTTAGACATTTTTAATCCCACTTCAATCCACTTTCTTATATTTTCTTACATAGCCTTGCAAGGAACGGATGAAATGCTCCAGTTTTAAGGGTTTAATAGGGTTTCAATACTAATAAAAAAATATAGGAACGATTATTGAACACTAAATATAAATTTAGAGATAAATAAGTTAATTTAATATGTGGGATATATGTTCAATATTAAAAAACACGAGACAAATATAAAAAATATTAAAAAAAATGTAGGACAAATATCAAACTAAATTGTCAGTCATAAATATAAAAATATCACAAGACAAAAATTTATCATTGATAAATATTAAAAAAAACACAGGATAAGTATTTATAATTGATGCATGAAAATAATTCTAGACAAATATTTGTTAGTAATAAATAAATAAAAATCATATAAAAAACATGTGACAAGTATTTATCATTGATAAATATAATAAAATGCATAATAATATTTATAACTGATGCATATAAAAAAACGAAAGAAATATTTGCCATCAATAAGTATTAAAAAAACACTAGACAAAAGTTTGTCACTAACACATAAAAAAAATATAAAACAAATATTTGTCACAAATAAATATTCAAGATATATACAAAATATTAATTGCAATATTTAGTGTACTATTGATCAAATATATTTTCTTGAAAATGCAAAAAAGTAAAATACTATAACTCATTATTATTTTCAATTTTATTTGAACATTATTAATTCAAATAAGTTTAATCCTTTTACCTATAGCACAAAGAAGAGATTAATTTTTAATTAATTTTCTTTAATTATGACCTTAGAGAGAAATATAATAATAACGTAGTATCAATGCGAAAGCACATGTATTTTACTCGTTAACACATAAAATTTATTACTTAAAATTAAATAAAAAAATCAAATAAAAAAATGAATTATTATCTAAAATTAAATTAAGAGATCCCATGAATATTTTATAAATATAAAATTATTATAGTTAAAATAACAAAACTATCATCAATTATAAAAAAAAACCAATAACCCATATGTATATATCTACATTTTTTTGGGACTAATCCACATTTATATCTATAATATTAATTATTGGAGGAACTCATGAGCAATCTGTACAAGTTTTTTAATCATCTTAGTCACCGAATCATTAATAGTCAAGCAAAATGTATTGAACATCAACATAAAATTATTGAGTAGAAAAAAAATAAACATAAAATTATTGAAGAAGTTAAAGACAATATTTAGGAAGGAATGAAGGATATTTTTAGTTTTTGTTTTTATTTTAAAATTTTGTTAGTTTTGTTTTTCATTATTACCAAATAACAGGTATAAGTTCGAGTTCGATTAGGGCTGGACAAATGGTCGGGTTCGAACGGATTCGGGTCTAAATATCCAATCCAGCCCAAACCACGGTTGGCAGACTAAGGCCCATTTTCGACTGTTTTTATCTTGGGTTTGTTGATATGCAGGTCACGGGTTTAATCGATTTTGCGGGTCGGGTTTACATTTTATTTGTATGGACCATAAGATAATTTAACTTAAGCCCCATTTTTTAAAACAATAGTTTACATCAACTATCATTCAAAATAAAAATTGACTTATAAACATAAAGGATCAATAGAATAGATTAACAGGGCCATCAATTAAGAACATATTAGGACCTTCATCTTTGATAACAAACTTAAATAATATGGAAAACCTAAAAAGGGCCATGCTATTCAGGATTTCATCCAAATCAAAAGCTTGCCAACATCACCCAGAATGAGTCAAACTTTATAATTACAGTCATATGGAAAAGTAATTATATTTTACAGTCATCCAGAAGTATTTAAATAAATATATATTTCAATTCAAATCTATTAATAAACATAGTAAAGCAATATTTTGGAGTTTGATGACCAATTTGCATATGGCTGATGTTGCAGTAGTTGTACGTATAACAAAAATGAAATTAATTTCATAAGAATATCAAGAATATAACCTAATGTTAAATAAATTAGAATACATCAACATAAATATATAAAGTTTAAACTATAACCTTGAAATTCAATTCCCCTAATGTGAGATAACCACTTCGTATTTGAAAATGAACGGTTGAAAATGAACCACTGCCAATTCTCTTGCCACTAGCATGTTTGAAAAATAAAAGCTTGAGTACAACATATTCGTAGCCAATTAAGTTCTTCTTATATCAGTTTAAATACTAAATACAATCTAACTAGTTGATAACCAATTAAGTATCAATTTAAATACTAAATACAATCTAACTAGTTGATAACCAATTAAGTTCTCATTCTATCTTTAAATACAACATAACCACTTCATAACCAATTAAGTTCTTATTTTATAAATTTAAATACAACATAATCAGTTTATATTATAATCTAAACTACTAAGTAGGGCTGAACAATAATACTAATTACTAAGTTAACAATAATACAAATTTCAATAAGTTATAAATAATATCAAACTCAACTAAATTTTCAATTACAAACTCAATTAAAATTTAATGATACATACAAAAAAAAAAAAATCAAGGCAGTAACTTACTCTTTCACATGTGGAAACATGAGTAAATTTGTGTGGTTTCCAATAGTGATGTTCATTTAACAGCTGGTGACAATCAAACACAAAATTAGTACCCAATAATGCAGACATTTCAGTAAATATAATCAGTTCATAGCCAATTAAGTTCTCTTTATATCAGTTTAAATACTAAATACAACCTAGCAAATTGATAATCAATTAAATTATCATTTTATCTACCAATACAGCATAACCAGTTCATAACCAATTAAGCTCTCATTCTATCAATTTAAATACAACATAATCAGTTCACATTATAATCTACACTATTAAGTATGGCAGAACAATAATGCTAATTACTAAGTTAAAAAATATCAAGTCAGTAACTTACCCTTTCACGTGTGGAAACATGAGTAAATTTGTGTGGTTCCCAATAGTGAAGTTCATTTAAAAGTTGGTGACAATCAAACACAAAATTAGTACCAAATAATTCAGAAATTTCAGTAAATATAACTCATAAGTCCAATATATAGAAACCCACCAATTATCAAGCATGAACCACACATACATAAATTGCTGGCAACAAACAACCAACCCAACAAACGTCAGCAAATCATGTTCAAAACGATGTCACACAAGCGCGGTTTTCAGCCAAAACATCATCCTCAAAATACAGGCATGTGTTGTGCAAGTATAAGTCATATATGACTTCAAAAAACTCAAAAAATCTGAAATCTAAAACCTAGATGTAATTAAATAAAACTGAATTAGCATAACTATTAGGTTCATTATTAAAAATCACTTACATACTTTATAATTAAAACATAAGTATAATTTTTCTTACTTAAAAAACTTAAGCAGGCCTATGCCCAGGAGCAGCTGCTCCGTCAATAATAGACCTTTGCCTTCCATTACTAGTTATTGAGCCTTGTTGAAGTTCTACAGTGAATAAACAATTTAAATTAAAAGCTAATTTACAATAACAAGAAATAGTCTAATTAAAGAAGTACATATACATATTACACAACCTGTCACAACATTCTTTGATATCTCAAAATCTTCTGTCAAAATAAGGTCTTTAAAGTATGAAAAAGAGGGCTTCAACCAGTTCTGAGTACAGATCAAAGCTTTTGCTATTTTTGGGCTCAAAGAGCTCCTATAAGTGTCCAAAACCCTTCCACCTGTGTTGAATGCACTCTCATAAGCTACAGTTGACACTGGTGTGGCCAAAATTTCTCTTACCATTGCTGCCAAAATAAGGTAACGAGCAGTGTTTTGCTTCCACCAAATCAAAATGCCAAACTTATCACAATCTACTGAAAAGCGTCACTTAAGTACCTCTCAAGTTCGTTTTGTTTATCAATAGAATCCTTTTCTTTTAAGTGTTGTTTAAAGGCATCTACCCGTGCAAAAAATGATGGATTTTTAGGGGGTACATTGTTCAACAGATCGGACAACAACAGATACAACACTACGATCATGGGAAGATTTGTACCAAGTGTACAATTTCATTAAACTATCCTTAATATTTCCAGCCTTCACCTTACCAACGTCCTCACCATACATGTTATCAAAAGTCCACTCAATATACCTTAATTGATAACGAGGATCACATATCACTCCAAAATAAAGAAAACGATTGATTTTTTCAATGTCACCCCAATATTTATCATATTTTCCCTTCACATACGTACCCATTATAGCCACAATAGTATTCAGGTTCATTGATGTTTTGTCAAGCTCACATTGAATAGAAGTCAAGTTATGAAAAACTGTGTGCAGAGACACTTGTTGTGACGATGATAAAACCTTTGTTGCATCAAAGAAAATCTTTAAAAATCCAACAAATGCTCGAATTCTTTCCCAATCATCAGAAGTAGGAGGACCAACAACCCCAAACCAAGTCAAATACCCAGAATCATCACTCTCTAATTTATCAAAAGCTGCTTGATACTTTTCAGCAGCTTCCAACATCATGTATGTTGAATTCCACCTTGTGGAAACATCAAGACTAAGAAGTTTTTTACATGTTATATTACAAATATCAATGCATTCCTTAAACTTCAAAGCTCTTTGTGGAGAAGAACAGACAAACCTAACTGCATTTGGAATGCTACGAATAGATAAATCTTGTTCTGTTAAGCCATCTTGGACTACTAGGTTCAAGATATAGGCGCAACACCTCATATGAAAATAATCCCCTTCACCCATCAGTCCATTATTGTTCTTAAGTCTCTTGTTCAGATAAGATACAACCACATCGTTGGATTATGCATTGTCAACAGTAATTGTAGACACATTTCTTATACCCCATTCCATCAACACCTCTTCAATTTTCCTACCAATAGTGTCCCCTTTGTGATTTGGCACTAAACTAAAGCTTATAATGTGTTTCTGATAGTTCCATTCTTTATCAATGAAATGAGCGGTAAGGGTCATATAACCGAGATTTTGAACGGATGTTAAACAGTTTGTAGTAAGAGCTATTCTACTACAATCAGATTTGAACAATGCATTCAGCTTCAATTTTTCAGCAAGATATATAGTTGAAAACAATCCCTAGCAATAGTCCTCCTTGAAGGGATGGTCATTTGTAGTTGCAACTGTCTACATAATTGTTTAAAACCCTCACCTTCACCCACTCTAAACGAATTTCATCAAGAATAACAAAAAGGACAATGACATTCCTACATGCTTGGGCATTGAATCTTTGGCTTGATGGAACTAAACTACCACCATCACCAAAAGAAAGGTTTGTTTGAGTGGGGTCCTTAAGAATGTGGGCTGGATTACTTTTGCATTTCTTAGAGTGAGCTTTCAGGTTCGAGGTTCCATGTGTTTTATAATGGCAAAGGTATCTTTGGTGACAATGTATACAAGCAGCAGTAGGGATAGACTCATCGGGGTAGAATGTTAAAGTCCAGCCAAACCTTAGAGCTTCTCTTAGGACCATTAGCATTGGGTTTTCTTTTTTTACTACCAATAGGAAGAGGAGGAAGCCCATCTGCAACAATAGCTGCTTTTATTGTGTAACACCCCGATTTTCAAAGCGAATGTGTATTTTTTTTTAAAAGAGATTAAAATAAAACAGAGAAAAACAAATAAGGAAATACCTTTGGATAAATAATTGAGTCATTATAATTTACAAGCAGCAGAAAAGTTTCTCAAAATACGAATCCAAAGTATTTACACTTCAAAAGGTGGTACATAGACCCCATCATAAATAACATGTCAAACAGACAATATTAGTATAGGTACAATTTTTCGAATTAAAATAGTGCAACCCAAAAAGAAGGACGTCTAGTCTCTATACATCAACCTAATCTGATCATCCTACAAAAAACTATACACCCTGAGTGATCTCCATGCGCCCCGTGAGATCCTCCTACATAGCTCCAGTCAAGCATTCCCATCCGTAGGGTACGAACCGGCAGGATCATCCTGGCTCTCATCTGAGGGCAAAGCCTAGATTTCCACAATAGTTGTAAAGAGTCACCAACCGAAATTAACAGATAACACATAACATTTAAGTTTTAAATGCACAAAATAACCTTTCAACTAAGCATGCACCTTAAAAGGATTTCTCATATGCTAAAAGTTCATGTAATGCTTGCCAATTAAAAATGAAATCAAAATGAAGTTCTCAAACCATCAAGTAATACATAACTGACCAAAGCATTGATAAATCAATTGAGCAATCGATTATCTAACTCAAAATAAGGACTTTTGCTGAGCCAATCGATTGCCAAATCGATTTGGTCAGTTCTGCTGAGTTTCTGCATGACCAAATCGATTTCTAAGTCGATTTTGTCAGTTCTGATGAGTCCCTGGGTTGCCACACTCACACATAATTCCAAAACTTAACAATTAGAAATTCCCACACAATAACCACGACGAATTGATTTTCGAAATAGTTTTACAATCCATCGCATTCACACACGATAATCAATACATAACACTTAGTGATTCCAACAGAATTACCACGACAATTCCTATTCAAACCACTCAATCATAAACTTGATTCAAACACGACTCGTGTGCCAAGCACCCTAATGCAATGCGTATATGCCAAAATGCATGGACTCGGAATTCCAAACCAAAACCCTCCTCGAAGGGCCGTAAATCATAATTGTACCGTCTATCGCAGGCCAAAGTACCAATTTCCAAGGTGCCACCTATCACGGGTCTGCACGATTTACTAAAAAGCGTAAACCATAAACGTACTGCCTATCACGGGCTATCACGGGTCAGTACAGTTACCATGGTGTCACCTATCACGGGTCAACACGATTTACTAAAAGAAAAAGCGGGAATCGTAAATGTACCACCTATCACGGGTCAGTACAGTTACCATGGTGTCACCTATCACGGGTCAACACGATTTACTAAAAGAAAAAGCGTAAGTCGTAAACGTACCGCCTATCACAGGCCAAAGTACTGTTTACCGAGGTGCCACCTATCACGGGTCAGCACAACTTACCAAAACGTAAATCGTAAACGTACCACCTATCACGGGTCAGTACTGTTTACCGAGGTGCCACCTATCACGGGTCAGCACAATTTACTAAAAACGTAAATCGTAAACGTACCACCTATCACGGGTCAGTACTGTTTACCGAGGTGCCACCTATCACGGGTCAGCACGATTTACCAAAATGAAATGCATGAGCATACACTGACTCCATCCACAACAATCGCTAAGCAAATGCAGATATTAAAAGATACCCCATTTTTAATACTCATTTAACTTAAACGATTTTCACACAAACATTAAGCAAACAGAAATTTTAAGAGATTCCCCATTCTTAATACTCTTTTAACTTAAACGATTTTCGAAAACAACATTAAGTAAACCGAGATATTAAAAGATTCCCCATTTTTAATACTCGTTTAACTCTAATGATTTTCACGCCAACATTAAGTAAACGTAGACATTAAGAGATTCCCCATTCTTAATACTCGTTTAACTTAAACGATTTTCGAAAACAACATTAAGTAAACCGAGATATTAAAAGATTCCCCATTTTTAATACTCGTTTAACTCTAATGGTTTTCATGCCAACATTAAGTAAACGTAGACATTAAGAGATTCCCCATTCTTAATACTCATTTAACTTAATGATTTTCAAAACAAAACATTAAGTAACCGAGACATTAAGAGATTCCCCATTCTTAATACTCATTTAACTTAATGATTTTCAAAACAAAACATTAAGTAACCGAGACATTAAGAGATTCCCCATTCTTAATACTCATTTAACTTAATGATTTTCAAAACAAAACATTAAGTAACCGAGACATTAAGAGATTCCCCATTCTTAACGCCCAGTTAACTTAAACGATTTTCAAAACCAACATTAAGTAAACCAACATTAAGTCGTAAATCCACACAACCACAGATAAGTCCTTAAATGCAAACTAGAAATTTGGAAGGAGCTCTTACCTTAACGATAGCTTCAACGTGCGTTTCCGGTACCGCGAGTAATTCCGATAAAATCTCCGCTCGCGACGTTGCCTCCAAGTT
>NC_021162.2:47443031-47456987 GCF_000331145.2 Cicer arietinum | reverse complement strand
CATTGAATCTTTGGCTTGATGGAACTAAACTACCACCATCACCAAAAGAAAGGTTTGTTTGAGTGGGGTCCTTAAGAATATTCGCTGGATTACTTTTGCATTTCTCAGAGTGAGCTTTCAGGTTCGAGGTTCCATGTGTTTTAGAATGGCAAAGGTATCTTTGGTGACAATGTTTACAAGCAGCAGTTGGGATAGGCCCATCGGGTAGAATGTTAAAGTTCAGCCAAACCTTAGAGCTTCTCCTAGGACCATTAGCATTGGGTTTTCTTTTTTTACTACCAATAGGAAGAGGAGGAAGCTCATCTGCAGCAATAGCTGCTTGTATTGGTTGAGAATTATCCACTACTGAAATATTTTAAGAGTTTAATTATTAATTTTTTTAATATTTAAAGTATAGTTTTTAATTAGTTTTTTATATATATAGTTAAACTATTTAAATTTGTTTAGATAGTTAAAATGTTTAATAAGTAGTAATAGAAGGATACGTACTAATTAATATTACATAAAAACTAATTAAACCTGAGAATAAATAAAATTTAGGCATAAAGGATACATATTAAATAAAAACAGTTGCAAGAAGTACCCATAAAAATTAAGGATAATATATGCATACAAATTAAGAATAAATTAGTTGCAATCATACATATTAAGCATGACACATGCATACATACAAATTAAAAATAAAATAATATATACTAATTAAGCATCAAATAGTTGCAAATCTAGATACTAATTAGTAATTAAACACGAAGCATGCATACAAATTAAACATAAAATAAACATACTCATTAAACATAAAATATTTGCAAGCATACATACATACTAAACATAAAACAATTTGCATATTAAACATAACAAACTCACAATGGTGATGCTCCAATACTCCTTGTTGTCCTCCTTGACTGTTACCCTCTCCTTACTCCATTACTCCTTGATGTCCTCCTTGATTGCTATACAAATTAAACATAAAAGAAACATACTCATTAAACATAAAATATTTGCAAGCATACATACATACTAAACATAAAACAATTTGCATATTAAACATAACAAACTCACAGTGGTGATGCTCCAATACTCCTTGTTGTCCTCCATAACTGTTACCCTTTCCTTATTCCATTACTCTTTGTTGTCCTCCTTGATTGTTACCCTCTCCTTGCTCCACTACTCCTTGATGTCCTCCTTGATTGCTAGCTTCTCCTTGATCCATCTTCTAAAGCTAGAACTACACTAATAAAACTAGAATTAGACACAAACCCTCAAAAATAAAACTCAGAATTAATAACCAACCAAACTGCAAAAATCATAATAATAAAAAATTAATAAAATAAACAAACAACACAACAATATGAACAAACTAGATGTGAATAAAAGCTTGAAGTCTAAAAATATGAACAAACAACACAATAATATGAATAAAAGAGCTAACCAAACACACAAACTAGAATAAAAAAAAAAGTAAAGTTAATTAACAAACTAGATTGAAAAAACTTGAAGTCTAAAAATAAGAACCTTAATCTTAAAACTTTTGAAAGTTGGAAACATTTAAATAAATAAATAAATAAATAAATAAAGAAGAATGCTTTAAAATAACAAACAGAAGAATACATCAAAAAAACTGAAATTGAAAAACTCAATTCAACAATATGAATAAAAAAACTAACCAAAGACACAAACTAGATAAAAATAAAAAGCTTGAAGTCTAAAAATATGAACAAACAACACAATAATACGAATAAAAGAGCTAACCAAACACACAAACTAGAATTAAAAAAAAAAAGTAAAGTTAATTAACAAACTAGATTGAAAAAACTTGAAGTCTAAAAATAAGAACCTTAATCTTAAAACTTTTGAAAGTTGGAAACATTTAAATAAATAAATAAATAAATAAATAAAGAAGAATGCTTTAAAATAACAAACAGAAGAATACATCAAAAAAACTGAAATTGAAAAACTCAATTCAACAATATGAATAAAAAAACTAACCAAAGACACAAACTAGATAAAAATAAAAATAAAAGTTAATTATAAACAAACTAGATTGAAAAAGCTTGAAGTCTAAAAATAGGAATCTAATCTTAAAACTTTTGAAAATTGGAAACATTTAAATAAATAAAAAAGAGAAGAATGCTTTAGAAATAACAAATAGAAGCATACATAAAAAAAAAAAAAAAAACTGAAATTGAGAAATAAGTATACACTCAACACAACAATATAAATTAAAGAATTAATGAAAGACACAAACCAGATTAAAAAAAAAGTAATGTTAATTATAAACAAACTAGATTTAAAAAGCTTGAGGTCTAAAAATAGGAACTCTAATCTTAAAACTCTTGAAAATTGGAAACATTTAAATAAATAAATAAATAAATAAATAAATGCATTAAAAATAACAAACAAAAGCATACATAAAAAAAAAAACTGAAATTGAAAAATAAGCATACACTCAACAAAACAATATAAATAAAAGAACTAACAAAAGACACGCACTAGATTAAGAAAAAAAAAGTAAAGTTAATTATAAACAAACTATATTGGAAAAGCTTGAAGTCTAAAAATAGGAACCCTTTACTGAGATAGGATAAACAAAAGTAGAAGATAACTTTAAAAAATGCTTCCAATTTATAATGTCACTTGTCAAGCAAAGAGAATTCAAAATCAAACATCCTTTTTGATAAAATTTTGTTGTTAGTTTTGGTCAAACATTAATGAACATGGTTGACAAAAGATCCATCTTAACATGTGTATTTAACATTAGATCATAATCCAATTGTCAGAACCAAAATGCAATTTACTAAATAAAATGATAATGCCCAGGAAACAAAAATAATTCATATTGATCTAAGATTATCTACGCAATTATCTTTAAATTTATCTTCCACAACAAAATCATGAAATTCAACAATTTTCTCTTATAATATGATATCTTTATTATTATAGCCACAAAAAACACAGAAACAAATTTCTGCTAAGACAAACAAAACTGAAAATAAAAATATATTGAAGAGATTCACACAAATAAAGGGTTGATAACCTTAAACATAGAACAAACCCCAACCAAATCATAGTAAATAAACCACACCAAATTATGCATAAAAACCTAACATTAACTAAAATATTTTTAAATATATACACTTATAAATGAAAAATAAAACCTTCAAGACAAACCCTAAGTTAAACAAATTGAACCCAACTTAACAAAAACAGAAAGAAATCATAAAAGACCCAAAAGATAAAACTTTCACAAATCAAACCAGAACATAAACAAAACTTTAACATATTCAAAACCTCACAAATCATAAAACTGAAAACAAATTTAAAAACCCTACAAACATTATACAATCAACACTAACTTTTTTGTTCTTGCACACAGTGATGAGTGATGATGACCTTCCAACACAGAAAAAAATGGCACGCTCAGTAGATTCAGTACCTTAACATACATGAAAAAATGAAGTTATTTATTCAAACCCAGATGGTAAGGGAAATGAAAAATCTAACAAAAAACTTAGTGGGCTTTGAACAAGTAAAATCACGTGTTAAAAACCCAAACTAAGATCGTTAAAAACAAAAAAGAAGGAACTCAAATGATGTTGCATGTACATCTATGCCTTTGTGAAGGATCGTGTTGCATGTACCCTCTCCATTTACAGTTGAAGAGAAGAAAAAGGAAAACAAAAGGATACTATGAATTTCCAAAAAAATATTTTTGTATAATAATAAATGTAATAATCTCTCTGTTTTTAAATATAAATATATATTCAAATGTACTTTGATTCAATTAAGACTAAATACATTTGACTTTTTCGTTTATTTATGATCAGAGAAAATATAACCGAACTATCACAAAAAGTTTAATCATCCAATAAATAATAGTTATTCAGAAGGAATATAATTTTTTTGTAAACAAAATAAGTTTGTAAATACATGAAATTCAATTATTTAGTTTACTAAAATCCATTTTTTATTATTTTAATTAATATAGTTTCTCATTTATTTACATAATGTATAATATAAGTTTTGTATTTCAATTTCGACCATTCATTTATCATGAACATGGTATATCTTACATATAATAGGGCTAAGAAAATCCAATACATTTGGCTCAATGCTAAAAATTCATTTGAAATTCTAACGATAATCAACGACAAGACCCTGCTCATATTTACACAATCAATATTAGTGCAATAAAATAAGAGAAAAATAACGCGTTCCTCAAAAAGTCAACTTGTCTAATCAACAATAACCAGGTCATCATTTTAGCCAAAAAGACAAGGAGAGTCATTAACTTATACATCAAGGAGTGTCGTTGATCAATGTTAGAATTTTAGTTTACTTTTTAGCACTTATCTATAGTAGATCATGTCCACCTAGTTAATTCAACAAATTGTGTTATAAATACACATAAATTTTCAGTCAATAAATGTGAGTAAAAGAAAACATAAAGACATATATATAATAATATATACAAACATTACGTTATGTGGCGTTCACCATGTGGACTGGTGAGACAAAAAAACATACATTAAACAAACAACAAAACCAAACATGACATGACATGACAGCCAATGACCAAAAAGACGGACTCGATACTGGCCAAATTCGTCAAATCGCCACTTCAACCTCCATCTAGAACAAGCCCCTAGGGATTAGCAACATGATAAGATAAAATCCCAAAATCTACATATTGGGCCTACTGCCCCATGTGTACTTGTCTTCTCCCATGACCACGTCCTCTTCCCTAATAAACTTGACCAAACAAATTATAGTAAGTTTGCTTCTCCTACATGCCTTATGCAGTGAAATAGCAACTCTTGTATGACTTAAACATGGCCTTCAAAAATAACATATGTTCGCCCAAGACTCTAGTACACATAGGTCACTTGTCTTGTGAAGAAAATTGTGCCCTCATCCGCTTCAAAATCCCAATGTTTGTATCAGCGTCATTATGGTATAGTATCTACAAATCACTCCACACGTCTTATCCAAGTGTCATTAGATAAAGAGGTGGAATATATCCTTCCCTATGCAATACAAAAGAAACATACCACACACGAAAATAAGGGTTAATATATACGTACAAGTATAAAAGTGGAGATGAGGACTAAACTAGGAACATATATACGTCACAAACAGCACGTTCTAACAATTAGTGCAAACAGTACACAAATAGGTATACAATGTATCTTCCAATATACCAATCTAAGATAAACGGCATAAGACTGCCATAACTTTTAATGACCTTTATGAAAAGGATTTGAAAAGAAATAAGGGTATACCTCTGACATCCTAATAACCTTTAGAAATTAAAATGGGCATTACCTTTGTAGCTTTTCATTAAAAACCTAAATGCCTTTGAAAGATCAAACATAACCAAGACACACTGAAAACTCACTCAAAGTTGAACCATAATGTTGGAACCTACTTGAAACTCACAACCTTAGAGAGAGAGAGATTATGGAAAACAAGCTTTTCGAGAAAGAAATTATTGAGAAAAATGAATAAGGATCACGGGTTACAGATTCTCTATTTGTAGGAAAATTTGCCCCGAATTTGCTTAACGAATATGTTGTTTCTTTAATTCCCTCGCTTTTTGTCTAGTTCAATTAGAGAGCACCATGTATCTCAAGCCAACTTGTGCATGACACATGGTGCTTGTAGCCCAAGTCTGTTGACACGAGTGCAATTACAAAATTAGGTCAACACTAAATTCACTAAGAGTATGGTGTCGGCCAAGACACATCTTGGTGACTAATTGACCAAGTTAATTTACTTAATCACGAAGAAATTCATCCAATTTAAACACTTAATGATCGATTCTAAACACGATTCGGCTTATGTTAATGAAAATTGGGTTGTTACAACTCTACCTCCTTAAGGAAAGTTTTTTCTTGAAATTTAACGTATCTAAAAGAGAAAAGGATATTGTTGTCTAATATTATTTTCGCCCCACACAATCCATAGTCATGGTCTATGTTTCCTGTGAAGTTCCTTTACCCAATGTTCCATTATCTTGACAAGTAAAGCTTCATACTCCATGTTATCTTGAAGCTCAAATGTTTCGGGTTCGATGACGAGCGAAGAGTCTGGGTGGTACCTTCTTAGCTAAGAAACGTGTAATGCATCATGAAGATTCAATAAATGCAATGGTAATGCGGCATGGTAAACTATCAGGTCAACACTTCGTATAACATGGAAAAGTCCTATAAATCACTGTGTTGACTTCCTACTTTTGATTGCTCATCCAACTCCACACATAGAGGTTTCTATTAGGAACACATGGTCTCCAAGTTAAAATTCTAAAGATTTTATCCGCTTATTATTGTATCTCTTTTGTAAATCTTGCGTAAACTTCATTTTATCTCTAATTGGTTTAACTCGTTTCATGGTCTACAACACAAAATTTGATCTAAGGGTCATATTCACCCTAGTTTGTACCAATAAAGAGGTGTACGTCATTTTTTACCATTTACAACATCTTTTATAGAGCCATGTCAATAATTGAGTGAAAACTATTGTTATACGTGAATTGTATCAAAGGAAATAATTCATCTCAACTCCCTATATGTTCTAGCATGCAAGCTCTCATCCGAACATCCAGTTACTAAATCATTCTTTCAAATTGGTTAGTGTTTTGGGATGATAAGTTGAGCTCATTATTAACATCATTCTAAGTTCTTGATTCAGTTGTTGCCAAAACTTCAATGTAAATTTGGGTCTCTATCTCTAATTATACTCTCAAGAATCCCATGTAGTCTGGCAATCTGTTTGACAAGCATCGATGTAAATTTCTTTGAAGTGCAAGTTTGATTGATGGAAATGAAATGTGCACTTTTCACGAGCCTATCGTTGATAACCTATATAGCGTCAAACTTCTTCTAAGTCTTGAGTAATGATATCACAAAATCCATAGTTATTCAATCCCATTTCTATTTCGGGATATCTATAGGTTGCAATGATCCAATTGTTTTTGGAGTTCAATTTTCTCTTTTTGAAACAAAAAACCACTTTATACATACTCTTCAATATGACATGTCTCTTTATTTTAGTGCATCAAAATACATTTTTTTTAAGACCTAGTACATTTTTTGTGGCTCTTAGGTGCACTAAACATTAATATTCCATCTTCCTTGATGAAACGCTCAACCTTAACCATCTTCTTCTATTTCTTTTATCTTCATCAAATGTTCATTCATAAGTTGCTCCTCCTTAATCCACTTCAAGAATTCACTAGACATCATTGCAGTGCCTAAGAACATTCTATATTGAGAAAATTGAGTATACAAGTTTAAATCTATAGATTTCTCAATCAACTCTTGTTCTTTTAACATCATTGTGGAAACATGACGCGTCTTTCTACTGAAATCGTAACCTTTCAGAAATACCATCCAATGTCTCTACCTAATGTTTAACTCCTTTTGATCAAATAGATACTTTAGAATCTTGTGAACACTCAAAATTGTGAATCTTGATTTGTACTAATAATGTCTCCATATCTTCAAGGCAAACCCAATATATATAAACATGATATTATTTAGAGTCTACCACATGGACTTATGAGATAGAAAAAAATACATCAAACAAACAGCAAATCAAAAAATGACACAACGACCAACAACCAATAAGAAAGACTAGATATTGGCCAAAACATTATACACATAACCTTGATCATCGAGTCTCATTCCCCTGACACCTATCATTTACCAAGACCATGTCCTCGTCCCAGATTGACCTAACCAACTAGCTGGTGATAAGTGGTACCATTCTCAAAAATATCATTTGCCCATTTTGGACTTGGGTACACCTAGGTTCATCATCTGGTGTAGACGACCATGCTCCCCTCTACTTCAAAATCTCAATGTTTGTCGTCAATGTTGTTGTGGTATAGTGTCTCTAAATCACTCCACAGTGCTTGTCCTAGTGCTCTAAGAAAGTGAGGTGGAAGATATCCTACCATCTACAGTAAATGAGAAACATACCACACACAAGAAAATAGGAGTTAAGATTTTTGTAAAAGTATAAAAGTTGGGATAAGATGCAAAACAAAAATATATGTCACACATAAATATTCATATAGAAGATGCCATCATTTAGTATATATCCCAAATTATGTATTAATTATTCTAATGCAATTATGAGTCACATGTTGACTCATGCCACTAAATGATGACAATGATATCTCATATATACCGGTCAGACACTACCTGACCACATGCCACCAACATCTCCAATATATCGGTCAGATGCCACTTGAGTTATCCTAGGTTCTATGTGTTATAAGTCAATTGCCTCCCAGCAATCAACCAAAATACTAATCTTAAAGTAGCTTGAATTTTCCATCTTAAACCATGAGACAATTCTTAAAATACATTTGAACACAAGTGAGATTTTTAACAAATCAGAGATTAACAGATAATAATAGAGGCAATTCTTTCTAAAAATAAGTAATTGTGATGATCAGTTAGCTAGAGTCATATTTTTTAGTGGATAAAGTTTTCCTTTACTTACTAGTCTTATTATATTGTGTTAGCCAGGTGATATTAGGTGCGGTTCATTGAGACAGTATTTAAAACACTTCATACTCCAGTAATTTGGTCCTCCTCTTCTCAAACCTTCCTCAAGTGAATCATTTAGAGTTCAGTTAATTAACATTATTATCTACCCAAATTTGTTCGAAGACAGGGACCCCACACCAACCAATTCCTATGGCTCCATCCTCTTCAAGAATGGGCCCAAAGCCAAAACCCAATGCTGCAGAACCATCTCATCAGGAATCAACCAAAAGGGTACTTTCGTCCAAAAATGTCACCACCAAGAAAATAGCAAGAGCTCCACTTCCATTATCAAGAACCACCGAGCGCGAGAAGACTAAACAGCCCCTGAAAATTTTAAAAAAGTCTCAACGAATCCAATAAGAAGAAAACACATCTCCCTCCAATTTCTGAATACGAGGAGAAAAGAACCAAACAACGTCGTTTTGACTACAATGCAACAACTTCTTCAAGCAACAGAAACGACGAACGCAAGAAAAAGAATGAAATCACTACCGTCTACGAAAACGCAGCGTCGTTTCCTTCCAATGACGGACACGGGAGAAAGTAAGAAAACTACTGAAGCTCTTCCATGGCATGCGTAGACTCTTCCCCATATCATCATCTCCTTTCGAAACGGCAAAGACTCTTAAAGATCGAGGCAAATTCCTAAACGACAGAAAAGAGATTATAGGAAAAGTCCCCGGAGTTGAAGTTGGCGACGTTTTTCAATATTGGAATGAACTAAACATCATTGGCCTCCACCGTGAAATGAAATATGAAAAGTACATCGATCACGTGATCAGGGACCGAAAAAGGATTGCTACTAGCGTCGTTTGCAACGGTTTAGATGATGACGGATTGGAACATTACGAAGTTTATATTTCTACTGAGATAAGAGAAAATGCTGAATTATTAGTTAATAGCTTTAATGTTAAAAATGACATTAGAGTTATAATTAAGTGTTTTTTGAAGAATAGTGGTCGCTGCGGCATGGATGTTTATTGTTATTATGGTCTTTATAAGGTTAAACGATGTGGAAGAGAAAGGATGGTTTATACATTTTGTTTGGTTTGAAACTCTGGTCAGGAAGAGGTTGCATGGAATGTATTGATGAAATATGGAATTGATGGAATTAGAAAAGGTTTAATTGTTGAAGATATTTCTCGTCAGAGAGAGGCTGTTCCTATATGTGTGATTAATACTGTGGATAAAGAGAGGCTTACAGTTGAATCTTTTGTTTACAAGACTAAAATGATTTATCCTAATTGGTGTAAACCTATTCCAGTTCCTCATCTAGGGTGTGATTGTGAAGGTAAATGTGGAGATTCTGCGAAGTGTTTATGTGCTGTGAGGAATGGTGGGAAAATTCCATATAATAAGAATAATGTTATTGTGGCATCAGGGGGTGTGATTCATGAGTGTGGTCCTTATTGTAAGTGTAGTGCAGATTGTCCTAATAGAGTGAGTCAAAAAGGGATTAAATTTAATCTTGAGATATCCAGGACTGAAAGAAAAGGGTGGGGTGTGAGGTCACGTGCCACAATTCCAGCTGGTAGTTTTATTTGTGAGTATATAGGTGAGGTTATTGAAGATGATGAAGTTGACAAAAGGGTTGATAATGATGAGTATTTGTTTAGTATTGGTGATTATCATATGGATGATAGTGTGTTGAAAGAGGCTTATGCTGTCTTGTGCTGGATGGCAACGAGAATGTTAAGACGAAGAACTGTTATTGTGGTGCCTTGAGTGCGGTGGCAGGTTGTATTAATCACTACTATTGCATTATAATATATTAATCTATATATGTAAATGCATATATAATCACTAAATTATAACATAAACTCGAAATTTCCTCAAACATATAACAGCAATTCGAAATAAAAGCGTAGGAACAATTTTAAAACATTTTTTTTCTTACTAAATATTTTTTTAAAAAAATTAGTATACAAAATTTAAAACTCAACAGAAACAAAATTTGATTTTATAGGATTCCTGTGTGTATCACAATAATATATTACAAATTGTACTGTGCCAATAAGAGTAGGAGTAAGAATATATCATACCAATCAACAAGTGTCTATGACCTAACTTATCTCAGACTATTGTCTCAAACTTTTCTTTTAACTGAACAATGTAAAGACTTCCGAAAAAATCTATTTAACTTAAAAAGATAAGGCTACATGACACATAATAAACTTGAGGCTTATTATGTTGACCTATTTAAATAAATATAAATAATAATTTTTTATTATCAATATTATATTAAATTTTGATCTTTTTATTAGATAATCAACTTTTAATAATTTACGCATATTAATTTTCTTTAGTTTTTTGACATATTTCAATATTTTATTATAAAATAAAATTGAAATAGGATATGAATAAAGTCATATTCTTCAAAATATCATATTAAATATTAAAATAGAACTTAATTTCATTGACATATTAATTCGTTAATCTATTTACAAATATGTTTGATTACTTATTCCAAAATTTTAAAATGAAATAGACTTTTAAATAGATTAACTATATCATAATTTTATTAAGTTCAGACTCAAGTCTAAAAAGTAAATTTCTGACAAACTACATATTAGACTTAAACATTGCAATTTTTCAACTTAACTAGACACAACCTATTCTTATCCTTAGATAATGTATATCAAATTATTTAAAAAAAAAATAATATTTACCAAATTAACCACCACTCTTTTTGTACAATCACCACTACTCTTATATTTAATTTTTCGTTTACATATTTACAACATAAAAATACAGAATAATATACTATATATACTATAACTTATGGAATAAACCTGCATTGGTTTTTAACTTCAATCATTTGGCGTCCTTGCAAAAGAGGAGCATTAAATCTATAATTTGTGGGTTCGAGTGTTAGAACAATTGTAGCGAGATAAATACAAATATTTCTTTTCTTTGTTTCTGAAAACACAAGTACGTTTTTCCCCTATCTTATCAATAATTTTCTTTAGTAATTTTCATTTATTTATTTTTAATAGTTACTAGTGTACTATTTTGACCATTTTTATATTATTTTATTGATAAAAATAATAAAAGTTACAAATTTTTGTAAAATTTAAAAAAGAATAGTTATTTGATTAATAAAAAATGATAAAAATGAAAGAGAAAAGAAGGATAGAATTGGAAGAATAAAATTTACACTAAAACTTAATATCCTTATATATATATATATATATATATATATATACAAAATAAATTATTAAATTAAATAAAATTATAAATAAAATAGTTTAAATGAAAAGTATAATTAAAAGAAGAAAAAACCACATAAAAACTTGGTAGTCCTTTTATATATAAAATAAAATATGACCTTGTTAATATTATTATAAATCCAACCCGTTGTGGCCTTTAGCTAGGTAGATATGATATATCATATACTCTTTTAAAAACAAAATAAAAATAACAAGCTATGTGCATGTAGTTCAAATTTAGACTCATTACATTCTTTTTGAATTATTGTAAGTCTAGAGGGACTATCAATCTTATCACCCCATTATATTATGTTTATCTAGTTTAAATCTCAATTAATGTTATGAGCTAAGTTAGAACAAACAAGATAGAATGAAATTGTCTATATCATTTAACCTTGAAAATATAATCAAATATAAAAGATAGCATTTTTTTTTTCTTATTTTTAAAATAATATAATTGCTCATACAGTTCTTTAAATTAATTTTAGATAACACTTTAGTCTTTTATTTTTTTTCTTTTCAATTTGGTCATTTATTTAATTTTAAGTACAAAATTTTATCTTTTATGTTTTAATATATTAACATTTTTTTTTACAAAAATTCATTAAAATTTTCAAATAAAACTCATAAAATTAATTATTATCTTCAATAAATAATGCAAATTTCATCAAATCTATAACTCAAATCTTCAAATAAACTCATGTTTTCATTCTTTATATTTTCGAATTTTTGTAATAAAATTAAATAAATGACCAAATCGGGGGGAAAAAAAGAAGCTAAACGATTAAAGTGTTATCTGAAATTAAGCTAAGGGATTACAAGAGCAATTGTGTCTCCTTAAAATTTAATTTCATATAACAATTCAATTTCTTTTTTTTTTTTCTCGATTTGATCATTTATTTAATTTTAAATAACGATTTGATCATATATGTCTTATAATATCAACAATATTATCCTTTTTGTTAGAAACTCAAAAAAAATCATTATCATCTTCAAACAAAGTCTAAAAAATTCATTATCAATTTCAAGAATATTCATATATTCATCAAATTCATAACTCAAATTTTCAAATAAACTCATATTTTCATATTCATCAACATCATTTCCATCAAATAATGAACTCACACTCTAAGATTTGATCCCCAAATCATCAAGACAATGTCTTCTTATTCTTTCTATCCTTCCCCAAAATCAAATCCCTAACCTAAATATTAAAATGCGAGTTCTTTATTTGATAAATATTTTTTTATTTGAAGATGATGATGAATTTTCTACATTTCTGTAAAAAAAAATTATAATATTATTGATATTTCTACTATCAATTTAAGAAAACAAAATACTGTTAAAACTACATTTCTGACCTAGCTATTTTTATTATTGACTCATTAATTAGGGACACCAAAGTAATTATCATGTTTAACCGCTGAAAACTACATTTATCTATTAATCGTAACTATCTACCCAACAAGAAAACAAGGAATTTGTGAGGGCCAAAAGCCCTCACAAAAGGCAAATAGCAGCCACAATGGGGCTATTTGTGGCGGCCTTAGGCAGCCATAAATAAGCTGGTCACAAACTTTTGTGAGGGTTTTTACAGCCACAAAAGGCTGCCTTTGTGATGACCTTTGCAGCCACAAAATCTGCCTTTGTGAAGGCATAGGCCACCACAAAGGACAGACTGATTTTAAAAAATTAAGCCTTTCTGAGGGCCAGGCCGCCACAAAATCCCTCCTTTGTGAGGGTTTAGGCCGCCACAAACTACCTCTAGATTAAAAAATAAATATTTTGTGAGAGCTTAGGCCGCCACAAAATATTACGTATATTCAAAAATTAATTTTTTTAAATTCAAATTTAATATTGTATTAAAATATTGTATATAATAAATTAATATAAATATAAATTTAAAATTTAAATTTAAATTATAATTAAATTAAAATTATAATTAAATTTAAAATATAATATCATTATAAATTAAATTTAATATATAATAAACTAATCTGAATATAATTAAAAATTTAAATTAAATTTAAAATAAAATATTTATATTATAATTATAATTATAATTATAATTAAAGATTAATTTAAATTACAAATAAAACAAAATTAAAATTAAATTAAAATTTAAATAAAATTAAAATTAAATATTAAAATTAAAATAAATATTATATATAAAAATATAATATTAATAATAA
>NC_021162.2:47436988-47442267 GCF_000331145.2 Cicer arietinum | reverse complement strand
TATCAGCTGTTGTGTCTTTTCTTCTTGCTCACTTGCCCATTGCTTCTTTAACTGGTCAATATTATCTATCGACGGACGATGAGATCGATCCGTACTAGCATAAGAAGAAGACGTCTCAGTCTAAATATAGCCGGTTGGACCTTTTACAAAGGTTGATGATAAACTACCGGCACCCAACACACGCCCTTTGTAGTTGCCACCACTAATGTGCATAAAACTTGCGGTCTCATATTGTTTCCGCTGCACTTGACCAGCTCGCTGAGCAGGAGGAAGAGTAGCTTGATGATCATCCCATTCTTTCATGATTTGTTGAAGTTGTTCCTATATTAAAAATAAAAAAATAAAAAATAAAAATAGTTAATAATTAATATATAATAATTTATAGGTCTAATTAATATATAATAATTACAGTATACTCATTTGTTTCAGGATTAACATGAAGATAGCGATGTATCTCAGCCTGAGTGACCTCCCTTCCAAGTTGCTTTTCCTAAAATATTAAATTAATGTCAAGTTTATAAGTTGGTGAAATGTGATGATTAATTGAATATAAATTAATAGATATATATTATAAATAATAATAAATTACCATATAATATTTAATTTCTCCAACAGACATGGAACCTCCCTTATGAGTACTGGTACCCCTCTCAGATGTTCTATTAATCTTTGTTTTTTCTCTCTTCTATTTGTAAGCATCTGTGTTCCATTTCCTCCACAAAGCAGTCCAAACATTTTCACCAATCCAATTAGGTTGTTTTTTCTCGCCCTTATTACGTGTGTAAGCCAACATAGATGAGAGACGCTTTGAAAAGCGATGGTCAAATGAAGCCAAAACTGCGGCATCATGCTCTCTTTTCCAAGTACATTTAGTCTGTTGTTTGTTTAAATTTAAAAAATATTAAAAATATAATTAGTAATTCAATAAATTAATCTTGAGGTGTCTTATCCTCTTTTATCTCACCCCAAGACAACCATGGTTTTTTATATTTCTCTTGTATGACTTCAGCAATTGCCTTTGCAGATGATTTAAAAGGAAGATATCTTCAAAGTTTATATGCAAATTAAATATAAAAATAAATATATCTTCAAAGTTTATATGCAACATTGCAATAATAATGAAATATTTAATCAATCATAGTTTACATACACATCTCCTTCTGGAATGATGACAATGCGGTTGTAGCAATCAATACATCCGTGATCCATTATTTCGTCTAAGGTATAAGGCTCTACTGGGACCTCCGGATATAGAGGAATAGCTCCACCACTAGTACCAATGGACGGCATCGGCATGAGAGATGGGTCATTAACAACACGTTTAGCAACTTTTTTCTTACCACGTGATGTTTTGGATATTCCTCGTATTGCCGCCGTTCCTGTTCCTCCCGATCCATCCGAACCTCCTGATCCTCCTGCAGATCCTCCTACTCCCGACACTGAAGCCATGTCTATATATATATATATCCATATCCATACATATATATAATATAATATATGTGTGTATACAATTAACATAAGATTAATTAATAATGAAATATACATAAATAAATTATAACACTGACATAAATAAAGAAATATATATAAAATATAAAAATATATATATAAGGTGTCGTTCATTTCAATTACAATATATAATATTATAGATATAGAAACACACATATATATATAATTAATTAATTGTCTTCGTCTTCGTCTTCGTCATCATCGTCGTCGTCATTTGATGAGTGAATTAAGTCATTGCCTTCATCATTCTCTAATTCATCTATTTCTTGTTCATCAACTTCTTCTCCAATGTGTGACTCATGACAAAGTTGACTAATAGTCTCATCTCCAATCACATGATCCAAATTTGACATTTCATCCATTTGAAATGCAACTTCTTCATTTTGACCTGCTTCAACTTCTTCGATTCCACTCGTTGGTCTTGTTTTGATTGCAGCACACCAACCTTGTTTGCTTCTGACAGTTGATGGATAAGGAACATAATACACTTGTCTTACATTATGGGCCAGGGCAAATGGATCAAACCGTGGATATTTTTTGCTCATACGAATGTCTACAGTATTGGATATCAAATTTATTTTAGTTCCTCTGCTAGATGGATCAAACCACTTACAGTAAAATAACACCACTTTTTTCGCATAATCTAGGAACGTGTAGTCAATTTCGTAAATATGCTCAATTATGCCATAGAAATCTTCTACTACACCACTATTAGAGACATTTTTCATACAAACTCCACTATTAATTGTTTCTTTTCCTTCAGTCCAAGATTCAGTGTGAAATTTGTATCCATTGACGTAATAGGTGTGCCATTCTTTGAAACTTCTACTCGGGCCTATAGATAAGTGCTTTTAAGTGGATGTTGATAGGAGTTTGTTCTTCGAGATGCACTTGTTGTTGAAACCATAATGGGAAATTTGAATGTATATCATCAGATGATTGTCACGTAGTTAAAAATGCCCTGATCGATGACCATATATATGGTGAATATCAATTTAATCATATAATTAAATATAATTAATATGAAGAGGAATTTGAAACGTACTCAATGTATGGTTTAACTTCGGTGCAGTTAATCAAAACGTGAACGTGTGCCGCATTAAATACTTTGTCGCTTGGCCAGAAAATCGGAAAATCCCTCCCAGTAGGATGACCAGACAAGCAAAAAACTGATAAAGCATGTGGATGACGTATAACACTATCAGTAGCGTTTCTTCCGTTAACTGGTGACAACGTTTCGTTGTTGAAATAATGAGAACAAAAGTGTGTTGTTTCACGGTGAAGGTAAGATGAACAAATTGAGCCCTCAACTCTAGCTTTGTTTTTCACCGACCGTTTTGAATAACCCATGAACCTATAATATACAAAGAGATGTACAATAAGCTCCATGTATATATAAGTTGAAATATATTGAAAATGAAGTATATGTATATATATATCACCTTTCAAATGGATACATCTATCTATACTGAATTGGTCCGCCAAGCCTAGCTTCACTTGCAAGATGCATTGAGAGATGCTCCATGGAATCAAAAAACCCAGGAAGAAATACTTTCTCCAACTTACATAGAATGATCGAAATGTCATTTTCCATCTTGATGAGATCTTTATCAATGAGTGTTGAAGAACACAAATTCTTGAAATATTGACTCACTTCAATAAGTGGGTTCAATACATGTGTCGGTAAAGCACTAAAGGCAATAGGAAGTAAACACTCTAAAAATATATGAAAATCATGACTTTTCATCCCATGCATCCTCCCATTTTCCACATCAGCACATCTTGCCAAATTAGAACAATAACCGTCAGGCGTCTTCAGCTCTTTGATCCAACGATAAACAGATTTGGCTTCATCAGTAGATAAAGTGTAATTCGCACGAGGTTTTAGGGTCTTGCCGTTTTGTTCCACCAACAACAAATCTGGTCGTCTGCAATATATACCTATGTCTTTTCTGGCTTTGTCATTATCTTTTGTTTTTCCTTTCACATTCATCACAGTATTAAATATGTTGTCAAAGAAATTTTTCTCAATATGCATAACATCGAGATTATGTCTCAAAAGATTATCTTTCCAATACGGTAGATCCCAAAAAATACATCTTTTTGTCCAATTGTGTCATTGTCCGTAACCTTGTGGTTTACAAGACACGCCATTAACAACATGTACCTTTGGCATATCTTTTACTTTATTCCAAACTTGTTCTGATGTCAATTTAAGCGGGGGTCCTAGACTTTCTGCATAACCATTCATAAATGCAGCTTTGTTCCTTCTAAATGCATGATCAGCAGGTAAAAACCTACGATGCGAGTCAAACCACAATGCTTTCCAGCCAAATTTTAAAGTAAATGCTTTTGTATCTTCCATACAAATAGGACAAGCTAAATTACCATGGGTGCTCCATCCTGACAACATCCCATAAGCGGGGAAATCATTAATGGTCCACATCAATGCAACTCTCATCATAAAATTTTCTCTCCGAGCAATATCATATGTCAAGACACCATTCCACAACCTCTTTAAATCGTCAATCAAAGGTTGTAAAAAAATATCAATACCAGTTGTAGGATTAGAAGGACCTGGTATCACAGCAGCTAAGAACATATAAGGTTTAGACATACACATATCAGGAGGAAGATTGTAAGGAATAACAATAACCGGCCAACAAGAATAAGGAGTAGACGATGCTTGTATGTACGACGTAAATCCATCTGAGGATAATCCAAGTCTTACATTGCGTGGATCTGACGCAAAATCAGGATGCATTTGATCAAAGTGTTTCCATGCCTGACCATCAGACGGATGTCGCAACTCGCTTGAATTTCTTCTATTCTCATAATGCCACGTCATATTTCCTGCAGTTTGTATTGATGCAAACAATCTCTGCAATCTTGATACAATAGGTAGGTAAAACATTGCTTTCCTTGGAATTGATTTTCCCCTACTTACCCTAGAGTTATTCCTTTGGTGATACCTTGGTTGTTGACAAAATTTGCATTCAACTAAGTTAGCATCATTCATACCAAATTCATTGTCATAATACAACATGCAACCTTTAACACAACAATCAATCCTCTTGACACCTAATCCTAACTTTGACACTAACCGTTTCGCATCATAATAACTTTGCGGCAAACCATCTCTAACAGGTGTTGCATCTAGCATCATTTTAGTCATGAAATCCAAAGCTAAATCAGGAACATGAAATTGAGACTTTAGACCTAATAGTCTAATACACATTGATAACTTTGAGTTTGAAGAACCTTCAAACAACGGTTTATTTGTCTCTTTCAAAAGACCATAAAATCTCTGAGCTTCTTCATTGGGAAGTCCATCGGTATCGTCATATTGATCTTCATTGAATGACAAATTAACCCCAACAACATCCGAGATCATATCATTCATCGCCTCAAAGTGTTGATAGTTATAATAATCTATACCTAACATGTTAGTACTACTTGAAGGAGCTATGTTATAATTCTCTACAGATGTACTAGTATTAGGCGCCGCCGGAGACTCTTCTCTATGATTAGTCCAAATCCAGTAGTTAGGCATAAATCCACCTGCATACAAATGCACTCTTATTTCATCTTCACTTTTAAACCATCTACATCGATATAAACAACATGGACATCTCATTCCCCCTTCATCTTCGACAATTTTTTGCACTCTCGCAAAATTGAGAAAGTCTTCAACCTTGTTAGCAAAACGTTGTTTAAGACCCTTTCTTCCAAGAAAATTCATATCGTACATCCAACTACGGTCTAAATCCATA
>NC_021162.2:47432371-47436173 GCF_000331145.2 Cicer arietinum | reverse complement strand
AATTAAAAAACTACATATATAATATAATATATACTTACCAAAATTGAATCAAGCTTGATGAATATTTTGTGTAGAGAGAAGGTGGAGAGAATAGTTAGAAGGAGGTTTTAGAGAGAAGTTAGAAGTGAAAAAATGAAAGAGGAGTGGAGTAATATATATAGGGGTATGCTTGACCTTTGTGGCGGCCAAAACAGCCACAATGACCAACAGATATTAGGCATTTGTGGCGGCCTGGGAGGCCAGAACATGCCAACGGTACAATTGTATTTTATGGCGGCCTTTGCCGCCACAAAAGGTAACGGTCTATTCCTTTGTGACGGCCTGAGCGGCCATAAAGTCCAACGTCATTGTGCTTTAATTTGTGGCGGCCTTTGCAGCCATAAATGCCAACATTCACTTGCTTTTGTGGCGACCTATGCAGCCACAAATGGACATGTCACTTCAGTCATTTATGACGGCTTTGCCCCTCACTAATGTTATTTTTTGTGGCTGTAAAAGCCCTAACAAAATTCTTAAAAATTTAACTGGATTTTGTGGCTGCCTAAGCCCTCACAAAATCACAACGTTGTTTAATGTCACATTTATGTTTGTTGATTATATTTTGGTTTCTTATTTCTCGATGTATAATTTTCACCCTTACATATTGTTATTGTATTGTATCAGTATTATTTACTATTACTAATAACAGTTATTTATTTAAAAAAAACCTGTTTCTACTATTATTTTTTAATGTGTTTACAATTATCATGAATTTTTATTAGTTATTGAGAGATATCCATCTAATGTTTGCTCCATTGTCATTGAATTTTCAAATAACACTTTAGTAAAAATGATATCATGAACAAAAAACATGATATATTACAGACTTTAGTTAAATTGATATATGTTGTATATTAGTGTTTATTTGCATAATCTGTCGTATAGTAGAAAAGATTGCATGAGAGTTGAAGTTATCAATTCAATTTCAATTATTACAAGTATGTATTAGGTTAGAAAGACAAAAGCTATTATGTTACAAAGAGTTTAAGTCATCAACTTTCAATAAAAAAATGAAAGAATCAATTACTGACATTTTTAATCCCACTTCAATCCACTTTCTTATATTTTCTTACATAAGCCTTGCAAGGAACGGATGAAATGCTCCAGTTTTAAGGTTTTAATAGGGTTTCAATACTAATAAAAAAATATAGGAACAATTATTGAACACTAAATATAAATTTAGAGATAAATAAATTAATTTAGTATGTGGGATAAATGTTCAATATTAAAAAACACGAGACAAATATAAAAAATATAGGACAAATATCAAACTAAATTGTCAATCTTAAATATAAAAAAATCACAAGAAAAAAATTTGTCATTGATAAATATTAAAAAAAAATATAGGATAAATATTTATAATTGATGCATGAAAATAATTTTAGACAAATATTTGTTAGTGATAAATAAATAAAAATCATATAAAAAACATGTGACAAGTATTTATCATTGACAAATATAATAAAATGCAGAATAATATTTATAACTGATGCATATAAAAAAACGAGAGAAATATTTGCCATAAATAATTATTAAAAAACACTAGACAAAAATTTGTCACTAATACATAAAAAAGTATGAAACAAATATTTGTGACAAATAAATATTTAAAATATATACAAAATATTAATTGCAATATTTAGTGTACTATTGATCAAATACATTTTTCTTGAAAATGCACAAAAGTAAAATACTATAACTCATTATCATTTTCAATTTTATTTGAACATTATTAATTCAAATAAGTTTAATCCTTTTATCTATAGCATAAAGAAGAGATTAATTTTTAATTAATTTTCTTTAATTATGACCTTAGAGAAAAATATAAGAATAATGTAGTATCAATGCGGAAGCACCTGTATTTTATTGGTTAATACATCAAATTCGTTACTTAAAATTAAATAAAAGATCAAATAAAAACAAATTAAATTATTATTTAAAATTAAATTAACAGATCGCATGAATATTTTATAAAGATAAAAATATTATAATTAAAATAAACAAAAGTCTCATCAATTATAAAATAAAACCGATAACGTATATGTATATATCTACATTTTTTTGGGACTAAATCCACATTTATATCTATAATATTATTGGAGGAACTCATGAGCAATCTGTACAAGTTTTTTAATCATCTTTGTCACCGAATCATTAATAGTCAAGCAAAATGTATTGAACATCAACATAAAATTATTGAGTAGGAAAAAAATAAACATAAAGGAAAAAAAAGAAGCATAAAATTATTGAAGAAGTTAAAGACAATATTTAGGAAGGAATGAAGGATATTTTTAGTTTTAGTTTTTATTTTAAAATTTTGTTAGTTTTGTTTTCCATTCTTACCAAATAACAGGTATAGGTTCGATAACAACTTGAAATATTATTAATATTATTATTATTTTTATTATTTATTAGGCAATTATGATTACCAGCAATGTAAAATATATTTTTTAAAATTGTTTGTGAATATAAATTAAATTAACTTTTTTTTAATAATAAGTTCATCTCTGATTATACATTAGAGAGAATACATTTGGTATTTGGTGAATTGAATTTTACTTCATCTATTGGCTTTTGAACCGAAAAAAGATAAACGTGAGAAAGGCTGAAAAACGAAAAGTGCAACCCTAATATCCTTCCAATACATGTACTCGAAAATCTCTAAACAGAATCCCTGATCGGTAATTAATATATAGCACGGAGATGGATGAAGCAACCGGTGGTGGCAGTAAGATTCAATGGTTGTGGGGTGTAGCCAGTGCTGCTCAAATGGGATTGGGTGTACGTTCTTACATTAAGGGTCACGCAGGTGATTCATGCCTCATGCCTTTGAAAGCTTTCACTGTTGCTTCTCTCTTCATAGGTAGTGCCGCTTCCGCTTCTGTTCTTGTCCTTCAAGCTAACGGCATTCACGGGGTATTACTGTTTTTCTCTTTATTGATTGTTGTTTCGTTTTATGTTCTTTAGGTTTTTCGTTATTTCAGTTTTTTCTTTTTAAATGAAAATGGACTTTGATATTTTAGGTTTTTCTGGGAATTTATAGTAATGTGAATTGAGTCTTGAAAGGGGTCTGTTTGTTGATAATTCCAAGTTGGATGAGATATGACCCGATATAAATGTTTATAGGTGAGTCTGATGTGAAGAGTGAATTGTGAAATTGGTTTTTGGCGGATT
The DNA here is from genome assembly GCF_000331145.2 of Cicer arietinum. Lineage (NCBI taxonomy): Eukaryota > Viridiplantae > Streptophyta > Magnoliopsida > Fabales > Fabaceae > Cicer > Cicer arietinum. The sequence goes on along the minus strand of NC_021162.2, from coordinate 47,432,960 downwards.
GTAGTTTTCTGGTGGAAGCAGAAGATTGAGCTTGGAATATGATTTTCATAAGCTGAATTTGCAAACAAATAGTGAGTCTTGTTGCTTGTAGACTAGACATGGGTGTGGATGAAGATGTAGTTTTTGTGAGATATAATGGATGAACTTATGTCGTTAGGTAATTGTGGATAGTGAGAGTGAATTTTTATATGGTTTTTTGTTTATTTGTGGCTCGATTCTAGTAATGGCAAGAAGATCTGATTATCAGCTATTCAAGTTAACAATGGAATACATCACCACAATGCATTGTTCTTCAATGGTTTTGATGGCGGTCTTAGTCTTGAAATCCATTCCAGCCAGCTTTTGATAGTCTTGATATGTTTTTTTGACAAAATTTGTAAATTGAACAAGATTGATAATGTTGGATTTGATGAAAATTGTCAGGACACTTGGGCCTGATGATTCAGATGACCCAATTATTGGAACAAATGTGAGTTGGCCCAGTACATGGCAGGTGTACACAAGGAGGGAGAAGTGGGGCCAAGGGAAGGGAAGAAAGTTAGTTATAAAAATCCCTAGACTTGTGGAGAATCGGTTATTTGAAAGGGAA
>NC_021162.2:47394014-47432190 GCF_000331145.2 Cicer arietinum | reverse complement strand
AGTCTAGTTGTGAGATCATTCTAGATTATTGATAGGAGGCACTATGGTCCAAATCCTAACGAGGAGGAGGTCTTAGTTGGCTTGAGTGATGAGAGGACCAAAACATGGAGAGTGTATGAGAGGAGAAAGAAGAAAGAGAGTCAGGAATAAATGTGACTGTGTGACTGTTACAATATTCCCAAATAAAGAGGGTGAGTAGGGGGAATGGTAGAGTTAACTAATCATTAAATCATTACCGTTATGGTTAGGCAGTGAGAGAATAACCATTTTCTCTGTTGAAGAGCTTTTGCTCTGGAATTGTATTTCATTTTCCACATTCCATCATCATCAATAATATTCATTCATCCATATCAGTGTTTTATCTCTACTCTAATATTTCTGCTCTATCAATTATGCTAGGAAGTTGTTGGGAGAGAATATCTTTCTAGATTAGGGGCCCCTGAACTGTTGCAATGTTCTGAATCATTAGTTTCATTAAAAATACTCTCAAGTATCAAGATGGATAATTGAGGCCAAAGTGCCAAACTAAACCACGGTTGATCTTTTCGTGCAGATTGTGTGTGGTTAAAACAGTAAACAGTTGATATTTAAGTGAATAGAACTATTATTATGACTATAGTTTTTTATGAGATCAAATTAATTCTTATTGAATGTTTATACAATATAGTGTTAGTGGTTTATGATATAGTCCAGTTCCTTTTATTCATGGGGTTATTAACTAAAGGAAAAAGAAGCACCAAGACACTGTGTTTGGTATTTTGGATTGATCAAAATGGTCATTAACTTAAATACCGTCAAGATGCATTGATCAAAATCTTGGAAGGGAGAGACCAAAATTCTCGAATATCTTGGGAAGCCATTGTACTCAAAATGCATTTTCGTTTCCTCATTCTTTGGTTAGTTTACCACATTGTTTATGGTGTAATCGTATTCTATCATCAATAGAAGACAACTATTACTATTATATCCAATTGTGGTACCGGTTTCTATAGGAATACTCTTGCCAAACACAGTATGGTGATTATATAAAGACTGATAATGAAAAGGAAAGATTGGTAACTAGATCCTTATAAGATGAATGGTAAAACAGTATAGAGCTATAGAATTCCCTTGAGACTGGGATAGAGACCCTCAGCTCTACCTTACCCCCAAACTAGTAAATTCCTTTCTACTCAATTTGATGACTAGCTTCTTATAACCATTTCCTATTCTCTCTTCTCCAATAACAGAGTCACGCATATTCTCCCCCTTTCTCATAATGCCACTTGTCATTTCTGTTATGCTCTCCACAATCTCATTTGTCCCCTCCACCTCAGACGTTCAGAAGTCACCCTCCTTCTCTGCCTTATCCAATCCACGTTCCTCAGGCTCAATATATTTATTTGGGCTCTCCCTTTCACTCCTCTTTCCTCTTCTCCAATAAAATTGGACAATGGTTCTATCAGATTTCTTGTTGCATCAGTTTGGTTGACTTAATGTTCATAGGACTTTAATTTGACAATTTCATTACTCACATGATAAAACTGTGGCTTAATGTTCATCTGTGCATGTCAAATGTCTAAACGTGTTTGTTGGTGGTCGTTAGCCATCACATTAGCTCATTGTTCTTAAGTTTAATTTCATATTTCTTGACAAATATGTTAACAGGTATCGACTAATTGATTTCATTTTATGAACTAATGCTAAGTTCCTAATTGTTTGATTAGTTCTTCGTCCTTCCTCCCTACTTAATTTTTTGGCCTTTTATTTTGCAACTTTAAAGGGTATTATGAGAGTATTTTATAACCTCTTGGCTTTCTTGCTTCAATGTAGTGCATCATTTTCAATTTGTTGGTTGAAAACCTAATGTAGTGCAAAGTTACTTATACTTTTAATCATTAATCAATGTTATTAAACTCGAATAGGTTAAGATATGGTCAATGTACTGGGTTAGTAAAACACTGATCGGACTGCACGAATGAGTAACATTAAATTTAAATTCCTTATGTATATCAAATATTTGTAAAAATATAGGTAAGTTGTCTCCGTGGCACATAGTGGAATAGGACATTGATTCATTCTTGACTGACGACGGAATTGCAATGGCAGTTTGTATTTAAAATGTTTAACCATTAACTTTTCCTTCACACTATGTTGTGATTGTAACTTGCATGTCATATTGGGGTGTGAACGTTTCAATTTTCAATTCCATAATGACTTGAGTGATCTTTCTCATCGCCTACTCTGCTACACTTGATATGATGTGCAATTGTCCTTATTTATCGTGCTATTCTCTGACTGGATGTGGGTAGGCGTACAAAGTGCGAGCGGATGCAATCAATTTGAACTAGTTGAGTGGTTGAGACTTTCAGTTAGAGTTGAGTTGTTGATGTCATCACTAGTTATGTGAGTAAATGATTAGATACACTGTTTGACAGGTCCGGTTTTTGGTTGAACCAATCGGGGTGGCCAGTCAGGTCTGAGTTATAGAACACTGCTTTTAATTGGTAGCCCGTAATTTCAACCTTTTTTGAACACTTAAATATTGCAAGTCATAAGTTGTTACTTTGCTGTTTTTGATGGATAATACAATACTACAGAATACCATTGGTTATGATTTATGCGAAAACCTTAACTGGAAGACAGATCATAAGGCATTTATCGTGCTATTCCCTGACTGGATGTGGGTAGGCGTACAAAGTGCGAGCGGATGCAATCAATTTGAACTAGTTGAGTGGTTGAGACTTTCAGTTAGAGTTGAGTTGTTGATGTCATCACTAGTTATGTGAGTAAATGATTAGCTACACTGTTTGACAGGTCCGGTTTTTGGTTGAACCGATCGGGATGGCCAGTCAGGTCTGAGTTATAGAACACTGCTTTTAATTGGTAGCCCGTAATTTCAACCTTTTTTGAACACTTAAATATTGCAAGTCATAAGTTGTTACTTTGATGTTTTTGATGGATAATACAATACTACAGAATACCATTGGTTATGATTTATGCGAAAACCTTAACTGGAAGACAGATCATAAGGCATTTAACTGTTCACTATTTACTATTCATACTCTGAATATGGTTTTGTAGTTGTTGAAACAGAAGATGTGAAATTGATTAATTTAATGTTGAGTAAACCATCACTTTAGTCTCTTAAGTGTTACTTCCTCTCCTATTTAGTGCCTAAACTATATGAAAATGATAAATAGTTCTTAAACTATATGAAGCCCGTCAAGTTATTCCATACATTGACATACAATCAGACACTAAAGAGATATATTTCATATAGTTTAGGGAGTAATTTGATGGATTTCATATAGTATAAGGACTTTTATTATTTTCATATAGTTTAAGGGACTAAATAGGAGAGGGAGTGATAATTGAGGTACTAAATTGATCATGGTTTATTCTATAATGTTTAGTTATTATAGATGTCAAGAGAACTAATGGTGTTCTTTATACGTTGCTGATGTAAGATCTCATTATGTGCATATTATTAGTATTCTCACGTACTACATGTTATTGCATTGCCTATAGGTGGATGATCTCATTGAAGCCGGTGCCAATTTAAGAGCAAAACTTGGGTTACGTCCACGCACACAAAATAAGTAAGCAAATTTTTCAGTTAATGTAAATAAAATATATCTGCAAACCGTGATATGCAAGATCACTCTGCTTAAGTTTAAATGTTTACTGCCAACAAGAGATTGAAAGGGGAGAAAAATAAATGTTCAATGTTTCAGACCAGTTACTGTATACAATTATGAATTTGAAAAGTAAATGCATTTACTACCTTGAAAGTTTGAAATGCATTTTATATTTTCTTTTCAAGTAAATAAAAGAATATGATGAAGAGTATCAGATGCTTTCTAATCATTTCCTTTGTTTGTGAAAACAGTAAAAAGGTTATTTCCACTGTATCATGTACAAATATTTAAAAACAAGGAACAAAGTGAAAACACGGTCCCAATTATGTAATTGAAAGTGAAAGCAGATTTTGAAAACAGAAAACTTTATCTTAAAAATCTAGACTCTTTATATTTTCATAAATTCTTCTATTAGGACGACTCAGCCTTCTCTGCCATTAGATTAATTCTTATATTTTTGTATATTGAAGTTTATGGGGTCTTCTATGAAATAAAATAGCATATTTTGTTTAGGTAGGTAAATGGATGAGTCATAACCAAAGGTTCAGTCACATCTTGTGCTAGTACTTGGTGGTGTGGTTTCTTGGTGGAGAAGCAGTCATAACATTCCTCGGGTTGGTTCCTTGAAAGTTTCATGTGCAATTCAACAATTATATGCTTATCAGAAACACTACATCCAATTGATGTGGTTTTCAGTTTTGTGTATGCAACTTGTAATACATTCATCAATAGTTTGTTATTTTCATTGACTTGGAGCTTTAGTTTTTATAAGATAAATACAGCTTATGTATTAGCTTATGAATGCCTACATCATACATGGATATTTCATGGGTATTGATGCTAGTTCTTAAGATATAGAGTAGAATCAGGGTTGTAGTATACAAATATAGTTTTCTACTGTTGTAATACAAAGTATTACAGTCCATGACAAAGTTGCATAAAGATATGTTTATTTCCTACAAGAATGGCATTGGTAAGCTTGCGATTATTTGACACATTTGAATGACCTAAAATTTATAATCTCGTGATATGCTTGATCACAAACTAGTATTTATTCCTACTCCATTTGTAAAAGCTCATAAACTTGACATGCTTTATCATTTTGAAGTTTGGTTGATATCTTTGCTCAAGGGTTGCGAGGAAATATAGCTCACACCTGTTTGACCATTTTGTGTAAGTACTTTGAACTCTCCACGAGCGAATGAATGATCTTTTTTATGAGTAGGTCGTTTAAGTTCTATATATGCACAGTATTGCAGTTTTGCCTTAGCTTTTGCAGCATCTTTTATGGTTGAAGAAAATGCTGTCTGAAGTGCTTCCCCTGCAAAGGTTTTAATTCAATTTCAATTCAACATGAAGAAGAAACTTTCCAATACATATACAAGGTAGCTTCTCCAATTATATAACTACCAACACCATGACTAAAAAAAGTGTCCTTTGAGATATAACATCTTCAGGTATGTACACCTAGGAACCCAAAAACATCTTACTCTTACATAGAAGTGGTAAAAGCACTTGTTTATCCAAAGTTAAATCCATCCATAACAACAGAAAATGTTTGTAAAGGAAAACAACGAAAATTAATAGACTGATGCAATCCATTTATTTAATTTTCAAGATCTTTAGTGATCCATTCACCATTCTTGTAAATCCTAACGACCTAGTCCTTATTGATCGCGAACTAGGTCTCGATGCTCTCAGCCTCAGGTTTCGACGTTGCCCCTACAATGAAAACCTTATGCCCTTTGAGAGATGACCTGGGACTTGGCAACCAAAACTCGAGTCTTGACAGTCGATTGTTTGGTCTTGATAGTTGACGAGTTGGGTCCTTGTAGTGGACGACCTAGTTCTAGATAACTGATGACCCAAAGCCTAATAGCATATGGCACTGGTTCGACGGTAAGCAATGGTCTAACGACTTTGATCTTGTCAGCCAACTACGTAGGCCATGAATGATCTTTTTTATAAAATATTTTTTAGATGAATTGGATATTCTTTGTACAAGAATTATTTATAGATGGGATTGAATGAATTTTACTAAATAGTTTGTGTTGATTGAATAATTTTGGTAATTAATTTTTATTAAATTGTAAATAGATTGTTTGAACATTTTTGGGTACAATGAGCTAAAAGATTTTGTTTGATTGAATCTATTTTATAACCCAAACAAAAATGTATCCAACCAATCCATTTTAAACTCTATACTTACGATTTAAAATGAAAAGAATTGATTTTTTTTACCATGTGTAAGAAATAGCAAGTTCTCATTAGGATATTTATCTGCAAGGTCCTTGATTGTTTTCTGATATCTAGCCCCTGCTTGCAAAAACGACTCTCCCCATTGAGGTAACTGAAGTTAATCACACAAGAAGTTTTCATTAGATTGAATAATGTTTGCTTCAATATTTATCTGCAAAAAAGTTCATAATAATAAAATTATGATGAAATCCATTATACCTCATTATACACCCAGCTGGGAGCATGGCTTCAAGCTTTTGATATATCAAAACTTATATTTCTATCTTTTGGAGCAACGTTGGGACGAATGGCTACATTGTTAAACACTTCACATAGTCCATACTCAATAGAGACATACAGTTGTGGATGTTAAGGACAATTTTGGTAAATTATATGGTTGAGTCATCTATTCAAGTAATCAATATTTATAAGTTGATTAAGATAATCAAATATGCATTCTATGCGAGATTAGTCCAATGCTTTGAGTTGAAATACTGAAAGATTATTATAAGGGATGTTCAAGGTTTAATCCTTACTACTAACATTCTTTTTTCTTTAACAAATTATCCACTAACGTTTATTTATTAAAAAAAATTAAATATACATTTTACATTAGAGGTTAACTCCCAACTAAATTTTCACCACATTTTTAAGGGCTTTGGAATAATTTTTGCCTAAGGACAAAAAATAAGTGACTAGTCTTTGGGAAATTACTTCATCCCCAATCATTGTTGCATTTCACACTTTGTTTTGACAACAAAAGTGATAAAGCATAACTACGTTTTCTTTTGACTACGATTTTCAATAGTGTAATTGACCATTACTTCAGTAAGTATTTGGAAATTGGAAGAGCTTATAAAACTTATATTTGGAAGAACTTATACAATTTGTCTAAAATGTCTATTTTGAGCTTATTTTCTTATGCCCTCCCTATAAATTATTGTCATAAGATGTTTTTGGGTTATGAAGGATTTACCCTCGTTCCCTCTTCAATAGTAAATAAAACAAGTAAGTTTATTTTTCGATCTTTTAACTAAGACAATTTTTAGAATAACGTTAAATTTTGATTGAAACAAAAGGGTTAACAGTCAAAACTTACCTTGATCACCCCCTTCCCACATTTTGTTTGCATGTTTCTAAATGTATTTATTATTGATTTTCAAATATATCTTTTATTAATATAATTTCTTTTGTTCAAATTTATAAGTCACTATAACTCTTTTAAGGCATATATTAAAAAAATTTGGTACTGTAGTTAATATGTATTATTTATGTATGACTATTATTAAATTATCTTTTGTATATCGATGCAATCAATGTTAAAATTTCATATTCGAAAATAATTTAATAGTATTAATAAAAGATATAATTAGATAAAGTAAAAAATATCTTACATTTAGTAACAAAGAAATGTTCTAAAGATCTTATAATTAGAGAGGAGTACATAATTGTCTTAGAATCAGAAGAGTTAACATTAATTGCATTCATAACCTACATATAATTTAATCATTCGCAAATTATAGTCAGCAAAAAAAAAAATGTTTTCACAAACTATACACATTAATAATTGCAATACAAACTAGAATGTTTGTAATTGCACTAAGTTTTTATAATTTGGTCAAAAAATCAACTTTTTTTAATATATGTTTGAAAAGTATCAAAAGTCTTGTAGTAAAAAGGATGGAGTGATTACCATTTTCTACAAAACATTCACGATTTGAATATTTTTAAACTAACAAGAGTTAATAATAAAAAATCACGACCTTGACTTTTGAAGTTGCAAAGAGATTGTCTTCACCAATGAATGTTTCAACACCACCATTGATAGTAGAGAAAGCACCAATGAGTTCAACAGCAGTTTGAACACAACGAAGAAAGGGAGACACAAACACCCGATGAATCGGATATTTTAAACTCTGTTCAATCCCTCCACCCATTCGAATCGCTCGAATTTGACCTTCTTGAGCAAGGGTGGATCCCACGGTTGTATCGCTGTGGATGCCCACGTGGGATCAACGTTATCGAGACGTTCTCCATGCCTCATTATGATAACATTTTGAAACAAATGTTGGTTTTTCATAATTTGTTTTCCTCTTGAATTCATTTTTAGTTTAGATAAAGGTCAAGAGACAGCCAGGGAGAGATTATTATGAAAAATGTTTTGGGTTTAAGAGAATATATAGCAATTGATTATGGAAAATTGGTCTAAGGTCAACAATTGAATTGATGTATACTTGGTCATAAAAATAAAAAGGTGATGATCATATATGAAGTGTAAAATGAGGTGATTACTGTGTATATGGCTCCTGGGTGGACCATGATTTGGTTATGAATTAACAATTTATAAATGAAAATAGATTAAATTACGTATATTAAAAAAATATAACTAACCATATTTAATTTTGTACAATTTTAATAAAAATATAAGTATCGTTAAAATTATCTCCCACATATAAAAAATAAATTGAACCGTTAAAAATGAAAAAAATAATAAATTAGAGTATTATTGTAATCTTATGAGAAGTCGTGAATTTTTGTTTACGTTTTATTTCAAAATTATAAAATAATTTATATTTCATTGGAGTAAATAATTAAAAAGTGAGAAAACTATGCAGAATAAAAAAAAAAAAAAAAGAGATTCGATGGGAATGCAATGAAAGACCTATCATAATTAATATTGACCAAATCCAAGCATGTAATTTAAGGAGACTTAGGGTCCAAGAAAGATAGTTCCACGAAACTTCTTAAAGTCAAACTATTATATTCTCTTCATATCAAAGTACATAGCAGCAATTAAAACTACTCCCTCTAAACTCATTATAACAAAACTGTTCTAACAAATATGTAATTTAAAGTACTTGTAATTCAATGATTTGGAACATTTTGAGACTTGACATGAGTTTTTGGGACTTGAAGATGGGGTGGTTTGAACTTTGGAGGCCTTCCTTCTACTCATCTCTTCCCTTCTTGATCCTAGGCCAAATATGAATAGTTTGAAGTTATTTTTTAGATCAAAATTATCTCTATGTATTGATTTTTAGGTTAAATATATCTTTATCCACTATAAATATATCAACTTTTATTTTTATTTAATCTTTTAGAATTTGCATAATATTAATAGTAAGTATAAAAGAGAAGAAAACAAAGATAAATTATGGATTGATCAAATGAAAAAGATAATTACAATAGTAGGATAATGAAATTTATATACACAAATTAGAACAATTAATTTCTAACTAGGGTAACTAACTTGTAACTAACACTTAACTACCTTGTAACTAATTTTACATATCTAATATCCTTGTAAATTAGAAGGTATTCGCGACATTTTTAGATTGGGATGAATAAATAACACAAATATAAAGAAATACAATGAAAAACACTGAAATAAATCAATTAAAGGATTCTGAAAGTCTGAATAAATTAGTTCAAAGATTTTTGGAAGATTTAAGAACAAGAAAGATTCTAAGTTGCTTCTTGCCTTTTTTTTTTTGTAGTAGGTGTTGAATTGAGTCTTCACCTCAATGTAAGATCTTATCTTGCTTTTTTTTTAAACGAAATCTCATGCACAACTCTTTGGTCATTAAGACTTTTAGATGAGAATCCAATTATGATTTTTTTTAGAAACAAGAACAATCTTGCTTTTTGTTGTTGGTAAGTGTTGAATGTATAGTTTACACTTCGATTCATGAGCTTATAGTTTTTTTTTTAATGTCAATTTGGGTAATAATAAAGAATTTTGCCACCAAATATTATTGATGTTCTTGAGAAATCTTCAACAAATATACTTCACTCCATCTTTTTTATACTTACGAAAGTCGTTGATGTTGAAATAAAGTTGACATCAAAGTGTCGAAGAAGTCTTGGGTTTTAGAATAGTTTAGTTGGCATACATGTTGCCCTTAATGCCCATTGTATGATAAGTTTTTTATTTATTTATTTTTCAAGTATCATCATCATGATGAAATAATTCTAACTTGGAATTTGAGAGGGAAGGAGAAGAATATGAGGAATCAAGGATAAAAAACTAGTTTTGAAGGGAGAAAAGAGAGAAAAATGAACAAATTGTTCAAAAATCAAATGGTAAAGAAAAGATAAATCAATTAAGTTTATATGAAAAATTTTCCCAAGAAATTTTTGAGAAATAAAATAACGGAATAATTATCGCTCTAATACCATATCATAATTTGCAACATATTGATACTCAACATAAAAGAAAAGAAAACAGAGATAAATTTTATATTGATCAGATGTGAAAGATAATTATAATAGTAGGTATAATGAAATTTATATACTTAAATTAAAACAACTAAGTTAATACTACGGTAACTAACTTGTAACTAACATCTAACTAAAGTAACTAATACGTAACTAAAGTAACTAACTTGTAACTAATTTTACAACTCTAATACCCTCTAAACAATTATTCGAATTTTGATTCTTCTAAATTTTCGGTTACTAATTTTAGTCTCTACTTTTTTACAAAAGTTTATGTTGCTGTTGTAATTGATTTTTTTATGACATGTCATTGTTAAGTATTTAAACACTACAAGAAAAAAACGTTTTGCGGCGGTTAAAAAAAGGGTTTGCGGCGGTTGTAACCGCTGCAGTTTGATGTTTGCGACGGTTCAACAACTGTCGCAGATTCGTGCGTCGCGAGGCCAATTTGCGACGATTCACAAAACCGTCGTTCCAACCGTCGCCAAAGTATGCGACGGTTCCCAACCGTCTCTAAATACATTTTGCGACAGTTAGAACCGTCGCTAAAACAAACTCAAATTTATTTATTTCTGCACAATTACGACAGTTATCAACCGTCGCTATATTTATTTTCAGGCAGTTTGAACCGTCGCAAACCTAATAATTTAAAATAAAAAAATATGATACAATTTTTTTCCTATTTTTAATCAATTAAAATAAAAAATATTCATAAATACCATCCACATAATTTAAATACATAATTAATAATTATTGTACCTAAATCCAATTTATATAATTTTTTCAAAAGACATAACACCAATTCATACATTGAAGTTAACTAAAACAATAAATAAAGTAGTTTAAATATTCAAAACATTAGTGGAGTGGCTAACAATACAAAACAACTCCATCAAACTTAGAAGTTCATCCAAATATCTAATTAGTCCCTAATGATGTTGTTCCACGATCATCAGGTTGGTGGCTGGACTCAGATGAACGTCTACCATCTTTTGGCGATTCTATGTTCATTGCCTGAAGAAAAAAAAAGTATATATTAACCTCAATGAATATTGATAAATATTGTCAAAACTAATTAACTAAATTTCTCTTATAGCTATAAAAAATCTTTACACAATTGATATTTTTAATCAAAGACAAACAGTTCTCACAAGATTTTTAAATATGTTTGCTATGAAAACAATTTTACCTGTTTGTCTCTAGAATTTTGCATTTGCATCAAGAAAGCAATTTGCTCCTTCAACATATCAACTTCAGAATCCCTTTTCTTAAGCCTATCAATTTCAGCTTGCATTTTCTCCATCTTTTCATTAGCTTCAGAGGAAGACATCGATCTTACAGAGTGAGAAGTAGATGTAGTAATTTGTGATGGTGTTATTCCAAGTCCCATACAATGAACATATCCAGGATGTTCTTTTCCAAACACATTAACAAATGCTTCATTTGGAGAAGGAGTCTTCCCAATTTCAGCTTGCAATTGTTCCTGCGCAAACAGATAAAGCAAATTAAATTCCTCTCTGTAACAGAAATATCTAACTTTGCAACTCACTATTACCAAAGAAATAAGTAATTTTATAGCTTTGCAACTCACTATTACCAAAACTAACAGTTGCATCTTTGATTTATAAGGTAGTCAATAACAAATAGTTACAATTACATAACACTTCTATTATTTACACTTGCATCTTTCTCCTTGGCTTCGTCGTTGACAAATGACCCATCAGACTTTTTATGACAAATTGAATACATTTCACCCCTACTGTATTTTCGACCATCTCTCAGTTCCTACAAGTAAACACATGTAAGAAGTACATGTTCAATTAAGTATGCAATCAATAGTAGATTGAAAAAATCCTACCAACTCATACTCACCGATAAAATCCATCATCATAACTACACCTTTGATACAGTTTCACCATATCAAAACTATGAATATCATACTCAAAACGTGGTGTGCATATAAATCAAGACTATTGTGATATATGTATGACTGTGCTTGCAGCTACAAAAGCTTCCTTCATTCACCAAGGCTAATTTTTGCACAAAAAACAATACCATATACAGTTTTAACAATCTATTTACAGCTACTGCAACCCTTATCATGCAAAATATATATGAAATACAGAAAATACGGAATTAAGTCCTAAAACAGATGATTCTCATGGTTGATAAATGTTTCCTTTGGTATCCAAAAGCTTCTATTCCTAAATCGCTCATATAAAGTGAGGAAAGAAAAGCAATAAGCTCACTCTCCATACTCTATATGATTGATTCATTTTTCCAAAAGTGAGCACAATTTATCACTTATTAAAAAGTGCACGACATTTTGAAAAATGAACCAATCAACGGTAAAAAATGTGTTAATCAATTTCAACCCAAATAACAATTGTTATGGTGCTATAGCATTGCATAATTTGAAGAAATAATTATTGTTCTTCCATGTACTAGCATTGCAGAATTTTCTGTAAGGAGTTTACTCTAATCCATAGACCATATTTAGTTTTAATACTATATATTTCGATACACTGTTTCCTGAGTAGCGCAAGTTATATTCAATATTTCATTCTATTTGGCTTGGTTTCTACCAATAGCTTTAGATAATACATGCCTCAAGCAAAGCATAAACTAATGTTTGTGCTGGTATACCTGACTGTGTACTCCACTATCAGTTACGTTGATCAACTGCAGAACCCGAGCTGAAATTTCGGCATCTAGCACTTCCTGGGATTCCACGCTATATATAAAAAATTTACAGTGAAAAATAAAATTAAAAACAGGTTGACATGCTGATGCACACTGCCCATCACTTTTTTTGACAATCCACAACATTCCAATAGATGAAAAGGTTAAGAGCCAAAAAGTTTTTACCTACAACCCGTACACTGTTTTATCTTAAGAATTGCGGCTACGATGTGGACAATCCAAGCAAGTTTGTCTTCAATCACAGCGAGGTCATTGTTATCACTAACCTGTAATCTTGCCCTTTCCTATTCCAGTCATTTGAAAATAGTAAGTATCAATTATTTTTAAAAGCAAACAAACCAATCTCAAACAAACCAATCACTAACATATGTTATTTACTTCAGTTTATCCATTAAATGCAAATAAATCAATCTGGAACTAAACGGTTAAATGGAACAAAACGGTTACCTTTGCAAGAGTTAATTTTGTTTCCAAGATGATAAATCACCTTCTTTTATAGAGTAGATTTCGTTTGTCTTCGATTTTTCGTTTCCTTCAGAAGTTTTAGGGTTGACTCAATCACAGCGAGGTCATTGTTATCACTAACCTGTAATCTTGCCCTTTCCTATTCCAGTCATTTGAAAATAGTAAGTATCAATTATTTTTAAAAGCAAACAAACCAATCTCAAACAAACCAATCACTAACATATGTTATTTACTTCAGTTTATCCATTAAATGCAAATAAATCAATCTGGAACTAAACGGTTAAATGGAACAAAACGGTTACCTTTGCAAGAGTTAATTTTGTTTCCAAGATGATAAATCACCTTCTTTTATAGAGTAGATTTCGTTTGTCTTCGATTTTTCGTTTCCTTCAGAAGTTTTAGGGTTGATAGAGGTTGAGAGATTTGGGGGTTTTTAGAAATTTTAGGGGTGAGGAAGGATGTGCGTGGGGCTAAGAAAGGAATACACGCGGGAGTGACAAATGAAATTACAAAATCTGGAAAACGAAACACAAGAGAGGTTTATTGCCCTAAACGACGACGATTGATTAAAACTGCCCCAGGAACCGTCGCAAACTGGTGGTGAGGGTGAAAATCGCGTGCTTTATACGGTGGTATGGTGGCGGCGGTTGACGAAAACCGCCCCAGGAACCGTCGCAATGTGGTGGTGAGGGCGGTTATTTTAGAACCGTCGCATGCTAAGTGTCGCAAACTTCAAAAATTCTGGTAGTGAAAATATCATTAACTTAATAACTTAATTATTGAATCTTTAATTTAACAATTTAATCTTTAATTTGAAGTTATAGATAAATAAATAAAGGTTCAAGATTAAATAGTTGAGTTAATAAACTAACGATATTTTAAAGTATTAATTAGCAATGATATGCCATCGAAAAAAAGTTACTTGGAACATGCGACATGAACTTCTATAAAGGTTTATGGACTAAAATTGGTAACAAATTTTTTTGAAAAATATATTTAACCTTTAATTTTTCATTCCTTTATCTAAATTATTGAGTTTTACATAATTTGGTTTTTCTTTCGTGCTTTTGTTGTTGTTGTGATTTTGTACTTTGAGTGTGACATTGTTTTGTTGATTGTTTTGGTGTGACATTGTTTTGTTGATTGTTTTGGTGTGACATTGTTTAGTTTTCTATCTTACTGCAAAGTCCATTTAGTTCATATTGTCAAATTAACTTCGATCTGTTACATATCCAGTCAATGACTTGATCATTAATGCTATATATCTAGAGACATCAATATTCTGGTAATTTTGATTTTATTACATTTGCAAGCATTGTCGTTGTATGTCATTAATATATATATATATATATATATGATTTGGTTTGGTTGCAAGAGTAACTATCTTGAGAGAATATTATATATATATATATATATATATATTGTGAGTTTGTTTATAGATTGATCCTTTTCAATTTTAATAACATTGATTTTGTCTTGTTTTTGATGTAGTCTACTAATTTAAACGAATTCATTTTTGAGAATAAAGATAATGCACTAACATTTTACACAGTTATCGAATTATAAAAGGGAGGTACCACTGTTGTTACAAATAAAAAAAATGAATCCATTGCAACTAAGACAATTATGAGGTGGGGGATGTGTAAAGATTACATAAAACTGAATAAAGCAACTCGTAAAGATTACTTTCATATCCACTTTTTTGATCAAATGTTAGAAAAGCATTCACATTTTTGCTATTTGGATGGTTATTCTGGTTTTATTTTTCTTCCAAATTTTCATTCATCTTAGCGACAAAGAGAAAACCACGTTTACTTGTCCTTATGGCATTTATGCTTATAGGAGAATGCATTTTGGTTTATGCAATATCTCTACTACCTTACAACGTTGACTGATGTCAATTTTATTTTGTTTTATTGAGGATATAATGGATGAAAGTGCAAACACGAGAGATGGGATGGTTGAATTGTGTTTGAAAAAGTTGATAACTTTTTGCTAATTTAATAAAGGCTAGTTGATTTTTATAAATTACTTGGATAAGAAGCAATAAAATTTAGAGGCAGCAATCGATGAAAGCCTACATAATTGGACACATAGATTTATCTGTTGAGAAAACAAAAATCCCATTTTGAAGGTTTTGATGATAATCAAATCAAGTTAATTAATCTTCTAAAAAAATCATTTGTATTTAACATGTGTTCTTGAGTGATCAATCAAAGATAGGTTTTAAACATAATAAATATCAAAGGAGAAGAAAAGAGAATCAAACTAATATGTTTAAAGTAGGAACAAAATTCTAAGAACAATATGGTTTTTACAGCATTAAACCAAGAACGTTCTTCATTACTACATAACAAATTTTATTGGAAATCAAGATCGAGTTAAACTGCAATAACTCATCAAGATGCATGAAAAATTGCAAGCAATTATCAGAAAAATCAGAATGGAACACACAAGAAAACCTTGGACAAATTCATTCAACAAATTCACAATATCATAAGCAATGCATAACATATGAAGTCGCAAGTTTGATCCTTAAGAGTAATGACTTAACATCAAGCAAGTAAGTTATGAACAAAAGAGCAAACACAATATTGATACACCTGTAGAACAATTGGCGTACAAACATATTTCAAAACAGAACAGAAACAGAAGACTGCACAAAACAGGAAAGGAAGAACGTTCTAAAGCTCAACAGGAACAATCTTCGTTTATTTTCATCTCATGGCTATTTTCTCATAGACTTTACAACCTGTCTTCAAACAACTATATGAGCTGGCACAAACCCTTAAGAAGCCTATAAAAAGATTTGCAAGGTAAGACAAATATCATCAGCTACCAGTGCAAACAAATCATTATATGAAATCATTATTCTTGAGAAATTTAAGTGCAATCTTCAAGCAAGGCTCCAACTCTCTCTCATAAGACAAATATCATCAGATACCAGTGCAAACAAATTATTCTTGCAAATCGTCATTCTTGAGAAATATAAGTGCAATCTTCAAGCAAGACTCCAACTTTCTCTCATTAGATCCAAAGATCAATTCTCTCGAGTTTGATAAGCATCGTACTGAAACTCAAACAAGTGTTGAGTAAAGGCTGATCCATTGATCCTTCTCAAATCATTTTAAAACTCAAACACTATAGAATTAGAAATAGTGTGTGTGAAGTTGTGAGAAATCCTTTTGTGTTTAAGAGGTAGATTGTAATTACTCTTCTGAACTGAAGGGTAATATGCGTAATATCTTTCAAGGTTGAAAGATAATTTGTTGTAACTGATCAAGGATGATTTTGAATATTGGTGGGAAAAGAAAAAACTTTCTTGTTTTGAACATGTTAGTGAAAAATTTCACAAACTGTGAGGATTGGATGTAACCCGTCTTTTGGGTGAACCATAATATATTGTTGTGTAAACTCTCCTTCCCTTATCTCCTTTATTTATCACTTGCACAACACTAATCACCTTGTGAAAAATTATTATTATTATCTAACCAAGAATGTTTTACTTTTATGAAACCAAGATCAATTTTGAGTTAAAATTTTTGAAAAGAGAAATTAATTTTAGAAAAGGGGATCACAATTCAAATTTCCTTTCTTGTGATCAACATTGTCACTTCATTATCCTGGTTCACCACTAACTTGGCTAAATCCAGTCCCCATATTCATAAGGCTTTAATCCACTAATTCAAATACCTTGAATTACAAAGCATCTGACCCTCTAAGACAATATTCCCAAATAGTTTGACAACCCCAACCAAGTCTTCTCCACACAACATGACAACCTCATATTGTTGAAGGCACACTAAGCCACTATTGGGTTGGATACAAAAGATTTGGAACTTGCGTAGATGCTTCTAACAAGCTGATTATAACAATGACTATTACACTCTAACAAAAAATCTCAGAAAATATTTTTCATTCGAACAAGTGTTTTTCTTTTTGAACTCTAAGATGAATTTGAAATTTTGAGCTTAAGTTCTTATACTCTTTTATGATTTTTTGATGATATTTTATTTAGCCTTGAGTATATATTTATAGATTAAATTGTATCTTCATTCCTAGCTTGGTCAACAATGATCTTATTCAAAAATAATTCTGAACAAGATGCTTTTTGATAATATGTTATTTAGTCAATTCTTTGTTTCATAATCCAATATTAGTATTTCTGTTAGATTGACTGTGTTCGTATTTTGTTCAGATTGAGTTTGTAAATTCTTTAGATTAATACTATTCATATTTTGTTGTAGATAAATCTTGATCAAATCTTCTTCGAACCCTGACCATTTCTTCAATTATAAATTTGAACCAAATCTTATTTTAGATTTTCTTGAATTATAAATATGAATCACATCTTATTTTAGATATTGTTCAGTTATAAATCTGAATCAAATCTTATTTTATATTTTCTTCAATTATAAATATTAATCAAATCTTATTTTATATTTTTTTTAAAAACATGAATCTTCTTTGACATTCTATGAAGTCAAATATATTATTCTCATAAAATACTTTTGTTATCATCAAAACTCTAAGTATAAAAGCAACTTGCTTCTAACAATATAATTGTTCATGGATGAATTTTCTGTGTATGGATCTAGTTTCAATAATTGTTTGGCCATTCTTAATAAGGTACTTGAAAGGTTTGATCAAGTTAATATTGTGTTAAATTAGGAGAGATGCCACTTTATGGTTAGAGAAGGAAATGGTTTTGGACATTTGGCGTCCGAGTGACGTAATTAGGTAAACAAGGCAAAAATTGTGGTAATATAGAAAATGTCACCTCCACCTATGTAAACGAAGTGAGAAGTTTCTTGGGGCGTGCAAGATTTTATCGCTGATTAATTAAAGATTATTCTTAGATTTCTAAGCTTCTAACCAGTCTGCTCCTTTAGGATGCAACTTTTGTCTTTCATGAATTTTGTCTTGAGTCTTTTTGCAAGTTAAAAGAAGCATTGATATTTGCCCTGATTATGCAGCCACTTGATTGGAGTCTTCCATTTGAAATCATGTGCGATGCTAGCGACTTTGCTGTGGTGCAGTGTTGGGGCAGAGAAAATACAAGAAAGTTCATGCTATCTATTATGCCAACAAGACTTTGGATGAAGCTCAAGTTAACTATGCCACAACCGAGAAAGAGCTATTGGCAGTAGTGTTTGCTATTGAATTTTTTTGTTCCTACTTAGTGGGATCGAAGATAATTGTCTATACAGACCATGTAGCCATCAAATATCTCTTGAGCAAGAAAGATATGAAGCCGAAATTGATCTGATGGATACCACTTGTCGAAGAGTTTGATCTAGAAATGCAAGACAAGGAGGGGATTAAAAATGTGTTGCCGATCAAATCTCAAGGCTACATGAAAAAAATGAAAATGAGTTTCCCTTGGATGATTCATTTCTTGATGATCAATTGTTTGATCTTGCACCAATACAATTACCATGGTATGCTGATTTTGTAAACTACCTAGCAGCTGGAGTACTGCCCACAAATTTAAACTATCAATAAAAGAAGAAGTTTTTATCGGATCTTAAATACTATTATTGGGATAAACTTCATCTTTTTAAGAGAGGGGCTGATGGAATTTTCAGAAGATGTGTCCCACAAGAATACATGGAAAACATCATGCTTCAATGTCATTCCTCCGCTTACGGTGGACTTCTTATTTGCTAAAAATAACTATAGCAAAAATACTTCAAGAAAGCTTCTACTGGCTCACACTCTTTAACGACGTACATCACTTTGTGCTTCAACGCGATCAACATGAGCGTTCCAAAAACATATAAAAAAGAAATGAAATTCCTTTGAAGAATATCCTCAAAGATGAAATCTTTGATTTTTGGGGAGTTGATTTCATGGGAAAATTCTCCCCCATCCCAAGAAATGATTGTTGAGGCAAAAACCTTTTTGATGTATGTTTTAATGACAACAAACATTATGAAATAAAAGATTAAGTTTTATGAGTGGTGGTCTACTGATGACTCTTCATCATATGCATATTTTTCATTGATTTTAGTTTTATTTATCTTTAACCATTAGTTAATTTAAGGAGTTATTTGATATATTTTATAGATTTTAGATCTTTTATTTAATGAAATTTTTATGTTCTTATTTTCTTGATTAAGTAGAGATTTTTCGTAGTTTTGCGGTGTTACTTTGTTTTAGTGCAGTGCTGAATTTTGGTGAGAAATCAACATGACCTATGTGGAGTATTTCAACCATATCTGAAGTTGTAGATGTCCAATTGGAGTCAAACCAAGTGCAAATAAAAGCTAGGATTCATAGCTATAACTTTCATGAAGACACCGAAGCCACATTCAGATTCACAAGAGGAGAAAAAAATGTAGAAAACGTCAACCAGAAGAAGCTGTGCGCCTAAAGCTCAACACGTGCTCCTGGGGCGCATTTCCGGACCGGTGACACTGTCCAGGAGCGCCCAGAGCGCAAATCCTGCGCCTGGAGCGTGCAACACGCATCAACATTCATTAAAATTTATTTATTTCTTCACTTTCTAGGCATCTTTTTGACTACTGGGAAGTTGGTAGACTTGTTCCCTAGCAGAGAAACTCAAAGACGAACGTCTCTAACACCATTGGAGCAGTTTTATCAAGAATCATTCATGAATCTTTCTTGTATTTCTTCTATAATCTCTATCTTTTCTATCTCTGTCATGAGTAACTAAACCCTATTTGTTAGGGATGAATGTAACAAGATGAAACCCTTATTTTTCTGATTTGATTTCTATTTATATGAATGAGTTTATTGAATTATTTTTCTCATCTTTGTGCTTAATGCTTTTTATTGCTTGATTAACATTAAAATGTTCTATGATTCGTATTTTGAAACTGGAGTGGACTTCACAAATGGTTGAGATGAGAAATTTATGAATTTGTAGTCTACGGATAGATGCAGGGCATGAAACCAATTTAATTTGTTGCAAAGACAATAGTTTAAAAAGAAAATTCATGTACGGTAAGACTTAATTCTAATCTTAAATCCAGTAAGGAATTATGAGTTAATTTGGAATTAAAGGTTCTGTCACTAAGACATTAGGACAAGAATAATAAAGAGAATTCGGTAATAATTCAATAAAGGAATTTAATAACTAGGATCAAATTAGACACCAAGGTTGAATTCGAAGTGAACCTCATCCTTGACATTTTTCTCATTATAAAGGATCAATTTTATTACAATTGATAATTTTAAATATTATTTCAATCAATTTGGAAACTTTTTGTTCAATTTAGTAATTAAATATAATTCAATAATAAAACGCAATTCTTGAGTATCGACACTCGATACTACTATTTTATTATTACTTGCAACAATTCAATACACTTGCTATAACGCTATCATGTTTTTGGCGCCGCTGCTGGGGATTTCCATATCACTATTGAGTGTAATTTATTTACATAATTGAAATTTTTTGCTCTGCAATAAAATTTTTGCTTTTATTTTAATTTTAATTTTGAAAAAAAAATTGTTCTTCTTTTATTTTCTATTTTTTTTTGTTGAGCTTGGTAATGTCATGTACTAGTGGTTTGTCTCTTCTTTGTTTGAGATAACTATTCGCTGTAGAGCATGGAAGATTATAATGATGATATTCTACTACAATTATATGAAGAATGTGATCTTGTCTTATATCTGGTATATGTCGCATGATTGAGGGACAAATCTTGAGAGATACATTTTTAAAATATCACCTCAGATCCCTCAGATACAACCTCTTAGGTGTGACTTTCGCGGAGAAGGACATAAGAATGAAAATTGTTCTGATGACCTTGCCGAACTAATAGAATATGAAGATTTTTTGGTCAAAGATGCAGAAAATAACGAGTGTTATATTAAATATATCAATTGTTAACAAATTGTACCTCCTAAAATTCTATCCAAAGAATTAGAAGACAAAGAATTTCACATTACAGACTTTTTGGTTGAATTCATGAAGAATAACATGGTTTCAATTGAAAGATTTGAAGGTCAATGTGAGAGGTTATTTGAGCAAGTGGTTAAGTTTGAGAAGATGGAAGAGAAGTTGAAGATTGAAGATAATTTCGTTGTTGTGGTTGAAGAAGACAAGCAAGAGGAAAAGACGAATGAGGAAAAGAAAAAAAAAAGAGATTGATAAAGTTCTAGATTCAATCTATGCCTTGTTCATCAATGTCCAATTTTGAAGGACATGAAAGCAACATCTTTTATTTCTCAAGTTCATGGAATTTCTATCAAACAAAAAGAAGAAGAAGGATGATGTGTTCTTTCTGTCATATATGCCACCTTGATAATAGTTGAGGCGTCAAGCTAATGACTTTAAAGAAGCGCTTCGTTGGACGCAACCCACATGTAGAGGTAACTTTTATTTTTTGCAATCTTATTTTTGTTATTTGAATTTGTTTCTTTTTAATTGTGTGTAAATATGCACTATGATGAAGATTTTTTTAGCAACTTGAAGCTAGTCTGAAACTATTTATTTCATATTTTGAAATTTAAACTCTATTTGTTTGCTTATATCATTGCTCAATTCGATAAGTTTCACTAATGCATGCATTGTTGATTACTCCTTGGTTGTCGAAGTCTCACTTGCCATTTTTTAATGAAAAAATAAATAAATAAATTTTGTAGTAACATGTTTGGCATCATTTAGATAGTTCATACTCTTTCTTATTATCCTAGTTTTGAGCTTTTGAGCCTAAACACATTAATTCTTTGTTGTGTGATTATCAAAACATGTGTTATCCCTTCAAAACTTGCACTAATTTTGACTTGCATCACTTGTAATTTATGCATACACTGAGGCAATTTTGTTTGATCGTTTGAGCCTTTCTAACTACCCTATGCAAATTTTATCATTTTCTAGCCACTTTGAGCCTTGTCCTTTTATTTCGGTTACCAGCCATATTACAAGCCAAAAACCTGACTCTAATTAAACCACCTTACTTGGAGTTAGGTAGACAAAAAAAATATCGTCTTGGTAAAGTTTTAAGTTTGAGGTTGCTCATGGGATATTAACCTTTTAAGTTTGGGGTGGTGATTCTCACAAAAAAAAAAAAAAGAAAAAAAAAAAGAAAACAAAAACACAAACAAAAAGAGAAAATAAAAAAAAAACCTAAATTACATATGTGGTCCCTTAACTTAATTCCAGGTAACCGTTTAGTCATTTATCTTTTTTTTTTCCCGACTTGGTCCTTTGTTTTAATTTTAAGTGACAATTTGATATTTTATGTTTTAAAATTTCAACAATGTTGTCCTTTTTTATACAAAAATACAAAAAAAAATTTAATCAAAACTCATAAAATTAATTATATTCTTCAATATAATACAAATTTCATCAAATTCGTAACGCAAATCTTCAAATAAACTCATATTTTCATACTTTATTTGATATTGTTTAGGAATAAAGGACTAAATCGGGAAAAAAAAAGATAAAGGACTAAAACGTTACCGGAAATTAAGTTAAGGGACCACTGATATAATTTAGCCAAAAAAATATTAAGTTTGTGTACTTTGATAAATAATATCTTCTTGGTTCTTTTGTCAATATGTTTGAGAATCTTCACAATGCAAGGTGAAGAAAATTAAAAAGTTGTAGAATAATTTGAAAATGTATGTCTACCCTTACCTAAGCCCCATTACAACCCGAAAGTCATCCAAAAGTGTATGTGTTTGTTGCTTTGTGAATGCTAACTAGAATTTTTTCAAGCCTATGGTAGCGTGATGCATGTTCTAGGATTTGAGTGATAAACTCATAACCCTTTCTTAACACTTGAGAGAAATTTTGGTGAGATTGTGTGACGAGAGACTTGAACTTGATGAATGAATGCTAAAGTGTACAAATTGTGTTGTTTTTCGTAAGCAACCATAGAGCATGATGAATGTTTTGTAGTAGCTGGAACTTTGAGAGTTGAGTTTGATTTGATTTGAGAAATTGAGTTTAAGTTTGCTTTTAACTGTACCAAATCTGAAATTAATTGTTGCTTGGTGACAAGCTATAGATTAAGTTTGGGGTTGTGATGACTCTTCATCATATGCATATTTTTCATTGATTTTAGTCTTATTTATCATTAACCATTAGTTAATTTAAGGAGTTATTTGATATATTTTGTTGATTTTAGTTCTTTGATTTAATAAAATGTTTATGTTCTTATTTTCTTGATTAAGTAGAGAATTTTCGTAGTTTTGCATTGTTACTTTGTTTTAGTGCAGTGCTGAATTTTGGTGAGAAATCAAAATGACATATGTGGAGTATTGCAGCCATATCCAGAGTTGGAGATGTCCAATTGGAGTCAAACCAAGTACAAATGAAAGTTAAAATTCATAGCTACAATGTTCATGAAGACACCAGAGCCAAATTCAGACTCCAAAGAGGAGACAAAATGCAGAACACGTCAACCAGAAGAAGTTGTGCGTCTGGGGCGCATTATCGAACCAGTGACACTATCCAGGCGCGCCCGGAGCGCAAATCCTGCGCCAGAAGCGCGCGACGCGCATCAGCATTATTAAAATGTATTTTTTTTTACACTTTCTAGGCATCTTTTTGACTATTGGGAAGTTGAGAGACTTGTGCCATAACAGAGAAACTCAAAGACAACAGTGTCTAACACCATTGGAGTAGTTTTAGCAAGAATCATTCATAAATCTTTCTTGCTTTTTATTGCTTGATCAAGATTAAAATGTTCTGTGATTTGTATTTTGAATTGGGAGTGGACTTCATGAATGCTTGAGATGAGAAATTTATGAATTTGTAGTCTAGGGATAAATGCAGGTCATGAAACCAATTAAATTAGGTACAAAGGCAATGGTTTAAAAAGAGAATTCCTGTACGGTAAGGTTTAATTCTAATCTTAAATCCACTAAGGAATTAGGGGTTACTTTGGAATTAAAGGTTCTATCACTAAGACATTAGGGCAAGAATAATAATGAGAATTCGGTAATAATTCAATAAAGGAATTCAATAACTAGGATCAAATTAGACACCAAAGTTGGATTCGAAGTGAAACTCATCCCTGACATTTTTCTCATTATAAAGAATCAATTTTATTACAATTGTTAATTTTAAATATTATTTTAACCAATTTGGGAAATTGTTGTTCAATTTTAGTAATTAAATATAATTCAATAGTAAAATGCAATCCTTGAATTCAACACTCGGTACTATCGTTTTATTATTACTTGGAACGATTCAGTACACTTGCTGAAACACTATCATATACTAATGATTGCGTTTGAGTTTTGTTTAAGGAACATGAATTGCATAAGCAAACAAGCAATAATCCATTCACTTCATTAAAGTGCATAAGTATCCACTCAACAATGAAATAATCTCAAAAGGAATGTATCATATATCAATCATTTAAGAGAATGATTATTGCATCTTCAAGATATCATTTTCATGGAGAAGATGATCAAATACAACAATCAATGAACACACTATGTCATAAATCAGAAGCAAGATCACTTGAAAATGAAGAAAAAATACAAAGACAAAACGGAGAACGTTCTCCACATTTCTGAGATTTCCAGAACAAATGATCTCCTCTATTGAAGAAGAAGTTGCCCCTAGATTTCACAATCATTGTTTTTGTATTTCACAATCATGTGATATGTACTCTTAAAGGAATATAAATGATCCATCTCAGCAAATAATAAATTGAAAATACAAAGTAGAATAGCTATGGATTATGATGAATCAAGCAAGTTCAAGCAAGATTGATCATTCTATAGCTTGACTATTAAGAACGAAGAACATTCTTGACAACATTCTGATCATTCTGGACAGAAGTCTTAAAAATGTAGAATGTTTTGGTTATTAAAACTGAAGTCGGGAAAAACGGAGAACGTTATCCTTTTCACAACTTTAAATCCAAGAACGTTCTGGTTTTGAGAGCATTAATCCAAGAACATTCTGGTTTACAAAGAACAAAGTCTTCTTTAGTTAATTTTGGAAATCCTCATTGAAATCCCCAACATATGCTACAAAAGTACATCAATCTAAGTAATAAAAGTACATCAATCTACATTGCAAATCCCCAGTATTTACTAGAAAGAAACATAATTATATACTCAAGATGATTTTGGACAGATTCAAAGAGAAAATGATCAACAAAAGCAAATCAATGCATCAAGAATAAACAACAAGATTAACATTTCTGGTTTGTTGATAAACCAATCCCTATTACAAAGATACCAGAAGTAGGTACACAAAGATCATACGAAAAAGATCTACTCCAAAAGATTAACAAAGGCAAAAGCTAAGCATCAAGAACTATCAAGCAATATCAAATCAATGTCTAATGCAAGGAAAACTCTTATAAATCACGAATGGATTTCTAGTTCGTATACTAGGAATATACAACTATGATATGAGAAAAAGAATTACTCAAAAGGATCAAAGGATAAAAGGCACAACTCAAAGCAAAAGTGTCAAATGATCATTCTCTAGCAGTGTAACATCAATCTCCAGATTGATAAACATTCTCCAGCCTGTTACACTTGATCTTCAACAACAAACATCTTTCTCCAGAATGATCAACATCATTCTCCAGTATGATGACATTAGTCCAGAATGATACAAACATTCTCCAGCTTACTGACCTTCATTCTCCAGCCTTGTTACATCATTTTCCAACCTTATTTCATCATTCTCCAGCCTGTTTTACACGATTCAAAAGGAAATCTTAATCTGAATCGATTAAGCACATATTTGAGATGTTTTTTTTTTTGCATAAACAAATGATCATCATAGTCAATAATGAGAAGCTATATATCATACATTGTTAACACAGAAGCAGAAACACAAAATGTTCAAAACAGTAACATTTAAAGTTCCAAATGTCTAGTCTTTGGTCAAATCTGACATATGACAGTAGACACCTTTTCAATGGTCAAAATAGTTTTCATCAACCTCCTTGAAACCTATGAAAGGAACCCCAAGCTCAAGGAAAACGCAGAACTTCAAGTGCTAAGAAAATCTATCACTTACATACATTTACATACTTGAAAGCTTCTCAAATCGCAAAAGATTCAATTATGTTCTCACTTTAAATATTAGAATCATTCCACTAAATCATTTTGTCAAGAATCTATTCTCCAACACGAGTTAAGCATACTTAGATTCTACCGATCTCTTTAAATCATTATTGTATAAACTCAAGACTATAAGGGTCGATTATAGTTTGAGTAGTTTGTAGAAAATCCTTTTATGGTTAAAAGATGAATTGTAAAATCATATCTAAAGATGGATATATGACCTGATTGAATCCTTTCTAGATGGAAAGGAATTGTTGTTACAGATCACGGTTGATATGAACAAATTGTGTAAAATCAAGAACATTGTAAAAACAAGAATGTTCTCCTTTTGAAAACATAGTGGAAAATCTCACAGTTGTGAGGACTCGACGTTGCCCGAGTTAGGTGAACCAGGATATATCAGTGTGTGATATCTCTTCCTTATCTCTATTTACTTTCAGTCCTTTTGTTTATCAAGTTAAATAGATAAGCTAAATTGTTGATTTTAACAAACCAAGAACGTTCTTCGTTTTCTATTTTCAGAACCAAGAATGTTCTCCGTTTTCTGTTTTCACAACCAAGATCAAATCTTGAGTTATTTTCTTAAGTTTTAACATGCAATTTTAAATAGGTGAATTTACAATTCAAACCCTCTTCCTTGTAAATTGACATTTCTACTTCAATGATGCTAAGGTAGTGATTAAACTCTTTAAAAAGGTAAAGTTTCCAAGGTTAGGTGCGACGCATGATGACCAGTGATGGCGGCTCTCATTAGTATGACTCCTTACAATTTGATCTATTAAAAATCTTGTCACCCCCAAGTTGAGATCAAACATAAAGTATACTTGGAAACAAAAGCCATTAACTTTGATTTGAAGGCTTTTTGTGAAAAAAGGAAGCTCCAACTCAGTGAGCTTGATGAGTTAAGGATGAAAGCTGATGAGAATGCCAAACTATACAAGGAAAGAACCAACAAGTGGCTTGATAAGCACATAACCAGAAGGGAAATCAAGGAAGGTGACTTCATGTTACTTTTTTTTTTTCTATTCACGATTGAAGATATTTCTAGGTAAACTACGTTGAGGTGGTTCAAACCATTTAAAATCCGCAAGGTGTTCCCGTTTGGAGCTGTAGAACATAGAGTGAAGCCACTAGAATTTTCACTGTGAATGGTCAAAGGTTGAAGCATTATGTAGTTGAGAATCCAATAGAGAAAGGGGTAAGACTTATCCTTCGATCTCCAACTTAAAGATTTGCAAAATAAAGGTCAAGTTAAGGACCTTAAACAAGTGTTGTGTGGGAGACAACACGGTTTTAATTCTCCAAATTTTTGTTTTTGTTTTGTAGGGTGAGAAAGAAAAAACAAAGTGCATAAAATAACAGGAGAAAACAAGAATTATGGTCTGGCCGTAATGGTCTAGCCCCTTGCATATTCAAAAACAATGCGAAGGCAACAAGGATTACTTAAGGTAAATTTTCTTTTAGAATATAATTTCGAAACCAAAAGTAAGAAAAATTGTTTTATTATGCATATATTTTCTCTAAAATGTTAATTCCTTGAATTAATAACTTGATTACAATTTATTGATTCAAAAGAAAACTTGATAATTAAAAAAATATATATTTCATTGATAAATTCAAAGTGGAATATAATATTTTTATAGTATTAATTAGATAATATAATTTGAAATTAATTATTAGTCTTTCATTATTTGCGAGACTAGCTGAGTAAAATGAATGACGACTAGATTTTGTAGGCTTCAATGTTATAGCTAGTAGGATAAACTTTTATTTTTTTATTTTTAATTTATCCTTAATGTGTTTGCTTTATGTTTACATCCTTTTAGTAGATGACATAAAATATAACTTTGTACTTAACATTTTTTGGAATAGTTAAATAGCTCACAACCAAGACACATAGTTCCTTTTTTATTGCAATCATATGAAGTAAATGCAAATCACTAATTGAAAGTTTTTTCTTTTCGAAATAGATTAGTTGATTCCTCTACTAATTTTCAATTTCAACAACAAGCTCAAATAACAAAAATTGTACAAATATTCATGTCCGTGAATATTCATTTACATCTCTATTCATAAGGTTTAGTAAAGAAAATCTCTATGCATAAGGTACATTTTATTGTATTTATAATTAAAATATTTTTTTTGTCAATATTTATAAGAGTTTAATTGTCATATATTGTCAAATTAAATTTTTTTAGAATTAGTACATCACAACCATTTATATGTATGACTTTAGAGATAATTATAGTAAAAATCTAACATTTCATTTTATATTTTAACGGTAATGATTGACTGACAGGATTAAAATTCTTTACATTGACAATACCTGAAAATAAAATCCTATTTATAGTTATCAAAGAAAAAATATGTATTAAAAATTATCATTTTTAGTTTGAAACCTTAAACAAAATTTATAAAAAAACATTGTTCAAGTTTGATAAACATATAAACAAAGAAAGAAGGTCGATGTACCATAAATAGAAGCACTTCGGCGTACCATATTTTTCTCTTATATCTTATTTTCCATTAAAATTGCTCGTGGGGATACAACTACATAAAGATTGGAGTTGTTATCAAAATATCTTAACATGTTATTTTTTTTGACACATTTATTCAACCGCATTAAATTTGATATATTTTTTTCTTCTTCATTTAATGTATTTAATTTAATTTTATTAATATAATTTGTTTTTTATTTTTTATTTACTATATCAACAATTATTCATTTGTACAAAAAATAATATGACAACACATAGTTGGATATCTTTCGTGTGATCGCGTCTCCATCTTACAGCCTTTAAAAGATAAAAACTTCATGTGATCGCATCTCGTGTGCAACCTTCTAAAGATAAAAAAAATAAGTGATTTTTATATATAAGTTTAAAATAGAAAATTTTAATTGAAAATAAATCATAAGAAAAAGATATTCCTTAGACGCGTTGACAACCTTTAAAAATTATAAAACCCTTAGTTTTTTTCTCTATTCTTTTATTTGAAGAGGGAATAGTGAGTGGAAGAAGAAGAAAATCAATTTATGGGAGAAAGATTAGTAGTGACATAAATAGGGAGAATTTTTCTCCATTAGTTTATGTATTATAATCTGCTTTATGGATATTATCCCAATACCTACCATTCTAGTTACTATTTATTTTGGTATCTTATGATTATTATGTCAAATTTTAATTCTATTTACCTATGTCATTTGATGTCTTCTACTAAGTCAACTACTGTGATACCAGTGTAAAATTCGTCTTTTCACTATTCTACTCGTTTTGAAAAATTTTACAATTAAAAATATTGATAATAATAATTATTAACTAAATTATTATCTTAGTCAAATAATTATTCTCCTACTAAAAAAATCATCTAATTATTTCAATCAACTATAAATAATACTAGGAACTCTCAATTTAGTTTTCATTGATTTCAGAGTTTGTTTGAAAACTAAACGATGAGTAACTTTCATTGACTATTCTAAAAATAATAAAAATTTACTTCTGATGATTTAAAAAATAATATTATTTTTATTTTTATAATTTATAATTAAATTATCTAACACCTTCAAATATAATTTATTTTAATAAAAATAATAATACTACAATATTTATAAAAACTACGAGTTTTATTTTTCAAAAATTCGTAATGACACGTTAAAATGTTTATTTTACTACGAAGTTATTACTCTCGCGCTATAAAATGTCATTTTTTTGGCGTAGTGCACCAAGTGCATCATTAGTTTTCTAGGCCAGACTCAATGTTCTAGTCGAAACCCAACATAAGAATAAGTGATTTCAGATCAACCCGACTCAATCAAAAGACATTACAAAAGCTTCTTAAAACTAGGACAAACCACCATCAAGAGAAGAATATGGAGTTGTTAACCAATGTGACTCACGTGGACCTTAACTCATAGCCACTAGGTGGAAGGCAAGGAAATTTGGCGATGACAGAAACGATAACTCGTATTCTCATTCTGAACCACTTGATGCCAATTGTACCATGATTATGGTTGCTAAATGACACACATCATTTCCTAATTAAAAGAACACATATCTCACATCAGAGGGTGATCATATATTTTCCCTCTGATGATCACAACGAAAACCTTAGAAACCCTACAATGATTAGTATAAAAAGAGCACCCTTAAAGTTATAAAGGTACACATAAATTCTAACCCTAAAACCTTTCATTGTTTAAAAAATTCTTACTTGATCATCGAAGTGTATGCAGATACACCCCCGACGTGGAGCTTGGAACAAAGGTACACATAAAAAGAGCACCCTTAAAGTCATAAAGGTACACATAAATTCTAACCCTAAAACCTTTCATTGTTTAAAAAATTCTTACTTGATCATCGAAGTGTATGCAGATACACCCCCGACGTGGAGCTTGGAACAAAGGATCTACTACCTTCTTCAATGTCGTCTACCACTGTTCTCGAAGTCAAAGATTTTGTCTTCAAAATTTTATGTAGTGAATAGTAATTAAGGATCCTGTATTAAATACTAAGCTTAATTTTATTTTCATTTGACTTGAATTTTTAATTGCCTATATCTAAATCGTTTGTATATATATACATGTTTATTTTATTTTTTCTTGGGATGTAACTTCGATTTATTCACCCAACATTGTTTGTGATTGGAATTGTGATGGCGTAGTTATTCTGCATGATCAAGTTAAATATTGATCACTAAAAATTAGAAGAAATATGTACTTAAAAATCGAGTTGTTAGTATTTTATTGGGTTTCCGTTTTGATAGGTGACACTAATGTAGTTTAATTAATTAAAACTATCTAACCATGAATTTGTTTACTTGAATATGTTCCTTGAACTAATAGTGATACCTTAGCCTTTGTTTTTGAAATAAAAGTTGATCTTTTGTTATCCGCTCTTATGGATTTTATATAACGTATTTAAGTACAATTCTTTACAATGGTTATCACATCACACAAACTTCATTGCCACGACATTAATCTTCAAATTCTGCAGAAATTCAATTTAGAGAGTGATATGTTTTCAATAATGTTTCTGAATCTTATGAAAAATGGTTAGTTTAAGATCAAATGGTCTTTACATGGCTTCTCTCTACGATTTCTGAATTTATCCTTTCGTGTTTCGTTGGTTGTTAACATGCGTTTGAAGTTTGGGAAACAATTCACAAATACAATCAATCGCACCTCAAGGCAAAGATGTGCTAGTTCTCAAGACAAAATCAGAAGCTCTAACTGTTTTCAAACTATTTTATCCAGTAATTCAAATTCAATTTTCAACCATCATTAAAGTTGTTGATGAGTCTTTATTAACTGTTGTTTTTTGTTGTTGTTGCTTTTTTAACAACTTTTGTTTTAAGTTTAGTCTTTCAAGTTAGTTTTATAGTTATTTGAATAAGAAATGGAATTCTAATTGTCTTGGATTATTTTTTAATGTTTTTGTACTAACTCTTTTTAGTCAAACAAATTCTCGAAGTTTTCTCCTTTTGTTGTGATGTTATAAGTCATTTACATTAAGAAATATACACTAAGAAAGTTACACAGGGTTAGTGCTGACGCGAGATGATCTCAAAAGCACAAAATTTCCTTTTGATTGATGTTGGAGCGCTGTAAGAAAGGTTAGCGACACATTGTACCAGTAATTGCGTTGCAGTGTACATCCTGGCACAACTCACTGTCTCTGCTCGCAGTAGGGGAGCATTGCAGTGCATTGCGCAGCCTGATGCACCAAATTAATTTTGTGGACGCGAATTGTACCGATACCCAGCACAATGCGCTCGTGCACATTCCCATATTATTATTTAAGTAAAAAAGCAGAATTTTGTGAGGGTTGGATTTTTGGACTCAAAGGAGGTTGCTACATCTGAGAGGAGACCTAGTGGAACCTTTATGTGTAATTTTCTTTTTTCTTGTATCTTTTATCAAACAATATGAGTAGCTTATTTACTCATTGAATAAGGATTAGATGAAACTTCTTGAAAAAAAAATCCATGTAATTATGGTTTTCGTATGCTATTTATCCAATTACAACAAATTTATTATTCTTATATTTTTGTTCTTATTGCTTTTTTTTATTGGCCACCATAAAATTGAACCTATGTATTATTTCGTTATTAGAAAACAGGCTATAGTAACCTGAACCAAAATATATGTTTATGTTTCAATATTGTTATAGAAATATAAAGTATTAACATGTGTATGATAAACTAATGTCCATATATGTTTTGAGTAACAAACTTTATCACTTAAGAAATTAGGGTTCGTTGTTATAAAAAAAGATTTTGAGCGAAGAAATTGATCTTAGTCTAATAGGTTAATTTGACCTAATTAAATAAGTTCGATTATTAAAATATTAAATCCATAATTTGACGGGGAATAAACACAAAAAACACAATAACAAGAAATACGCAGTTGATATAAAATTTCCCCAACTTGCAAGAACTCGTGAGGAGCAACAATAAATATATGGCAGCAAATTAATCAAAATAAAAAGACATAATGAACATCAATATTTTAACGTGGAAAACCCCTCAATGCAAGGGTAAAAACCATGGGTCGTCCAGACCAAAGAAATAGCTCCACTATAATCAAATAAGGGTACAAGAAAATCTCAAAATGATGCACAAATTATGCCTATAACCAGCCAAAATAACAAAGCACTAAAGCCTACAAATGAAAAGCAAGAAGAGCAAAAATACCCAAAAACCTGCTGCTGTGCGAGCATGATTTCTCCCCTTCCAGACTTTGTTTTGCCGATCCGACCATTGAAAATGAAGACCTTAATGTTTGAACCTTCTGTCCAAACATCAGCCCGGTCCAACGGTTAACGAATGCGCAATCGATGTTTTTCTGAGACTGATTTAACAAAATCGGGAATAGGGTTACTCCTCTCTTTTCTCTTTTGGTGGTTGTATTTCCTATCAAAATAGTCTCTCTTTTTTTGTAAATCTAATTAGACCACTCTCCACTTAAATAAATGAGACACATGGACTATGATATTTGGGTCTTTCTCCACATAGGAAGGGAGCCCAATACCCAACATAACTACATGGTGAACAATATGTATATGCTTTCTCTCTAATGGGATCATAGTTATACTATAGCTATTCATGTTATGAACAATCTCTCTTCTCCTTCTCTCCTTTAAAATACTTTTCCCTACTTTTCTCTTTTCAAATCAACCCAGACTACAAGTCTTTTAGGCCTTTTGGTTGTGCCTGCTTTCCTACTCTTATACCCTACAACCAACATAAACTACAATTTCATAACACTTAATGTATATATCTTGGACTTTCTCCACAACATAAGGGTTAAAAATGTATGAACATAGATTGTAGAGTTTATATTTCAAAGGATGTGCTTTTAATGAAAACATATATCAATATATCAACCTTTTCCTAGCCCTTTTCTACATCTTCTATTAGCAACGCCTCCTTCTTTTGTCCCACTTCTTTACTTTTACCCTTTGATATCTTATAAACTTCAGCTCCCCTTTTATTTCCAACACCTGGTCCTACTCGTCCTGTCTTGTCCTCTCCCAAGCCCCACACTAACTCATTCTCCATCTATTACCTCAACATGTCACCAATCATCATCAATTAACCTTGTATCAACTATCATCCGTTTCCCATTACCATTGGCTCCTTCACTCTAATCTCATTTATTTCATCATATTATTGCCAAGACTTACAAGACACGTCCTATGGTAACTCCTTTCCAAGCAAAAAAGTTAAAACCTAAAGTATTATTGGCTCATGATGAATTGTAACAGTCCTCTCACTACTTTATAAATATTTTTCAGATTTAAATAATAAATAGATTTTCAGAAAGTTATTAAACATTAATATCCTATTTTTAATAATAGTTGACTTATGTTCCAAGCAAAGTGGTAGTTTTAATAAGTTTAAGTGTTAAAAGAGGAAACATGCCACCTTCTTTTTTCTCTCTCTTTCTCTCTCATGGATACACTGCTTAACCATGAACTTCATCTATTCCATCAGCAGTAATAATTCTTTTTCACCTTCTCTCAAAACACTGCAACACACAATCCCTCAATAATTGTTCATCATCTTCATCATTTTTTACCTTTCCCTTTCCTTTCAAAGACAACAACCCTCTAAAGTCCTCTACCTCAACTCCGACCGCTTGCATGAACATTTCCTCCTCTCAAATCAATTAATCATCCAAAACAGCACTAAGGGAAGATACAGAGCAGACTTGGGGAATCTCCAAATTCAAACTAGTGCATAAAAAGCAGAAGAGCTGAGAGCTGAGAAGGCATACAACTTCCACAATCACACTCGAATTAAAGGAATTTCTTCTTGGCAAACAATTAATTTGTTTGCTAGAACGAATTTCACTTTTGCACGTGGGTTTTCTGGACTCAATTTTTATTTCAATCATTGTTTGAAATTATTTTCTTGGTTCGAAATGATGGGATTCTAAAAATAGAGAGTGAGGAAATACTATAAGGTTTAACATGAAGGAAATGTTTGAAAATATGCATTTAATTATTTGAAAATCATTCATTCTACATTTGTTGTGTGGCTGATTGTACTCTGTTAAGAATTGAGGGAATGGGGTTAAATGAAATAGACTAATTACTGAGTTAATGCGTTTCCTAAACCCTCTTTGAATGTTATTCTGCCTTAAATTTTGTTTTATTCTTGCTGCCTCAAATTCTTCTTTATTCTGGTTGCCTTTGATTTTGCTTTACTCTAGCTACCTCTGATTATTCTATATTTTGGCTTCCTCTGATTATGCTTTACTTTGGCTGCATATGATTCTTCTTTATTCTGGTTACCTCTGATTTTTCTTAACTTTGGTTGCCTTAGATTTTTCTTTATTATGCCTGCCTCTGATTTTGCTTTACTCTGGATGCCTCTAATTCATTTTTATTCTAGCTGCCTCTTATTCTACTTTACTCATGCTGCCTCTTATTCTTCTTCGTTCTAGCTTCCTCTAGATAAAATCTTCCACTAACCAGGATGCCTCTGGTCCAAGTCTTCTCCTGACCAGACTGCCTCTAATCGAAGCTTTCCTATGACCGGGCTACCTCTAGTCCAACCCTTATTCTGATCAGACTGCCTCTAATTATACGACTCCATCTAATTAAATATTCACTCTAATTAAGACTTTCTCTGGTGAATGACTTGAAGCTAATGTTATCTTCTATTTTACATATTGTTATGTTAAGGATTAAGTTAATAACTTGCATTTGAAGTCATAATGAGATAGGCATTGCATACATGAAGTCACATATGCATTGTATACATAATGTCATGACATGCATGGTCCAAAGAGGTTACAATGGGACATTAAGGATTGTTTCAAATATGAAACAATATGTAAAGGAAGAACAATCAGGACATCGATTGGGGTCATTGCCAGACCAACTTTACCAAAAGGTCTTCAATTATCTTGGTGACCCACATCAAGATAATTGAGGAACTTTTCCATACTTTAAGGAAAAGAAAGAGGACATACATTTTTTCCATACTTGAAGGAAAAATAGGAATATGATATTTTTCCATGCTTTAAGGAAAAATAAAAGTTAAAGTTAAAGATTGTTTTAAGAATGAAGTTCATGTTCATATTATGTTTTATGTCGCATCTAACAAAAAGAATTTTGAACTTCCCTTCCCCTTTATAAAACTCACTGAAATTACTATCTCACCTCATATTTTACTATGTATTATAGCAGTTAAGAGAGGCTAGGTTGGATTCAGAACTAGATGATATAATCCTGCTTTTATATTTTGTCTAAGAACTGACATAGTTTATAATTTTGGTATATCAAATGATAATTGTTAACTATATATTTTGTAGTTACAAATTATTTCATTGATTGTACTTATGTTATTTTAAAATGATTACCTCTGTTGAATTAGAATGAATGAACTTATTACAATATTTAGATACATGGTGATGAGTATTACATGAATCAAATACAATAAATAAAGCTCTCTCTCAATCACAATGGTTGAATGTTATGCATGTTGAATACACAGTTCTCCTCAATGATCAAACCTGGTCCTTTGTCCCTTTGCCAACTCACAAGGCCATTGGCTACAAGCAAGTTTTTATGGTTAAGGAAAACCCAAATGGATCCGCCAACAAATTTAAGGCCAAATTGGTTGCCAAGGGGTTCAATCAAGAAGCTAGTTTAGACTTTAATGAGATATTTTTTCATATCATAAAGCCAACTACCATATGTGTAATCCTTGCAGTTGCAC
Source organism: Cicer arietinum (assembly GCF_000331145.2). NCBI lineage: Eukaryota > Viridiplantae > Streptophyta > Magnoliopsida > Fabales > Fabaceae > Cicer > Cicer arietinum. The sequence goes on along the minus strand of NC_021162.2, from coordinate 47,395,699 downwards.
TTACACATAAGTGGGATATTCAATAGATTGATATCAATAATGCTTTCCTGAATAATATTTACTTGAAGAGGTCTACATGTGTCAGCCACATGGCTTTTAATCTTAGGATAAATAACTAGTCCGCAAGCTCCACAAGGCACTCTATAGTTTAAAGTAGGCGCCTAGGGTGTGATATGATCATCTCACCCAGGCTTTACTTCAATTTTCCTTTGACCTTAGTACGTGTGATCTGTTGAGACAAACTCTATATTTAAAGTTTTGATGAAAACAAACAAAAGTTAATTAAAGAAAATTAATTATGATTCTAAAATGTTATGTTAATTTAACATGTGTTTTTGAGTGGATTTAATTAAGAACAGAATCAAGCAAATCAAGAAAAGGCAGCAACAAGATTATTCTGCTTCATAACAGAGAATGATCTCCAGCTTCAACAACTGCCCATCACAACATATTGGTCAAACTTTTTCTATCTCTTTGACAAAGAGTCTGCCCCGGAAATTATTAATATTTAATCAGTACATGGCAAGGAACAAGAAGGATTCATCCAAACTCAAAAAGGCTATTTGGTCTCAAAGATCAAAGAAGTCAAAGACAGACAAAAGTCATGACAGTTTGCAAACTCCAAAAATCAAATGTCAAGAAAGTTCGATCAATCTTGGCATATGACAAGACAATTACAAAGGAAATCCAGAACGTTTAAAACGGGAACTCCAGAATGATTATTAAAGCTCAAGAAATTTCAAACTGACAAACCAAGAACGTTAATCATTCTCCGTTTTCTGCACAATGACATCAACTCTGTTTCTCTCTGATTTGATCTGTAATTCATCTCCAACATTCTCAAGCTACACTCAAGACATATAATGTACCATCCAAGATCAATAAAGAAACGTCAAGAGTATTTTCTAAAAAGGACAAAATTGCTTTAAATGCTAAACCATTAAAAGTCAAAAAAGCTATTTCAAAGAAGGATTATTTTTATTCTGAAATAATGTTTCAGTCAAAAAGCAGAGTCTCTCCAACAGCTCTTGTACTTTCATTTAGTGCCTCTACAGCCTATAAATAGAAGGCCAATATCCCGATTCAATGCAAGAAATTCAAGTGCTTCGAAATCCATAAATCAATCACATACATACTTGAAATTCTGCAAAACAGAGGCAATCATACTTTCTGATTTCTGCGAAATAGTTACTGGTTCATACTCATCTATTAGCTTGCGCAATTATCATTATATCCTTTGTAAAGAATCAATTCTCAAACAAGAGTTGAGAAATCTCAGATTCTGTCAAAACAATCAAATTGTAAAAACTCAAACTATAAGAGTTTCTTTATAATTTGTTTTAAGATTACTTCCTATCAAGATTAGATAGGTGCTGGTATTGCTTTCTGGGTGGAAAGCAATAGAGTTTGAAATAGATCAAGGTTGATCTAGACTAGGTGTTGTAAGATCAAGAAAGCTCTATGTTTTAAACACTTAGTAGAAAATCTCACAGTGTGTGGTATTCTCTATCTTATCTCTCTATTTATCATACTGAATTAATTAACTAAGATAAAACATAAACTGATTTTCTGTTTTCAACTAATCAAGGAACGTTCTCTGTTTTAATACAAAAACCAAGAACGTTCTCCGTTTTCTGTTCTCATAACCAAGGTCAATCTTGAGTTATTTTCTCAAGTTTTAACAG
>NC_021162.2:47388014-47393632 GCF_000331145.2 Cicer arietinum | reverse complement strand
ATCTATTAGCTTGCGCAATTATCATTATATCCTTTGTAAAGAATCAATTCTCAAACAAGAGTTGAGAAATCTCAGATTCTGTCAAAACAATCAAATTGTAAAAACTCAAACTATAAGAGTTTCTTTATAATTTGTTTTAAGATTACTTCCTATCAAGATTAGATAGGTGTTGGTATTGTTTTCTGGGTGGAAAGCAATAGAGTTTGAAATAGATCAAGGTTGATCTAGACTAGGTGTTGTAAGATCAAGAAAGCTCTATGTTTTAAACACTTAGTAGAAAATCTCACAGTGTGTGGTATTCTCTATCTTATCTCTCTATTTATCATACTGAATTAATTAACTAAGATAAAACATAAACTGATTTTCTGTTTTCAACTAATCAAGGAACGTTCTCTGTTTTAATACAAAAACCAAGAACGTTCTCCGTTTTCTGTTCTCATAACCAAGGTCAATCTTGAGTTATTTTCTCAAGTTTTAACAGGAATTTTTAAAAGGCGCATTTACAATTCAAACCCCCCTTTCTTGTAAATCAATAGTGTTACTTCAACTGACATCAGAGCTCGGTCTCTAAAAAGTTCAAAAAACACCTAACAAGTGTTAGAGAAAAGATCTAGAAGAATGTCGAAAGCAAAATACATTGTTCAGACTATTACTTTTGATGGATCAGACTATTACTTTTGGAAAAACAAAATGCAGCTGTTCTTAAAATCTCAAGACACAGGAATGTGGCGCATCATTACAGATGGAGATTTCACACCAAGGGTTGATCAAGATGATTCAAACTCTGCCTTAAAAAAGGAAGCAGACTGGACAACAGATGATAAAGCTAAGGTACTTTTAAATTCTAAAGCCCAATTATTCTTATCATGTGCTTTAAGCAGGGAAGAAAGTGAAAGGGTAGATGAATGTACAACTGCAAAAGAAGTTTGGGATACATTACAAACTCATCATGAAGGAACAAGCCATGTCAAAGAAACAAGAATAGACATTGGTATAAGGAAATTCGAACTGTTCGAAATGCAAGAAGGAGAAACTATTGATGAAATATACTCAAGATTCACCACAATAGTAAATGAAATGCGTTCTCTTGGCAAAGCTTATACTGTGCAAGAAAGAGTAAAAAAAATCATGAGGTGCCTTCCAATCATTTTGAGACCAATGGTGACAACTATAAGTCAAGCCAAGAACCTTGAGTCACTTGCTCTGGAAGAACTAATTGGAACACTAAGAGCTCATGAAGTACTGTTGCAAGAAGACAAACCAGTCAAGAAAGGAAAGGCAATATCACTGAAAGCTTCTCAAGATAAAATCACAGTACCACTAGAGGAAGAATCAGAAGAAAATGAATAGGGAGATGCTGATGAAATTGCGCTTCTCACTAGAAGAATACAAAGAATGATGAGAAGAAGAGATCAAATCAAAAAGGGATTTCAAAACAAAAATCCTAAAACAGAGATTGACAAGAGTCAAGTCACATGCTTTGGATGCAACAAATTGGGACATTACAAAGCAGAATGTCCATCAAACAAAAACCCACCAAAACGATTTCCCTTCAAAAAGAAATCAATGATGGCAACATGGGATGATTCAGAAGAATCAGAAACAGAAGAAGAAGAAGAAGAAGAAGAAGAAGAAGAAGAAGAAGAAGAAGAAGAAGAAGAAGAAGAAGAAGAAGAAGAAGAAGAAGAAGAAGAAGAAGAAGAAGAAGAAGAAGAAGAAGAAGAAGAAGAAGAAGAAGAAGAAGAAGAAGAAGAAGAAGAAGAAGAAGAAGAAGAAGAAGAAGAAGAAGAAGAAGAAGAAGAAGAAGAAGAAGAAGAAGAAGAAGAAGAAGAAGAAGAAGAAGAAGAAGAAGAAGAAGAAGAAGAAGAAGAAGAAGAAGAAGAAGAAGAAGAAGAAGAAGAAGAAGAAGAAGAAGAAGAAGAAGAAGAAGAAGAAGAAGAAGAAGAAGAAGAAGAAGAAGAAGAAGAAGAAGAAGAAGAAGAAGAAGAAGAAGAAGAAGAAGAAGAAGAAGAAGAAGAAGAAGAAGAAGAAGAAGAAGAAGAAGAAGAAGAAGAAGAAGAAGAAGAAGAAGAAGAAGAAGAAGAAGAAGAAGAAGAAGAAGAAGAAGAAGAAGAAGAAGAAGAAGAAGAAGAAGAAGAAGAAGAAGAAGAAGAAGAAGAAGAAGAAGAAGAAGAAGAAGAAGAAGAAGAAGAAGAAGAAGAAGAAGAAGAAGAAGAAGAAGAAGAAGAAGAAGAAGAAGAAGAAGAAGAAGAAGAAGAAGAAGAAGAAGAAGAAGAAAACTCTATGAAAATTTCTTTGTCCCAGAAAGAAAGGAAGAAAAATGCAAGACTAGATGCTCATATTGTAAAAAACTTGGACATCTGGAATTTGCTTGTTATTTTAGAAAAAGAGATTAAAAAATTGAAAGAAAAAGTTTTTTTAAAAAAGGAGAATCATTCTGTCAAAACAGTGTCAAAGAAACAGCAAAACGGAGAACATTCTCCAGGTTGGCTCCCAAACGGAGAAAGTTCCAAATCACAAGCTGTACGTTTTGAAAACTCTGTTAAACCAAAGCTCAAATCTTCTAAATTCGACACTGTTAAACCTATTTCAAAACCAAACAACACAGCTGTTTCTAAAAAAGGAATGATATACCACTTTAAAGAAAAAACTAACTCTCAAGGACCCAAAACAAAGTGGGTACCTAAGACTGAAATAATATCACATGCAGGTTGGTTTTCCAAATACAAAGAGAAAGCCTTGGTTTAACAGAGTTTTCGGTCACATTTGGAAATGATGATCAAGCTCAAATTAAGGGAAATGGAACAATTGGTAAGACAAACTCTGCTCAAATAAATGATGTCCAATACGTGGAAGGATTGAAACACAATTTATTAAGCATAAGTCAGTTATGCGACAATGGATGCGAAGTCACTTTCAAGCCAAAGGTATGTGAAATCAAGATGGCCAGAACTGGAAAAATTATGTTCTCTGGTAAGCGAAAGAAAAATTTATATGTGATATATTTGGATGAATTACCTGATGAATCATGCTTTATATCAATCAATAAAGATAAATGGATCTGGCATAAAAGGGCTGGACATATCAGCATGAAAACTATTTCAAAAATCTCCAAACTTGATCTTGTTAGAGGTTTACCAAAACTTAATTTTGAGAAAGACAAAATCTGTGAAGCTTGTGCAAAAGGTAAGCAAGTCAAGAGCAGCTTTCATACAAAAGATTTTGTAACAACAAATAGAACTCTTGAACTACTTCACATAGATTTATTCGGGCCTGTCAAAACAACAAGTCTAGGAGGAATGAAATATGGTTTTGTTATTGTTGATGATTTCTCAAGATTTACATGGGTTCTGTTTTTAAAACAAAAAGATGATGCCTTTGAAGCATTCAAAACATTTTGTAAAAAAGTTCAGAATGAAAAAGACTCCAGCATCATCTCTATAAGGAGTGATCATGGAGGAGAATTCATCAATGCTTCATTCAAAAACTTTTTTGATGAACTCGATATATCTCACAATCTTTCATGTGCAAGAACTCCACAACAAAATGGAGTTGTTGAAAGAAAGAATAGAACACTACAAGAAATGGCAAGAACTATTGGCTTGGTGTTGTAAGATCAAGAAAGCTCTATGTTTTAAACACTTAGTGGAAAATCTCACAGTGTGAGGACTGGACGTAACCCACGTTGGGTGAACCAGGATAAAATCTTTGTGTGGTATTCTCTATCCTATCTCTCTATTTATCATACTGAATTAATTAACTAAGATAAAACATAAATTGATTTTCTGTTTTCAACTAATCAAGGAACATTCTCTGTTTTCATACAAAAACCAAGAACGTTCTCTGTTTTCTGTTCTCATAACCAAGATCAATCTTGAGTTATTTTCTCAAGTTTTAACAGGAATTTTTAAAAGGTGCATTTACAATTCAAACCCCCCTTTCTTGTAAATCAATAGTGTTACTTCATGATCCATCCTTGTTTGTTTATGCTTATCATGAAGTCGCTCTTTATGCTTTGGTATATGTAGATGATATCCTCATCACATAATCCTCTTCTTCACTTATCTTCGACCTTATCATTACGTTGAATGCCTAATTTGAATTATAACACCTTGGTTGTCCTCACTACTTTCTTGGATTAAGGTTAAATATATGACTAATGGTTGCATGCTTCTTACTCAGCCCAAATATATTAGAGACCTACTACATCGTGCAAACGTGCATGAGTTCAATGGTATCTCAACCCCAATGGTCAGTTCATTTAAGCTCAATAAGCATATATTTGATGTTGCAACTAATCCATCCTTATATCATTCCATTATTGGAGCTCTTCAATACGTTACTCTCACACGACATGAATTATCCTACAGTTCAATAAATTACGCTAGTTTATGTCGTCTCGCCTAGACTCTCATTGGAAAGTTAAGACGATTTTGAGGTATCTTCTCGGCATCTCTCACTTTGGCTTACTATTGCAACCTGCCTTACCGAACTACAAACTTACATTGCGCACCTATTGTGATTATGACGGGGCTAGTGACCTAGATGGCATGTGTTCCACCTCTGGCTCATGTATATTCGTTGGGCCTAATCTAGTATCTTGGAGTTCTAAGAAAAAACCCCTAGTTACTTGCTCTCCTGCTATGACTGAATATAGAGTTGTGGCATAAGCTAAATATGAGCTTATGTGGTTGCAATCCCTTCTTTATGAGCTAAAAGTTCATGTCCACACACCTGTGCAACTTTGTGACAAATTGAGTGCTATGTTATTATCTTTATAATCCTATTCTTTATCCTCGAACTAAGCACCTTGAACTTGCCATGAGCTTTGTGTGTAAGAAAGTTGATGCAATATCTCTTCAGATTCATCATGTTTTAATGCTCTAAACAAACCACACTCCACTTATACAAATATTTATCATCCACGTATACTGTAAGACCCATAATTTTAAAGTACCCTTTATGTATTTTTGGTGTATTTTGGATTTTGACTCGGAGGCTTTTTAGCCAAAGTTAATAATTATTTGGAGTTTTTATATTCAAAAAGATATTTTGTTGCCGATTAGAACTTCTCGTCGATAAATAAATTGAATTAACTGCGGTGAATCCTTTACGGATAATTTAATGCGTTTCGGGTGAAACGGTAATTTAACAAATATCTAGATGTTTTGAGATATTTGTTAAGTTATATTTATTATCTATATATGTTTGTTTGGAGGGAAAAAGAAAGGAAAACTAGAAGGGAGGAAAAGGAAAAGAAAATAGTATAAAAGGAAGGAAGGAAAAAGGAAGAAAGGAAAAACAAAGGAAAGAAAAAGAAAGGAAAGAAAATCGCCAATTTCCATCTCCTTCCTCTGAACCGTGAACCGATTTCCCTCCTTCTCCCGTTTTCATTTTCGTCGCTTTCTTTTCTTCAAAACTAGTAACCCAAGGTTGGGTGAGAGTTAGAACAAGGATTTCGCAACTCCACTCTTCCTCTTTGATTCGAAAACGAAGAAAAACGGTATTTGAGATCCAAACACAATCCCCTCCGTTTCTTCTAGATCCAAGCTTCATTTCGCGAAGAGTTAGAAGGGAAAGTTGCTCACTACCACGCCACGGTGCTAGGAGACCAATTT
>NC_021162.2:47362129-47382687 GCF_000331145.2 Cicer arietinum | reverse complement strand
TGTGGGGAGCTTTTAGAGACTTGCACTTGAACGTAGAGTTTGCACCGGGAATTTTGAAATTCGGAATGATTAAGATCTCGAGTGGATTACTTGAAGACATTGCGAATTCTCAGGATGACGTCTTAATTCAAGAGAAGAGGAATCTAATAGTACAAGGGAAGACGACTGAGTTCAAGATTGGGGCAGATAATGTTTTGCGGTGTAATGGTAGGATTTGTGTACCAGCCATTACAGATATGCGGAAAACGATTTTAGAAGAGGCGCATAAGAGTAAGCTGAGTATTCATCCTGGGGCAACAAAGATGTATCAGGATTTGAGGCAGAATTATTGGTGGCCAGGAATGAAGAAACATGTGGCGGAATATGTATCCACTTGTCTAACTTGTCAGAAAGCGAAGGTGGAACATCAGCGACCTGCTGGAATGTTGCAACCTTTAGATATTCCTGAATGGAAGTGGGACAGCATTTCCATGGATTTTATAACCGGATTACCAAAGACAAGGAGAAAGAATGATTCCATATGGGTGATAGTAGATCGACTAACTAAATCTGCTCACTTTTTGCCGGTAAGGACCACCTATAAGGTAGATCAGCTAACGGAGATCTACATTGCTGAAATTGTGAGGTTACACGGGGTACCATCGAGCATTGTATCAGACCGTGATCCGAAGTTCACATCACATTTTTGGGGAGCATTGCACGAAGCATTGGGAACGAAGCTACGATTGAGTTCAGCTTACCATCCACAAACGGACGGACAGACTGAAAGGACGAATCAGTCCTTGGAAGATCTGTTGAGAGCATGTGTATTAGATGATAGGGGAAGCTGGGATGATGTACTTCCGTTGATTGAGTTCACTTACAACAATAGTTTCCACGCAAGTATTGGAATGGCACCATATGAAGCTTTATATGGGCGCAAGTGTCAAACGCCCTTGTGTTGGTATAAAGACGGTGAGAATATGATTGTCGGACCAGAGATGGTGCAACAGACCACAGCTAAAGTAAGGAAGATCAAGGAGAAAATGAAGACTTCACAAGATCGTCAGAAGAGTTACGCGGACAAGCGTCGCAGACTTTTAGAATTCGATCAGGGTGACCATGTGTTTCTGAGAGTCACACCTACTACTGGAGTAGGTAGAGCCTTAAAATCGAAGAAGTTGACTCCAAAATTCATTGGACCATATCAGATTTCTGCACGAATTGGGCAGGTTGCTTATCGGATTGCATTACCTCCGATACTGTCCAATATTCATGACGTGTTTCATGTGTCACAGTTGAGGAAATATCTCGCAGATCCATCTCACGTGATCGAACCAGACACAATCCAGCTAAAGGATAACCTGTCGTTCGAAGTACCACCCGTGAGAATTGATGACAGGAAGATTAAGCGGTTGAGGACCAAGGATGTTTCGTTGGTCAAGGTGATCTGGAACCCAATTACTGGAGATGCGACTTGGGAACTGGAGAGCAAGATGAGGGAACAACACCCAGAGTTATTTATCGATGCATAGTTTCGAGGACGAAACTAATTTTAGGGGGGGAGTAATGTAAGACCCATAATTTTAAAGTACCATTTATGTATTTTTGGTGTATTTTGGATTTTGGCTCGGAGGCTTTTAAGCCAAAGTTAATAATATTTTGGAGTTTTATAATCAAAAAGATATTTTGATGCCAATTAAAATTTCTCGTCGATAAATAAATTGAATTAAACTGCGGAAAATCCTTTACGGAGAATTTAAGGCGTTTCGGGTGAAACGGTAATTTAATAAATATCTAGATTTTGAGATATTTGTTAAGTTATATTTATTATATTTATATATGTTTGTTTGGAGGGAAAAAGAAAGGAAAACTAGAAGGAAGGAAAAGGAAAAGAAAATAGTATATAAAGGAAGGAAGGAAAAAGGAAGAAAGGAAAAACAAAGGAAAGAAAAAGAAAGGAAAGAAAATTACTCGTGGTACCGGAAACGCGCGTTAAAGCTAACGTTGAGGTAAGGGCTCCTTCCAAACTTCTAGCTTGCATTAGGGACTTATCTGTAGTTGTGTGGGAAGGAATTTGTTAGGGTTAAATGTATCGATTTGGGGAAAAACGAAACTAGTGCGTTATGGGTAAAAACCTTAGAGTTAGGTTTTGTTTATAGTGATGAATGTTTCGTGGTAAATGAATTTGAATGTCATTGTGTATGATTATGGGTAAATGAAACTTGATGTTTGTTAATTGGTGTGGTTGTTGTGAATTATGGTTTGAATGTGAAAGTATGTTTGAATTTGTTTCTGTGGAATTTGAAAACCATTAGAGTTAAACGAGTATTAAAAATGGGGAATCTTTTAATACCTCGGTTTACTTAATGTGTATTTGAGGAAAATGTTTAAGTTAACTGGGCGTTGAGAATGGGGAATCTCTTAATGTCTCGGTTACTTAACTATCGTTTTTGAAAATCGTTTCGGTAAATGAGTATTAAGAATGGGGAATCTCTTAATGACTCGTTTACTGAATGTTTTGCGAGAAAATCGTTTAAGTCAAAAGTATATTAAGAATGGGGAATCTCTTAATGACTCGTTTACTGAATGTTTTGCGAGAAAATCGTTTAAGTCAAAAGTATATTAAGAATGGGGAATCTCTTAATATGACTGTTTGCTTAACGTTTTGTTTTGAAAATCATTAAGTTAAATCGGTATTAAGAACGGGGAATCTCTTAATGACTTATTTAATTAATGTTGTTTGAAAGTCGTTTAAGTTAAATGGGTATTAAAAATGGGGAATCTTTTAATATCTGCATTTGCTTAACGATTTTTATGGATGGGGTCTGTGTATGCTCATGCATTTCATTTGGTAAATTGTGTCGACCCGTGATAGGTGACACCTTGGTAAACTGTACTGACCCGTGATAGGTTGTACGTTTACGATTTACTATTTAGTAATTCGTGTTGACCCGTGATAGGTGACACCTCGGTAAACTGTATTGACCCGTGATAGGTGGTACGTTTACGATTTACGTTTTTGGTGAATTGTGCTGACCCGTGATAGGTGGCACCTAGGTAAACAGTACTGGTCTGTGATAGGCGGTACGTTTACGATTCCCGCTTTTTCTTTTAGTAAATCGTGTTGACCCGTGATAGGTGCCACCTCGGTAAACTGTACTGACCCGTGATAGGTGGTACGTTTATGATTTACGTTTTTGGTGAATTGTGCTGACCCGTGATATGTGGCACCTCAGTAAACAGTACTGGTCTGTGATAGGCGGTACGTTTACGATTCACGCTTTTTCTTTTAGTAAATCGTGTTGACCCGTGATAGGTGACACCTCGGTAAACTGTACTGACCCGTGATAGGTGGTACATTTACGATTCCCGCTTTTTCTTTTAGTAAATCGTGTTGACCCGTGATAGGTGACACCATGGTAACTGTACTGACCCGTGATAGGTGGTACATTTACGATTTCCGCTTTTTCTTTTAGTAAATCGTGTTGACCTGTGATAGGTGACACCTCGGTAAACTGTACTGACCCGTGATAGGTGGTACGTTTATGATTTACGCATTTTAGTAAATCGTGCTGACCCGTGATAGGTGGCACCTCGGTAATTGGTACTTTGGCCTGCGATAGGCGGTACAATTATGATTTACGGCCCTTCGAGGAGGGTTTTGGTTTGGAATTCCGAGTCCATGCATTTTGGCATATACGCATTGCATTAGGGTGCTTGGCACGCGAGTCGTATTTGATTTGAGTTTATGATTGAGTGATTTGAATTTTGATTTATCGTGGTAATTAAGTTGAAGGTGCTAAGTGTCATGTGTTGGTTATTGGGTGTAAGTATGATGGTTTTCGAAATCCCATTTGCCGTGGTAATCGCGTAGTAATTGCTAAGTGTTAGGTTGTGGACTTGATTAGAAATGACTTGAGTTAATTCATAAATTTTTGGAAAAATGATCAGGAAAATCGATTTCCCAATCGATTGGATGGTAAACAGGGACTTGGCCAAATGGACAAAATCGATTAGCCAATCGATTTTGTAATCCGTTTTCGACAATCATTTACGAAATCGATTGCCCAATCGATTGGGCCTTAAGTCAGGGACTCATCCATATTCGACCAAATCGATTTGGAAATCGATTGAGTGAGTACTGAGTCCCCAGGTTTTAAGCCAATCGATTTCCAAATCGATTGATTCAGCCCAGGATTCTGTTTTCACTAAAAACCTTCACCCCAATCGATTTCCCAATCGATTGGCTCAGTGAAAATCCTCAGTTTGAGTTAGATGATTGATTACTCATTAACTTATCCATGTCTTGTTTTGTTATGTGTTAATTAGGAGATTGAGAACTTCGTTTTACTTTCATTTTTAATTGGCAAAGTATTGTATGAACTTTTCGCATATTGAAAATCCTGTTAAGGTGCATGCTTAGTTGAAAAGTCATTTTGAGCATTTAAAAACTTAATTGCTATGTGTTAACTGTTATTTTTTGGTTGATGACCCTTTACAATTATTGTGGAAATTTGGGCTTTGCCCTCAGATGAGAGTCAGGACAGTCCTACCGGTTCGTACCCTACGGACGGGAATGGAGATGGGAACGCTTGACTGCAGTTACGTTAGGAGGATCTCACGGGGCGCGTGGTGATACTCAGGGTGTATAGCTTTTTGGTAGGATGATCAGATTAGGATGATGTATAGGGACTAGGTGTCCTTCTTTTTGGATTGGAGTATTCTTAGTTTGGAAAACTGTACTTATACTAATATTGTCAGTTTGACTTCTTATTTGAATGGGTCCCAGGTACCATTTGTTGTTGTGTAAATGTCTTGGAATTTATAATTGGGGAAACTTTTCCGCTGCTTGTAAATTTTAATGACTCAATTATTTATCCAAAGGCATTTCATGATTTAATTCTTTGTTTGTTTTTAATTACTTTTGAAAAAAAAATATACCCTCACTTTGAAAAACGGGGTGTTACATATACAAATATTACTCACATCAGCCAAAAAACTGATGTGTACCTCTTGAGAGTACGTTCTCCTCCTTCGACAACTTCTTTAATCTCTTTAATCCCTATTTCTGCTTCTCCTCTTCCTTTCACAATTTCTTTAATACCACCAAAATCTATTTGATAATATTATTTTATAATAAATTTATAAATTATAAAATTATTTTACAATTTGATAATAATTTATAATTTATATTATTATCAAATTATTTTATAAGTAATTTTATAATATATTTATAAATTATTTTATAATATTATTAATTCTTTACCAATGGTAATAATATATATTATTAGTCATTAAATTCAACGGAAAAAAACCACCTAATCACTCATAAATATCGTCATAAAATGCTATTTATCTAATACTCATTTCATGAACAATTATATTATTCGACTTATGGTGAGTAATGATTTTATACGTTAAAAATTCAATTACTCATTAATGTCAATCCATTTATAATTACTTTCAATTTATGTCAATCCATTTTTTTAGAAACATTATAATGCATTTATAATATTTTACGTTATCAATCCATTTCATTTCAATTTATGTCAATCAATTACTTTTAATTTATTTTATTATATATTTAAAATAGACTCCCAATGCCACCTCATCATATTTCATCCACCTATACAAATATTTCTCACATCAGCAAAAAAGCTGATGTGTAAATATGCTCTCCTCCTTCAGTAACTTCTTTAATCTCTTTAATCCATATTTCTGCTTCTCCTCTTCCTTCCACAATTTCTTTAATACCTCCAAAATTTGATAATATTATTTTATAATAAATTTATAAATTATAAAATTATTTATAATAAATTTATAATTTATAAATTATTTTACAATTTGATAATATATAATTTATAATTTATATTATTATCAAATTATTTTATAAGTAATTTTATAATAAATTTATAAATTATTTTATAATATTATTAGTCATTTACCAATGGTAATAATTTATATTATTAGTCATTAAATTCAACGGAAAAAAATTACACCTAATCACTCATAATTATCGTCATAAATGCTCTTTTTCTAATACTGCTTTCATGAACAATTATATTATTCCACTTATGGTGACTAATGATTTTATACGTTAAAAATTCAATTACTGATTAATGTCAATTCATTTATAATTACTTTCAATTCATGTCAATCCATTTTTTTAGTAACATTATAATGCATTTATAATATTTTACATTATCAATCCATTTCATTTCAATTTATGTCAATCAATTACTTTCAATTTATTTCTCAATACATTTAAATACATCAAAACTAAATTAATACATATATAATGAAAATCTATACTTTACTCATAATAACATCTTTTAAGAAACCAAGAAAGTCATAACATTTCATACTCGTATAATTTTACAAATAATTTTTTCATTTTCAATATTTTTAATAAAAACATCAAATGAATTTTGAGAATAAATAAATTAAATAATTATATAATATTATTAATATCATCATTTTATAAAATAAAAATATATATTCTATTTGACAGAAAATACACAAATTTATTAAAAATAATCATAAAATATGAATATATGAAAAATTATTAAAAAAGTTACTTCCAATTATTAAAATACACAAATTTATTTTAAATTATAATATATATGAATAAATTAAAAAATATAATGAACAAAAGTTTACTATGTATGTATTTTGAAAAAATATGTTAACACTAAATTTTCATCAATTAAATTATATATTTATAATTGAATGCTATTTTTTATAATGATAATTTGAATGCTAAAAATAAATGAAAAATTAAGTATTGCATAAAATTAAATTATTTTTTAATAGAATTTATTTTTGGTACATATCAACATAACTATAATTCAATTGCACAAATAATTAGTTATAACTTTTAAATACCTAAAATTAATTTAAAGTATATGTAAATCTTTAATAAAATAAATTTCAAACTCTTGATGAAATATATTCAATAATTTTTTTTTACAACAACTTCTCATGCTCGTAATTAAAATATCATACTAATAAAACAAATAAATTTAGACTACGCTACAATATAATTCAACATTAACAGTTTTTTTTAAATATTAAATAGTCAATCATATTTTTAAATTTTACATCTTATTTTTTGGTTTGTATTCTACATTTTATTTCATCAAATAAATACAAGTACCATTATATGTTGAAAAATAAATTGACAATCAAAGTACAATGACTCAAACAATTATCCTATATAATAAGTTATCATACGAATTTTACAAAATATTTTAAAAATTAAATTAGATGATTGTGATAAACATGATTTTCTTAATCATATTCAATTATTACAAATCAATAAAGTAATATTATAAAATAATTATATTTATAATACTTAAAATACTACTTATAAAACTTATAAAATTAAATAATTAATATTCGCGCAACGCGCGAGACATAATCTAATTTTTTATTATTTTTAAAGAATTAATGCAGTAGTGGGAGGACAGTGCTATAGAATAGTTGGTACAAAGTTACCAACATATCAAGTAATACAAAAAGGATTTCATTGAAAACATAATTAAAATTTACAAAAAGTCAACAACATATCAAGTAATACAAAAAGGCTTTCATAAATTGGTCCCTCAAAAAAGGAAATAAACTGAAATTACAGGGACCAATTTAAATACAAACAAAGTTTACAAGGATTAAAACAAAACATCAATAAAAGTTAAAGGTTAATTATTTTTATTTGTAGGGACAAAAAATCACAAAACACACACATATTAAAACACACACATATTGATGAATTTGAATCTTCACACATTTATTAAGAAAATGTGGACCCCTCAACCATATTTTTATTATTTTATTGAAGTCTTTAAATGTTTTCAAATTACAATTGATTATGAATGATGTTCACCTTAGCGTGAATCACCATATCCAATTATAATGTGTTGTAAAAAATTCTTAAACCATATGAGTGACATTTTGTAATATCTTTTGAAGTCATTATTGTAATTTACAAAGATTATTCCAAATCTCACGGTGTAGCCTGAACGCCATTTAAAGTTATCAATTAATGACTATGCAAAATATCCTTTCACATTTGTACCATTCGTGATAAAATTTTGGATACATTTAACATAAACACACTAGATTAGTTAGGAAAAAGAAATATCAATTACATTATTATAAAACCAAACAAAATCAGTGACTAACATTAGCTATAGAAAAAATGAAATGTGTCTCTAAATCTCTCATCATAAAATTTTATGAGAATTTGAGACAAATTTCATATTATTCTTCTATAAGTTTTGTTAATTTAATTTTTTTCTATAATACCACACTTTTTGTTAATAATACCACACTTTTTGTTAAGTGGCACATACTTTATTGCACTTTGAAAATTATAGAGATGACTGCAGTAGTAACCAATTCTCGATGTATCTTCAAGGGGTATTTGAAGAGAATATTGGATCATTAAAATCATCCATGCCAATATATATACCATAAAATTATATGTTAGAAGGAAATAACCACTAGCATAAAACCCTTTTCTCAAATTTAGTATAAATCAAACTTATTTTGCACCTTAGAGTTGAATATTGAACAAATTGAAATTAAATACTAATGGTGTATTACTATTACCATTTTATCTGATGTAGATCAAAGGATTGTTGTATTTTGTTTTAATATAGAGCAACATTTCACGAATTCCCCTTGGATAAATTGAGATCCATGTTGTAGGAGCCTGCATGTATCATTAGATTGTCTTTATTTCAATAAGACCCAAGAAAACTTTAAAATAATAAACTAATTGAAATAAGGTATATATTATCTATGGTTGTAATTTCAATTAAATTAGGGAGAAATTTTCTAAACCCCAATATGACTTTCAATGTACATATCTAAAAAATAACATACATTTTTTTGTTTAGAGTACACTTTTTAACAATTTATATCGTCCATGAATATATTTTTAAAAATATATCTCGTGTTTTTAATTAAAATGTTTGTGCATACCGTTGAGCCGATAGATAATCCATTGCGCTCACGTTAATTAAAAATGCATCAACAAAAAAAACTATGCAATTGAATACTTATACTTTATTGAATATTTCTACCCAACATTTTTTTGTTCACTTAGTCTTTCCTTCTAATAACTGATTAATAATATGCATGAATTTATCAAGTTCAACATTTTTGGCTTCAAATTACACATTAATTAATAAATATAAAAAATGACCCTAGTTGTCAAGTGTCAAATTCTCACATTCAATATTTTCCAACAACCAACATTTTTATCCCACATCCATATGTTCGCTCGCATTTATCCTTCTACTAACTTATTAATAAATAACATATATGAAATTGAATGAAGATGAACACAACAATATCTTAAAGTTTTGTCGAGTATAGTACTCAACAACGAATCGTTTGAAGCCACATTATTTTTTCATATTTAATAATTTAAATTTGAAAAGAATTTAGCCTTATGTGTTGTACCGATTCTTAATATATATCAAAGAATTCACCTTGAATTAATTGATTGATTAGAGTAGCGAGAAATTTGGCTTTGTCACACATATAAGATGTGATAATGACTTTTGTGTGTTAAATTAAAGTGTATTCTATTAATGAAAATCTCATCATAAAACACACTTACTTGTAGTAATAACAAGTGAATCTGTAATGTAGCTGGGCTTGGCTTCAATTAGCTCAGGTGCATTAGTTGCATAATAAGAAGTGTAATAGTTTAATCCAATAAAATCAAATTTTTTACAAGTTTGACTTGATATTTTGAGAATTTTGGTAATCAACTTCCTACCAAGTACCGCATGGAGCTTGGATATTCTCCTATTGTCAAGGGATCCATAAACCTACAATAGATTCTTTAAATTATCTCCATTTGTCGATAAAATAATATTGCTACAATTATTAATTGAAAATGACAACAATAATCTAGGTTAATGTCTAGGATAATGTAGTTAAGTTTTCACATATACATAAACTAGTAATTGATTACCATCCAAACATGAAATTAATGGCTCTTTGTGCTGCATTTTGATCCAACTTTGTATCATAAAGTGGCATAATCCAATTAGATGCTAGTGTTATCTCTATTATGCCCTTTTGAGATGCCTGTGACACAAATGAAAGAAAGGGTTTAGGTTTCAATATAAATCATAATTAATTGATAAAGAAATGTATACTATTATAAAAGCACAAGTCTCGTGACATTGAAGATAAAGAGTGACTATAAGATGGGATAAGCATTACCATATAAAACTTTTTTATGCCGAATTGAAATTCCTAAACATATCCTAGATTATCATAGCATCCTACTAAAAATCCTAGTCATGAGGGGGCATATTGGAGAAAAGTCCAAGTCTCACCTTGCCTAGAAACATGACCCAAATAATTGGGCATTAATCTTTATTTTATAAGAAGATTTTGTGCTATTGAGTAGACTACAAATTTGAGATATCTTTTATTTTTGTGAAATTAAATTTATAAAATAAATCTAGATTAAGAATGTTTCGATTTAAAGGATCTTAAAAATATAGCCAATTACTCCTATAATATTCTCTCTCTTCTTCTTACTCATTCATGGAAGTGGCTTGAATCCATTTTTAGCTTGAAATCACTTATCTGCATTGTTTTTTTCTCACATTTTATCTAAATAAATAGTTTTCACATATATCTATAATTTTTGTTTGGTTTGTTTTCATCATCTGTGTATGTGTATGACATCATTTTGGTGTGACGTTGTTTGATTTTTGTCTTATTGCAGAGTTTTTGTTTGGTTCAGAGTTATATATTAACTTTGATTATCTTTAGTTATAAAAGATGTGAGCTACACTATTTTTTTAAAAAGCCACCGTACTCTTCTTCCAGTGTGTGAGGAAGGTCCCAATAAAAAAGGGTCACAAAGGGTTGGAGACCTGCATTAAAAGATGCAATTAAAGTATTTAAAAAAAATAAGTTAAAAAGTAAGAAAATATAAGTTAATCTATGATAACCTTTAGCTAGTAACTCATTGATGAGGTTATTACAATATTTGACTCGTTCCTTATTTACACCTCCCCAAGCTTTCCTTATGAAATAAGTCAAGGAATCTAACATTTAAATAAATAATTATTCTGTTACATGAAAAATATATTTTTTAGAATGCTTAATGAATGCAAATATTCCAAAGTTTGTCTTAGTTTCTTACTTGGTAGTATTCTAGACCAAGAGATGGAAAATCTATAAACATCCATATTAATGTCCTTCATGATCTGAACAGCTTTCTACATTATATCACTAATGTTTTTAGAAGAATTATCCATTATGCTTTAGCGTCATTTTTTATTAAAACAATTAAATGAGTTGGATTCCAAAAGCAAAGTTACTTATAGATCACCCACAAAAGTGATCGCACCGTTCGGTAGCCAAGGGATATACTTATATTTTTGGGTTGGATTACAGCGATACCTTCCCACTTGTTGCCAAAATAGCATCTGTCAGACTGTTTTTCTCCATTGCAGCAATTTGACATTGGCCTCTCCATCAACTTGACATTAAAAATGTTTTTTTGCACGGTGATCTTGAAGAGGAAGTTTATATGGAGCAACCACCAGGGTTTGTTGCTCAAGGGGAGTCTTCCACCATGGTTTGTCGGCTACACAGTTCCCTCTATGGTCTTAAACAGTCTCCTAGAGCTTGGTTTGGCAGATTCAGCTCAATAGTACAAGAGTTTGGTATGAATTGTAGTGAAGTCGATCACTCTGTATTTTATCGTCTCGCAGCCCAAGGGTGCATCTATCTTATTGTTTATGTGGATGACATTGTTATAACTGGTAGTGATGAGCAAGGAATACTCTAGTTGAAACAACATATTTCAAATCAATTTCAAACTGAAGACCTCGATAAACTCCGTTATTTTTGGGTATTAAGGTAGCCTAATCCAAGGATGACCTTGTACTTTCACAAAGAAAATATGTTATGGACATTCTTGAAGAAAGATGTCTATTACATGTCAAGCCAGTTGATACTCCTATGGATCCAAATGTCAAACTCCTACCTAATCAAGGGGAGCCTCTATCATATTCAGGAAGATATAGGAGATTGGTTGGAAAATTAAACTATCTAATAGTTACTCGTCCTGACATTTCCTTCGCTGTCAGTATGGTAAGCCAGTTCTTAAATTCTCATTGCCAATAACATATGGATGTTGTAATCCATATTCTTAAATACATCAAAAGTGCATCTGGAAAAAGGTCTCATTTATGAAGATAGAGGACATACTCAGATAGTTGAGTACTCATATGTCAATTGGGCAGGCACACCCATTGATTGATGATCCACTTCCGGGTATTGTGTACTTGTCGGGGGAAATTTAATATCTTGAAAGAGTAAGAAACAAAATGTTGCTGCAAAATCCATTGCTGAGGTAGAATACAGGGCCATGGCACTAGTAACATGTGAACTCATTTGGTTGAAACAGATACTGAAAGAACTTCAATTTGAAGATGCCAGCACAATGACACCAATATGTGATAATCAATCTGCATTGCACATTGCCTCAAATCCTGTTTTTCATGAGAGGACCAAGCATATTGAGATATACTATCATTTTGTTAGAGAAAAGATCGAATTGGGTGAAATCATCACTAGCTTTGTCAAATTCAATGATCAGCTGACATATGTTTTTACAAAGACATTACGAGGTTCTATAATTAGTTATATATGTAACAAGTTGGGTGCATTTGATTTATATGCTCTAGCTTGAGCGGGAATGTTAAAATATTATATTAGATTATAAATAATTAGATAGGCTGTAAGTATTCATGTCCGTTAATATTGTTTTCTATTAGTATTCGTGTCATTGTGTTTGTTTAATACTCATAGTCTATATAAAAAAATTTCGTTGTGTAGTTGAAACAAACGAGTTATTCAACACGTCTCTCAATACTCTTCTTCATATTTAATAGTTTCCAAACATGTAGTATCTCTTTTGTCTTTTTTTACTTCATAGACCCTTATATGTGCAAAGAGTGCTCATAACTACTTTATAAGTTTTACTCTTTTATTGTTTTACAATTTTTGTGTTATTTATTAGGAAAAGTTGTTCTCAAAGCAAACTTTTCGCAAGAATTAGAGATGATAGAAGATTCATACAAAAGTTAATTTAGAACTTCTACATGCTATGAAAACTTTACAAGAGGAAGCATTTTGCTTCACAAAGTGTAGTGTTGTTGGATATTACTCTTCATGAGTATTGTGGAGATCTATTAAGATTAAAAAACTCAGCATATAAAAAAAAATGTGGAGGAACTAAGAAATAAATACTCCATGCTTTAATGAAATGAGTTTTCAATGTATCTAAAAACACAATTTCTCCAATGTATGCCATGGCCCAAGATTTCTATAAATATACCGATGACAATGATGAAGAACACAATTTTGCTCGATAGCATATATGCTTTAATTGATAGGAACTCATTTTGATGCGAAGTTACTGAAGTTTTTGAAAAGGTTATATTATCATCCTCATATTATTATTTGTGACAATTTTTGTTTAATTAACATATTTAGACAAGTTGCTAGAAAGTAATTAATTTATATAGAATAAGAAGAAATTCAAAATTTATGAACAACCTACGTTTGATATAATATGATGATATATATTGTATCAAGTGTCAAAGTTACTTGCCATAATATTTGTTATATCTTTTGTATTGGGCTTCGATTGCAAGTCATGTTGCTAGCGACTCGTATACTGAGAGAATCAAGTATCATCTCTTATATATTGATGTTGGATATATGTTTATCAAATAATATAAATTTTTTTCCATGGACTCGATCATAGAAATTGATCTTTGAAAATAAACAATGATTATTTGCTTGATATTTAGGAAATTTCTCTTGTGAATTTGTAAAGTTATTATTTTGTACTTTGATATTAATTATAAGCAACAGATCAATTTCATGTTTATTAAAATTGAAGTTAAAAATTCATAATAAATACACTACACTCATCAACAAATGTATAATTATCTAGCTCCTAGACCATCCTTTTGAAGGATCATTTTCTCCACCTCCTCGTTATATTGATTTTTGGAGTATTTGGTCTCTAGATGGTGGTGGTGGATTAATAGAGTGCATAATTAAATATGTCAAGCATGTTAGCTTTTGGAATACTAGTTGCAGGTCTTGGGTGGTTTGTATTTGGATGGGTTTGTAGATCAAATCTGTAATTTTTACTATCGAACGTTAAAGTGTAGAGAATTTGAAATCAATTTGTTATTTACTATTTCCACGTCAAGCATAAGTTATGTAGTTTGTTTGTGGAATAGGTGGGTTGTTCTTTTGGTTTCCTTTGTATTCCATTGTGTTACTCTGGTGGGTTATATGTAATATGAGAGAATATAAGAGCCATTCAAAAATAAAATTTATATTAATTCAAGAGTATATTAGAAATAAATTTATTTATATCTTAAATTACTGTATTCATGTATTTAATTTATTTATATTCAAGTCGCTTGGATAATAGTCTTTCTTTCTTTATAGTAAAATACAAAAATCATATAATATATATCTAAAGGCTAAAACAATATTCTCATATTGTGTTGTTGTTGAGGTAGGTGTGTTTCTAATGCAACAAACATTTTCAATGTCATATGAAAGAGTTTTTGGTTATATAATATATTTAGACTTAGTTTCCTCTCCACTGTGTAGTTATTTTTGAAATAATTTGCTACCTATTTTACAAGCAGACTTAAATCATTTAAAAGTAAAGTATTATTAAAAAAAATTAAGCAGAGTTATACTGCTTGCAATAGCATAAGCATAAGTTGAATGAGGCTTTTTGTCTCCATCAAGTGATTGCTATTTAGTGGTGAGGGAGCTTTGACTTGATAAGGTGATATTTGAAATTGACTCAAAAGTTGTTGTGGTTAGTTCCTACTAATTAAACTCAAATGTTACTAAATTTTGTGTTAGTATACTCGATTGAATGACTCTTATTTTCTCACAAATTAAAATTCTAGATCAATTGAGTTTGTTAAAGAGAAGATAAGTATTTGCTCAACTCACATTTTAATGGGATAGTCACATCCTAGATTAACCCTCGTGACATGAACATTATCCAATAGAAGTGCATAACATTATAAAAAGAGCATATTAAACCAAGCTAGAAGTGGCCATAATACTTTGAAATGACATAGTCCAATAGTCACATCCTATATATATGTTGTCTTTTTTTTACTTGTTAGACTATTTTACATGCACATAAAGCTGATGATTTATTTGAAGGAGAATTGTATTAAAAATTAAGAAGTAGATGATGATGACAATATTAAAATTGGTAACCCCTCAAAGAATATAGTGGAAGTGAAGACAAAAGTGGTGAAGAAAATTATCTACTCTACGTCTAAATCAAGGACCTTCTAATATTGTTGTATTATCCCGTGAAAAGTAAATGAAGTATTTGGAGCTTTAGACGATACTCAATTCTATTTCGAAAAGGGGAAAGTTATATCAGATTCACTTCATTTACATATGTTTGCAGTGACTTTCTCTTTAATGTTAGGTACGGTTATGACCTTTACATCTTGATTTATCAATTTTATTTATTCTTACTAATATATCATTTTTGTTTTATTAGGAAAAATGTTTCTTAAAACAAGTCTTTCAGCAGAAAATATAAAGATACAACTTCTAAATTATCAAACAGAATCAGAAGTTCAATATGTGAATAAGGTTTTAAATAAAAAAGCATTTTGTTGCTCTTGGTGTAGAGTAATGTGCAAGGTTACCCTTCACACATATTTTGGAGATTTGCTTAAAATGCAAATTTTAGAGAACATTTGAAAGCAACTGAGCAGTATTCCAAAGCCTTAAAGATTGTTAAAGGAAGATAGTTGGAAAAATTCATTAACTTGCCCCAAAGAAGTAAACAATTTCTTCTTGTTTATATCGAAATAGATATCTAGTGAAGTAATGGACAAACAAAAAAAGTTTGATTCACTAAATAGAACTTCTTATATTTACTTAAAAAATAACAATGATATCATGATTCCATATTTTTAGCGACTAAAATAGATTTCGAGTACTATTTCATTAGTACAGTATCAAAAAATTCAGTTCTACAAAATATTTGAGGATTCTGACGAATTATTAAATATACTTGTCAACCTGAAATGGGAGTATTTCCATAGGCAAATTTATTTACGTTGGTAAGAACAAAAGCGAGAGAGGATTTGGGATTACTGAATGTACTTGTCAACCTAAAATGAGAGTATTTCCATAGGCAACTACAAAATCAACTAGGTATGAGCTATTAATTTACTTCGTAGATTTATTTATTTATTTTCTAATACCATTGTCATTCAAAGTGACACTCTATAAATAAAACCAATGAAATCGATGAAAAACCCATAATTCTTTTCTTGAAGCCTTCACAGTTCCTGAAGATTGCATCAAACAATAGGTTGTTGTAGAAAGCAAATGGGACATATTTGCAATCAAACGGGCAAAACTGATATATAACATATGTTTGTTTTCCCTTAGACATTATAGCTACAGTTTTGAGCTTAAAAGGTAATAGACTTAGTTATAAGCATCATTCTCTTGAAGATATTATATGAAAAAATATCCTCTAAGTTTTGTGTGTTGATTATGAAATAAAGGCACTATAAGATTGTATAAATTGTTGGTTTTTGAGAATCTACTCTTTTTTTCTATAGGCAACTGTTGGACATTAATAGTTATGTTAGTTTTCTGAATTTGAACCTTGAGACCTCTTTTTTAATAGTTTTCCAGAGTCTCTTAACTCGCCAACTAAATTATCTACCCGAATCGAGATTCTTCTTTGTTAATTTTTTTAATCAGTGACATTTTTACTAGTATGTAAATGTTTGTTTTAGTTTAATGTATATCCTTATAAAGTTCAAGTTATGTTGCTGATTTAAAAACATTTTGTTTTTTAATTTTCACATATATGCTTTGGAAATTTTCTTTTTTCCAACAGGAAACCTTTTTTGCTAAATAATTCTGATGAAGTTTGAAGACATAGTTTCTTGGCTATCAATAGCATTTGTGTTGTCTCGTGAGATTCTCGAAAGTTTCCAAAAATTAGTATTCTCCATATCCTCATGTTATTGTTTGTGATAATTTTTGCTGGATTGGTTTAATTGGGTTGGTATAAGTATCCAATTTACATATTATAAACAAATTCAAAATTTATGAAAATAATAAATTTGATATATGACGAAGATATATACTCCAACAAGTGGCAAAATTACTCGCTGTAATATATGTTGTATCTAGTTCGAGCAAGGAAGCGTCGTTGACATCTTTCACTAAAGATCTGAATGAAACCTATTGGGCTGTATATTATCACCAAGCATCAATTGCAACTCATACTACTACTGAGTTTCATTCACAATTAACTGAGAGAATCAAGATACAATATCTTGTTGATGTTAGACATATCTTCATGTGTTATCAACTAATATGAATTTTTCTCATGTATTCAATCATAGAAGATTAAATAGTATAACCATATAACATAATCCCATGAACTTTGATTGCCTCTAATATTAGCAAAACTAATATATGCACAGACTTGTGATTGTATCATCATTAAATTATAGAACTTAAGCTTAAAGTTTCTGTAATAAGAAATGAACAATAAAAAAAGGCAAAATATTTGGACAGCTAATTATAAAATGAAACATGAATTGAAATTGGAAAAAGCTATAATAAGAGTGCATTATCAATGGGCAGAAGAGAAAGTTAAGCAAGTTTATTGCAAAATATAAATGAGTCTCCATCGTAGACTAACAATTTTGCATCCTAAATCTGACATTCACTTGACATGGTAAAAGGAATTAATTTTGTATTTCAAGAATCTAATTATTATTTCTCCTTGTACAACTGTTATACCTTAGCAGGAACCTTGAAGATTCATGGTTTGGCTCATGGAAATGCATCCTTCTTGGAGAAATATTGAATTGCAAAAACTTTGAGTCGACACTTTATAAAGTTGTAGATTTTGAACGAAGGAAATGCAAACTAAAAATAAATGAGGACATTTTAAAAAAATTTATTGGTTCTAGCACATATGATTGTGGAAGAAAAATATTGGATTTAAAACTTTGCTCAGGGAAACATTGTTATATAGCAGGAGTGAGCTACATTAGTAAAGTCCAGTATGGAATACTCTTGCCACTGATACGGGTGGATATCGAGAATAAAAATACTCAACGAGTTGGACGTGAATGATAATGGTAATAGAAAGCTTATAATTCATGTACTGGATTATGAGGTGCATGTAAATGAATTATTTTTATGTATTTTTATAGTAATATAATCAAATTTTTAATTGTAGTTCAATAACAAGTTCTAACATTTGACATATTCTTCCATAGGAAAGCTTTCCCATACTGAAGCAAGAGGAAATTTATCGTATCTCTTCTATTTAGCAGCATCTTTGCTAATATAGAGAAAATGATTTTTTGTTCTATAAATCCTTTAGATTCATTTTATGTAATAAGTTCTGGGGACAAAGTAGACAACCTTGACTTTACAGCGAAATTTCTCAAAAGGAAAAAAATTGAGGTATATTGAATATTGTGGTATATTGAATACAAAGAAAGGAAACAAATATTGGAAAACATTATATATTGAATATTTATGTCTTACATGTTGTTACTTTATAGGGAATTATAGGGACATGGCTGTGGTAAACTAATGTATAGATATATATGATGTACTTGTTATTTCTTCCGGGTTCTATTTTTTAAGAATTTGCCTTCGCAGGATCACATTTACTTATCTATGATGATATCAAGAAATTAGAAAAGTGTGTTGCTGCATTTCTAATGGGTTGTGAGAGCGGTGCATGTGTCTTAAATAGAAGTTATACTCCAATGTGTATGCCCACATCATATCTTTGTGCTTGTTCTCCTTTCATAGTTGTCAATCTATAGATTGTGACAGATTAATATGCACATGAATCAATAAGAGCTATGTTTAAGGATATGTTGAAAGCAAGACCAGATTAGGGTTTAAAAGGCAAGGAGCTTGAGCCTAAAAACAACAAAAGTACAATTGAAGCTCAAGTTTCAATTGCTCGTAATAGTCATCATTTAATGTTGGGGGCGGGTACAATGTGTTTTGGACCAGAGTTACATAATTCATTGGTATACCCTACGAACCACGAATTGGTATGTGAGTACCAGTTCACGGTACTTTTGCGAACCAGTTCATCAAAATTCGCAAGTAATTCGCTACTTTTGACAAACCAACAATATAACACCACTTTTAATTTGCTTTTCTTTAACTTTTTTAACCGCATTAATATATTTTGCGACGTACTCCTGTACCAATGTGGTATAAGCACAAACACAATTATTCTTGTACCTAGAGTTGTTGTACTTATATAGATAACTCAACTTCTAGTATTTTAGAAACAACCAATGTGGGACAAGTATTACAAAATCTACCAATTTTTTTTAGAAGATTTGTATTTATTTTTATTTTTATGGATACTTGTGTTTTTTTTCATTATTAAGGACGACTGTATAGAAACTACTATTGCCAACTCTTTCTTTTTACGGAAACTAGTACTCCCACTCTTGTGGTATGATAGAATATTAAATTTGAAAATAATATTTTTTGATATGATAGAATATATGACTATAGGATCATTGTTAGTAAAATAAAATATTTGTCATTTTGCATGAATTACATCATATGAAAACTATTTTAGTGTCTAATGATATATTTAAAAGAATTTGATAATATTTTAGTATGCAATTAACTATTTTAGTGTAAAATGGTACTTAAAAGAATTGTTAGAAACATTTAGGTACAATAAATTGAAACAAATCCATATCTCACCACCAATGACATTGTGTTTAATTCCCCAAATTTACAAAATATGACTGACATATTAAACTGGAAAAAGAAATTGTAAGACCCATAATTTTAAAGTACCATTTATGTATTTTTGATGTATTTTGGATTTTGGCTCGGAGGCTTTTAAGCCAAAGTTAATAATATTTTGGAGTTTTATAATCAAAAAGATATTTCGATGCCAATTAGAATTTCTCGTCGATAAATAAATTGAAATTAACTGCGGTGAATACTTAACGGTTAATTTTATGCGTTTCGGGCGAAACGGTAATTTAACAAATATCTAGATAGTTTGAGATAATTGTTAAGTTATATTTATTATATATATTTATGTATATATGTTTGATTGAGGGGAAAGGAAAAGGAAATAGAAAAGAAAGGAAAGGAAATAGAAAAGAAAGGAAAGGAAATAGAAAGGAAAGAGAATAGAGGAAAGGAAAAAGGAAGGAAAACCAAATCCATCGTCTTCTTCCTCTGTTAACCGTGAAACCAAAATCCCTCCTCCTCCCATTTTTCGTTTTCGTTGCTTCCTTTTCTTCAAAACTAGTAACCCAAGGTTGGGTGAGAGTTAGATCAAGGTTTTCGCAACTCCACTCTTCCTCTTTGATTCGAAAACGAAGAAAAACGGTTTTTGAGATCCAAACACAAACCCCTCCGTTTCTTCTAGATCCAAGCTTCATTTCTCAAAGAGATAGAAGGGAAAGTTG
>NC_021162.2:47345304-47357936 GCF_000331145.2 Cicer arietinum | reverse complement strand
GGTGTCTTCACTGATTATGGCTAGACAACAAGAGTTGTGGGAAGCTTTTAGAGACCTACACTTGAACGTAGAGTTCGGACCGGGAATTTTGAAATTCGGAATGATTAAGATCTCGAGTGGATTACTTGAAGACATTGCGAATTCTCAGGATGACGTCTTAATTCAAGAGAAGAGGAATCTAATAGTACAAGGGAAGACGACTGAGTTCAAGATTGGGGCAGATAATGTTTTGCGGTGTAATGGTAGGATTTGTGTACCAGGAATTACAGATATGCGGAAAACGATTTTAGAAGAGGCGCATAAGAGTAAGCTGAGTATTCATCCTGGGGCAACAAAGATGTATCAGGATTTGAGGCAGAATTATTGGTGGCCAGGAATGAAGAAACATGTGGCGGAATATGTATCCACTTGTCTAACTTGTCAGAAAGCGAAGGTGGAACATCAGCGACCTGCTGGAATGTTGCAACCTTTAGATATACCTGAATGGAAGTGGGACAGCATTTCCATGGATTTTATAACCGGATTACCGAAGACAAGGAGGAAGAATGATTCTATATGGGTGATAGTGGACCGGCTGACTAAATCTGCTCACTTTTTACCGGTAAGGACCACCTATAAGGTAGATCAGCTAACGGAGATCTACATTGCTGAAATTGTGAGGTTACACGGGGTACCATCGAGCATTGTATCAGACCGTGATCCGAAGTTCACATCGCATTTTTGGGGAGCATTGCACGAAGCGTTGGGAACGAAGCTACGATTGAGTTCAGCTTACCATCCACAAACGGACGGACAGACTGAAAGGACAAATCAGTCCTTGGAAGATCTGTTGAGAGCATGTGTTTTAGATGATAGAGGAAGTTGGGATGATGTACTTCCGTTGATTGAGTTCACTTACAACAATAGTTTCCACGCGAGCATTGGAATGGCACCTTATGAGGCTTTATATGGGCGCAAGTGTCAAACGCCCTTGTGTTGGTATAAAGACGGTGAGAATATGATTGTCGGACCAGAGATGGTGCAACAGACCACAGCTAAAGTAAGGAAGATCAAGGAGAAAATGAAGACTTCACAAGATCGCCAGAAGAGTTACGCGGACAAGCGTCGCAGACTTTTGGAATTCGAACAGGGTGACCATGTATTTCTGAGAGTCACACCTACTACTGGAGTAGGTAGAGCCTTGAAATCGAAGAAGTTGACTCCGAAATTCATTGGACCATATCAGATTTCTGCACGAATTGGGCCGGTTGCTTATCGGATTGCATTACCTCCGATACTGTCCAATATCCATGACGTGTTTCATGTGTCGCAGTTGAGGAAATATCTCGCAGATCCATCTCACGTGATCGAACCAGACACAATCCAGCTAAAGGATAACCTGTCGTTCGAAGTACCACCCGTGAGAATTGATGACAGGAAGATTAAGCGGTTGAGGACCAAGGATGTTTCGTTGGTCAAGGTGATCTGGAACCCAATTACTGGAGATGCGACTTGGGAACTGGAGAGCAAGATGAGGGAACAACACCCAGAGTTATTTATCGATGCATAGTTTCGAGGACGAAACTAATTTTAGGGGGGGAGTAATGTAAGACCCATAATTTTAAAGTACCGTTTATGTATTTTTGGTGTATTTTGGATTTTGGCTCGGAGGCTTTTAAGCCAAGGTTAATAATATTTTGGAGTTTTATAATCGAAAAGATATTTCGATGCCAATTAGAATTTCTCGTCGATAAATAAATTGAATTTAACTGCGGAAAATCCTTTACGGAGAATTTAAGGCGTTTCGGGTGAAACGGTAATTTAATAAATATCTAGATTTTGAGATATTTGTTAAGTTATATTTATTATATTTATATATGTTTGTTTGGAGGGAAAAAGAAAGGAAAACTAGAAGGAAGGAAAAGGAAAAGAAAATAGTATATAAAGGAAGGAAGGAAAAAGGAAGAAAGGAAAAACAAAGGAAAGAAAAAGAAAGGAAGGAAATTTCAAATTTCCATCTCCTTCCTCTGAACCTCACGCGAGCAAAACCCAAAATTCCATCCTTCTCCATTTTTCGTTTTCGTTGCTTCCTTTTCTTCAAAGCTAGTGACCCAAGGTTGGGTGAGAGTTAGATCAAGGTTTTCGCAACTCCACTCTTCCTCTTTGATTCGAAAACGAAGAAAAACGGTTTTTGAGATCCAAACACAAACCCCTCCGTTTCTTCTAGATCCGAACCTCATTTCTCGAAGAGACAGAAGGGAAAGTTGCTCACCACCACGCTACGGTGCTAGTGAACTAATTTGGAAGCGGCGTTGCGAGCGGAAAATTTACCGGAATTACTCGCGGTACCGGAAACGCGCGTTAAAGCTAACGTTGAGGTAAGGGCTCCTTCCAAACTTCTAGTTTGCATTAGGGACTTATCTGTGGTTGTGTGGGAAGGAATTTGTTAGGGTTTAATGTATCGATTTGGGGAAAAACGAAACTAATGCGTTATGGGTAAAACCTTAGAGTTAGGTTTTGTTTATATTGATGAATGGTTCGTGGTAAATGAATTTGAAGTCATTGTGTAAGATTTTGGGTAAATGAAACTTGTGTGTTTTGAGTAGTGGATTGTGTCGATTTGTGTTCGTTGTTTTTGACATGCTCTTAATTGATATTGATGAAATTTGATATGTGTATGGTTGGATTTGTGAATAAATGAATTGATATGTTTTGATGTGAGAATTTGTTGAGTTTGTGTTGTGTGAAATTTGAAAACCATTAAGTTAAATGAGTATTAAGAATGGGGAATCTCTTAATGTCTCGTTTACTTAATGTGCGTTTGTTTGTGAAAAATCGTTTAAGTTAACTGGGCGTTAAGAATGGGGAATCTCTTAATGTCTCGTTTACTTAATGTGCGTTTGTTTGTGAAAAATCGTTTAAGTTAACTGGGCGTTAAGAATGGGGAATCTCTTAATGTCTCGTTTACTTAATGTGCGTTTGTTTGTGAAAAATCGTTTAAGTTAACTGGGCGTTAAGAATGGGGAATCTCTTAATGTCTCGGTTACTTAATATTTTGTTTTAAAGAAAAATCGTTTAAGTTAACTGGGCGTTAAGAATGGGGAATCTCTTAATGTCTCGGTTACTTAATATTTTGTTTTGAAAACCGTTTAAGTTAACTGGACGTTAAGGAGGGGGAACCTCTTAATGTCTCGGTTACTTAATATTTTGTTTTGAAAACCGTTTAAGTTAACTGGACGTTAAGGAGGGGGAATCTCTTAATGTCTCGGTTACTTAATATTTTGTTTTAAAGAAAAATCGTTTAAGTTAACTGGGCGTTAAGAATGGGGAATCTCTTAATGTCTCGGTTACTTAATATTTTGTTTTGAAAACCGTTTAAGTTAACTGGACGTTAAGGAGGGGGAATCTCTTAATGTCTCGGTTACTTAACATTTTGTTTTGAAAACCGTTTAAGTTAACTGGGCGTTAAGAATGGGGAATCTCTTAATGTCTCGGTTACTTATTATTTTGTTTGGAAAATTGTTTAAGTTAACTGGGCGTTAAGAATGGGGAATCTCTTAATGTCTCGGTTACTTATTATTTTGTTTGGAAAATTGTTTAAGTTAACTGGGCGTTGAGAATGGGGAATCTCTTAATGTCTCGGTTACTTAATGTTCGTTTTTGAAAATCGTTTCAGTAAATGAGTATTAAGAATGGGGAATCTCTTAATGACTTATTTACTGAATGTTTTGTCTTGAAAATCGTTAAGTTAAATGAGAATTAAGAATGGGGAATCTCTTAATGTCTCGCTTTTTTATGTGTGTTTCGGTAAATCGTGCTGACCCGGGATAGGTGGCACCTTGGTAAACAGTACGGGCCGTGATAGGCAGTACGTTTACGATTTACGTTTGGTAAGTCGTGCTGACCCGGGATGGGTGGCACCTCGGTAAACAGTACGGACCCGTGATAGGTAGTACGTTTACGACTTACGTTCCTGAGGGAATTGTGTTTGGTAAGTTGTGCTGACCCGGGATAGGTGGCACCTCGGTAAACAGTACGGACCCGTGATAGGTAGTACGTTTACGACTTACGTTCCTGCGGGAATTGCGTTTGTCCGTGAGAGACTGCGCAGGGGTTTGTCCGTGAGAGACTACGCCCTGGTTTAAGTTAGATGAGAATTAAGAATGGGGAATCTCTTAATGTCTCGTTTACTCGTGTATGTTTTGGTAAGTTGTGCTGACCCGGGATAGGTGGCACCTCGGTAAACGGTACGGACCCGTGATAGGTAGTACGTTTACGACTTACGTTCCTGAGGGAATTGTGTTTGTCCGCGAGAGACTACACCCTGTTGATTTGTGAACTGTTGGTTCATTTTGTTTGTGTAGTAATGTGTTATAAATGCTAAGTGTTATGTTTTGGAATTTGGTGATAACATGTTTGATTGCAATACCATTTCGAAATCCATGATGTCGTAGTAATTGTGTTATCAGTGTTAAGTGTTAAGAATTGGGATTATGCATGAATGTGATTGAGTTAGTTTATGAATTTTTGAAAGAATACACAGGTAAATCGATTTCCCAATCGATTGGATAGTAAACAGGGACTTGGCCAAATGGACAAAATCGATTAGCCAATCGATTTTGTAATCAGTTTTTCGAAAATCATTTACGAAATCGATTGCCCAATCGATTGGGCCTAAGTCAGGGACTCATCCATATTCGACCAAATCGATTTGGAAATCGATTGGCCATTAAGTCAGGGGCTCAGCTATCCTGTCAATCGATTGCCCAATCGATTGAATCAAGCCAGAGTTCAAAATTTCACTAAAAACCTTCAGGAAATCGATTTGGAAATCGATTGGTATTAAGTCAGGGGCTCAGTACTCACTCAATCGATTTCCCAATCGATTGATTTCAGCCCAGGATTCTGTTTCATCAAAATCCTTCACCCCAATCGATTGCCTAATCGATTGGCTCAGTGAAAATCCTCAGTTTTAGTTGTATGACTGTTTGCTCATGAAACTATCCATGTCTTGATTTGTTATGTTATAATTAGGGGATTGAGAACCTCATTTTACTTTCATTTTAACTGGCAAAGTATTGTATGAACTTTTCGCATATTGAAAATCCTGCTAAGGTGCATGCTTAGTTGAAAAGTTATTTTAGCATTTAAAACTTAAATGTTATGTGTTAACTGTTATTTTCGGTTGGTGACCTTTACAATTATTGTGGAAATCTGGGCTTTGCCCTCAGATGAGAGTCAGGACGATCTTACCGGTTCGTACCCTACGGACGGAAATGGAGATGGGAACGCTTGACTGCAGCTACGATAGGGGGATCTCACGGGGCGCGTGGAGATCAGTCAGGGTGTTTAGTTGTTTTGTAAAATGATCAGACTAGGTTGTCACAGAGGGAACAGATGTCTTTCTTTTGTATTGCATTTATTTTAAAATGGAAGACTGTACCTATACTAATATTGTCAGCTTGACATGTTATTTTCGATGGGTTACATGTACCATTTGTTGTTGGGTAAATGGTTTGGATTTATAATTGGAGTAACTTTTCCGCTGCCTGTAAATTATAATGACTCAATTATTTATCCAAAGGCATTTCTTTATTTATTCCTCTGTTTTAGTTTAATTACTTTTTAAAAAAAAAAATATACCCTCGCTTTGAAAAACGGGGTGTTACAAAATAGTATCTATGTAGCTAAAGTAAATTTTTGTGTGGCTGTGTGGGAGTTAAATCTCCATTTAAAATATAATGTACCATTAGAGTAAACCTATAGAAAATGAAAAATTGTTAATAACCAAAGCATGAAATATGTGAAATACAAAAATGAATTGCTTGTAGTCAACATTTCCTACTAATATCAGTTAAATTCTTAGTCGTAAATTGAAGGTTCGATGATCATATTTTAAGTTATATTGTAGATTATATGTTAGAACTTAAAACACAAATCTCTTGATCTCAATGTAATAACCGATGTTTCAATATAGATAAAAAGAAATGTGAAAAGAAAAGACATGAAATAAATAAATAAATAAATAAGAAATCAAATATTTAATAAGAAAAGCCATTTGTTCTAATTATCGACTATAGTGGTTGCACTAAAAAGTGGGATCAAGGCCTCCTTAGGAGAGAAATGCACACGATATCATTTTTCAGCTCTTAAGACATAACATCGAGCAAGTGTTGAAGAGTACGAATCAACAATAACCTGTCACACGGTAAAAACTTATTTATACATTTAGAAAAGAAGTATTTAAAAATATTTTGGTTGGACCATCACTTACTAAATAAATAAATGTGGTGATAGTGGTGGACCTTCTCCAGAGCGAGCAAGGGCCACGAAACCCCTTTAATTTTTTTTTTAAAATTTATAAATAATAATGATAGATTATTAAACTAATAGTGATAATTACTAAAATATCCTCCAAACCTTTTGGATTTTGAGAAAATAACATTGCATCTTTCAATCTCTATTTTCCAGCTCTCTCCCTCTATTATCTCAATTCTCTACTCAGATTGCTCCTCTCCACCTCTCCCTCTCTTCACTTGGGTTCTGCCTCCCAGTTGCAGCGGTCAGTCGTCAGCGTCGCTTCTCGATCTTAATCCTCATACTATCTCAATTTATTACTTATATTTTTCGGATTCTTACTTTTTTCCTCTTCTACTTAGGTATTTTCTTTTATAAATAAAGTAAAAAAGAAAATGTCAATGGTTCTAGTCAGCAATAATCTTCTTCTTATGTTTACCACAATGTAAAGGAGATTATTCAATGGTTCTTAGTCGCTGATATCATATTAGAAATTACACGATTAAAGAGATAAACGAGAAATAAAGTAGACATTGATTAGAATTTATACTAATAAAATTAATACAACGAACTCTATATATAGATAAATTATCTAATCTCGAATGATAAACTAACTAATATCGAACAAACAAACCTTAACACCCTATTTAGCAACCCAACTACTATCTATTAATAAACTATAAAAAGTTTTACCTGTTAACCGTTGATATATGATATGGTGTGATACTATTTGTTAATTATGAATTATTCTAGTGAATTTGTGAATTGTTTTAATTAATATGTGTGTTTTTTAGGAGTGACACGATGTTTAAACATAAGAAAATTGATGCATTTTTCGAGAAGAAAGTTTCTGACAAAGATTAAAATTACAAAGCTTCCACATTGGCACTTGAAAAATATCCTTCCAGTGATCAAACAGTTCAACCAAATAAAGTTCGAAGAGCTTATATTAATTGGGGTATCTATTAATGTGTAGTTGAAAAATATCCCCTAAATGGAGATAATCATCCAAAAAGATTTCAAGTATCTTGGTTCAAAATGTTCCTTTCATGACTAGAGTATTCTCCAACTAATGATGTTGCTTATTGTTTGTTGTGTTACTTGTTCAATACAAAACCAAGTGGGAACCTTACCAGTGACTTCTTCACTAGAAATGATTTAAAGCATGGAGAAAGGTCAATGCCAAAAAGAGTTTTTCTATTCTTAAACATATTGGAGAGAGTCCTTGTTCGTTTCACAATAATGCAATGAAAGCATATGACTTGTTCAATCAATCTACGTACATTATGAATGGCTTTAATGTGCAGAGTGTTGATCTAATCATAAAATATAGACTTCGTCTCAAGAGATCTATTGATTCAATTCGTTGGCTCTCATTTCAAGCTTGTGTTTTTTGAGGCCATGACAAATCATTAGGATAAAAAAATAGAGGTAACTTTCTTGAAATGGTCAAACTCTTAACATCATACAATAATGAACTTGCAAAAGTAGTGCTTGAGAATGCTCTATATAATTCAAAATATATCTCTCCTAAAATTCAAAAAGAAATATTGCTTACCATGCATAGTAAAGTTAAAAGCTATATTCAAGAAGAGATTGGGGATTCTAATTTTTTATATAATTTTTTATGAATCGCGTGATGAATCTCTAAGGAATTATAACTTGTGGACTATGTCTGAATTATGTGAAGCTCTAAAAAAAAACAAGGAAGGCAGATACATATGATCGACTAATCCATCTTATCTTAACTCTTCTCATTTCTACAGCTACCACAGAAAGATCATTTTCAGTAATGAAGATTATCAAGACAAGATTACGTAATAAGATAAAAGATTAATTTCTTACTTACAATATGATGCTTTATATTGAGAAGAAAAAAAATAGCTGAAAGCTTTAGTTTTGAATGAATTATCGATGGTTTCAAAGTTTTAGGAGATATAAATATCTTTTTTTCACATATTATCTTATATTTTTATTTTGAATTGATGTTATGTTGAATATTTGATAAAACTATATGACTTTTATGAATTTCAATTATAATATTTTAGTTAATATTTGTCGCTCCTCCTAATATTTTGTGCAAGATCCGCCATACATTATTAATATTGATGTGAGTTGATTCCAAAATTAAAGAAGATTTTGATATTATATGGATGTGTAAGCATATAATAGAACTACAAACTTAGTTTGTCTTCAAATAGTATAAGTCCAAATACTTTGTTGACCAGCAAGACAAGTGGCAAGATAATAATAGAAACCATGTGTGTGAAAGGTGTGTTAGAGGACAAAATTAATGGAAGCGAAATATACTATAATAACGGAGACAAAGATGAAGGCATTGTTGATGGATAAAATAAATATATCCCTTATATGGATGGTTACCATCAAGTCTTGTATAATGTAGTAATAGTGAAAGTGTATTTCTGTATATATATAGAACTAATAAGCATTTGGTTATAAATAAGTCATCTTGATATTTTGATGAAGAGAACTTTGATGGTTTTGCTCTTAAAAAAGTGGAATAAAATTTATTGTAGATTTTTGGTGATTATAGCTTGAAGTATTTTCTATTTATAGACTTAAGAAGTTTTTTTTTATCGTAAATAATATTTATGACTGTTGGGCACATGTTCTAAGGTGTTAGAGTAAGTTTTGTGAATGTATTGTGCAATTTTGGCTAAACATCCTCTTTTCTGAGGATGATTATTTTCATCATTTTCTCTTTGAAGTTGGTAGAGTTGTTTTTATCATTCTATTGTTTTTGTGACAAATTGCAATGAGTTGTTATCCTTTTGCTTTATGAGCTTGTGGTGCAGTCCTTTTCTCTTTGCATTCTTGTCAGAATGTTCTCTACAAAGATGCATGAATATGATCGGGGAACATATGCAGATTTGCATAAAGTTAAAGTTCTATTCGTCTTCATTTATATGAGCAGTGACAGTTTTATTCCTTTCATAAGATTATTTGTTCTTATAACATAAAGATAATGGTGCATTTGTTTGAACTTAAATAAAAAAGATTTTTAATTTAAAAATTTAGAAATTATGTTTTAGAGAATTTTTTTTAAAATCATTTTTTAACTTCCTTTTGTTTACTATCATAAAAATTATTATCTTTTAAATAATTTTTAATCTGTTTGTATATAATTTTATAAAAATGGTTTTTTAAAACTACAAAAGTATCATAAAAGGACATGAAAAATGATTTTAAAAGAAACATGTTCCTTTAAAAAGGATATTTTAAATATATGATTTTTCTAAATACATTCATGTCTCTTTCTCTCTCTCTTATCTCCCTCTACTCTTATCTCTATCTACCTTCATTCTCTACTCTCTCATGTCCTTCTACCTCTCCCTCACTCTCTACTATGTCATGTCCCTCTACCTCTCCCTTTTATCTATCTATATATTATTTCATGTCTTTATGCCTCTCTATATATACTCTCTCATGCATCCATATCCCCTCTCTCACTCTTCATCCCTCCCTCTTATACATTTTTAAATTAATACACAATATTTTATAACTTTATTTGAAGTTGTGTTACAAAAATTCAAAACTAATACCAACAACAAAATCAAACCTTATAAGAGACACACAACTCTATTTCTTTTTTTACCAACTTAAATAGCTACAACGTTTTGCTACTACAAAATATTTTATATAAAGTATCTAAAATAATAGAGAATATTTATACGATATTAAAAAGTGACCATAAAATTAATTTTATGTAATATCTATAAAGTATCCATTTAAACAATATTTGCGTGTTTATTTTTATGTAATATCTATATATATATATATATATATATAGATATTACATAAAAATAATATTAGTGTCGTTGTCTCACTTGTCTTGACAATTGGTCTCTAAGAGTGTTTTTTGTTTCTTCTATATATATGACATCAACCGGTTTTAGATAGTACTATACACCATGATTAGGTACACAATAGAATTCTGTCCTAGAACTCAAACACCAACATTTGTTGAATGTTGTTTTTTCAGTCCAAGATGCCAATTACCTTTTAGGGAGAATGTGTTGCTACTGCAGCCTTCTTGATCAACATACTATGCAATTCTCAAGGACATAACTCATTATAAGGTTTTATATGGTAAGGGTCTGAGTTACAACTATTTATGGTCTTTTTCCTATTTGGCCTATGCCACCACATTGCTATCCAGTCGCAAAAAGTTCACTGCAAGAGTTGTTCCGACTTTCTTTGTTGGTTACCCTCATGGCTATAAAGCTTATAGATTATTCAGCATTCAAACTCATAAGTTTTTTATCTCAAGGGATGTTGTTTCTCATGAGACCACTTTCCCATTTCATGAATTACCTAATACATCTATTTCACAAGATCCATTTCATGATTTCGTGATTGCCACTCCCATTCCTGAACACAACACACCAGTTTATGATCCCCTGTCCGAGCCAGATATTCAACACCCACTAGACGATCTAAATCCTCCAGATAACCCAGATACTATTTCCCATGATATTTGTAACACCCCGATTTTCAAAGCGAGGGTGTATTTTTTTTTTTAAAGAGATTAAAATAAAACAGAGAATTAAATAAGGAAATACCTTTGGATAAATAATTGAGTCATTATAATTTACAAGCAGCGGAAAAGTTTCTCAAATTATAAATCCAAAATATTTACACTTGGTATTGAAATAGATACTTTTTCCCTTGTTGCGAAGCTCACTTATGTTCGTATTTTACTCACAGTGCCAACAACAAAGAAATGGCATTTGTTGCAATTAGATGTGAATAGCACGTTCCTTAATGGTGAACTTTTTGAAGAGGTTTATATGACTCCTCCTTTGGGTTACCATCCTGCTAAAAAAGGTTTGGTTTGCAAGCTGAAAAAATCCCTATATGGCCTCAAACAAGCATCGCGACAATGGTTTTGCAAGTTCTTCAGCACCTTGCTTGCTCATGGTTTTGCTCAGTCTAGAAACGATTATTCCTTATTTACTTCTAGTTCGGGTCCCTCTCTGATCATTCTACTTGTTTACTTAGATGATATTATGCCGGCAGGCCCAAATTCACTAAAATTTCTGAGACTCAAGCCCTCCTTCAATTATTGTTCAAAATAAAAGTTCTTGGTAACTTAAAGTATTTCCTAGGCATGGAAATTGCTAAGTCCAACAATGGAATATCACTTTCTCAGCATAAATATACTCTCAAATTTCTTGAGGATACTAGTTTTTTGG
This sequence comes from Cicer arietinum, assembly GCF_000331145.2. Classification (NCBI taxonomy): domain Eukaryota; kingdom Viridiplantae; phylum Streptophyta; class Magnoliopsida; order Fabales; family Fabaceae; genus Cicer; species Cicer arietinum. The sequence goes on along the minus strand of NC_021162.2, from coordinate 47,346,444 downwards.
GCTGCAAACCTGTCTCACTCCCAATGGATCCCAATGTTATACTTTCAACCACTGACGATACTCTTATTTCTGATCCATCACTTTACCGATGACTCATTGGCAAACTCATGTACTTGACTATATCACACCTCCCAGCTAATATATGCACCAGCCACGACGACATCATCTCCTTGCGGTTCCCCATATTTTGCAATACCTTAAATCTCCACCAGGCCAAGGTCTTTTGTTTCCTACAACTAATTCTCTTGCACTTTCAGCTTATGTTGATGTTGATTGGGGCAGCATTGTGGATACTAAAAGATCCACTACTGGTTTTTGCCTCTTCATTGGTGATGCTTTAGTTTCTTGGAAGGAAAAAAAAAACAACTTACAGTCTCTAAATCTTCTGCTGCAGCTAAGTATAGGGCATTCTCCTCTACTGCTAGTGAATTTGTTTGGTTGCGACATTTACTTGTTCACTTTGAAGTCTCTCCAACTTCAGTTATGGTTTTTTTTGACAACAAATCTATCATCCATCTTGCCTCTAATCTTGCCCACCATGAACGTTCTAAACATAATTCATTGCTTTGTAAAATAGTCAGTTACTTAGTTTTTACAGTTAGTTAGTTATACGAGTTAGTTAGAGATTGTGCAAGCTAGTTTGAGTTAGTTTGCACTAAATCATGCATGTTATATAAAACATAATTCACTTCATTGTAAAATTTAATTCTCAATTCAATCAATTGATGAAATTCAATATTTTTAGTGGTTTGTTCTTAGTATTGTTAAATTTATTATAGTATATTACAACAATTTTGTATTATCATAATTGTTATATTTTTAAATTTATTACAGTATTACAATTTAAAATTATTTTTATTGATATTGATGTGAGTCATAGAGCTTCAAATAAAGCTTGCCAACAATTAAAATTGGAGTGAAACGTAAGTATATAAGCGACTTGGTAAAAATAGAATGTATATAACAAAATTGACAATGAGATAACAATAGAATAATTTGCGAGGCTCTTTTCATATATTATTAATAGATAAATATAAGAATTAAGTTTTAATTAGAATTAGAATGGATAGCATTTTTATACTGTCTATTTTCATCATAGTACTTTATAATCATTTTATATATATTGTTCAAATATGTTAA
>NC_021162.2:47330690-47344987 GCF_000331145.2 Cicer arietinum | reverse complement strand
CTATTGGGAAGTTGGGAGACTTGTGCCCTAGCATAGAAACTCAAAGACGGTCGTTTCTAACGCCATTGAAGCAGTTTTATCAAGAATCATCCATGAATCATTCTTGTAATTCTTCTTTAATCCTTATCTTTTGTATCTCTGTCATGAGTAACTAAACCCTATTTGTTAGGGATGAGTGTAACCAGATGAAACCCTTATTTTTCTGATTTGATTTCTAGTTATATGAATGAGTTTATTGAATTGTTTTTCTCATCTCTGTGCTTAATGCTTTTTATTGCTTGATCAACATTAAAATGTTCTACGATTTGTATTTTGAAACGGAAGTGGACTTTACGAATGCTTGAGATGAGAAATTCATGAATTTGTAGTCTAGGGATAGATGCAGGTCATGAAACCAATTAAATTAGTTGCAAAGCAATAATTTACAAGAGAATTTCTATACGGTAATGCTTAATTCTAATCTTAAATCTACTAAGGAATTAGGGGTTACTTTGGAATTAAAGGTTCTGTCACTAAGACATTAGGGCAAGAATAATAAAGAGAATTCGGTAATAATTCAATAAAGGATTTCAATAACTAGGATCAAATTAGACACCAAGGTTGGATTCGAAGTGAAACTCATCCCTGACATTTTTCTCAATTTATAAAAGATCAATTTTACTACTGCTGTCAATTTTAATTATTATTTCAATCAACTTGGGAACCTTTTGTTCAATTTTAGTAACTAAATATAATTCAATAGTAAAACGCAATCCTTGAGTTCGACACTCGGTACTACCGTTTTATTATTACTTGCAACGATTCAGTACACTTGCTGAAACGCTATCAATTACTAATAGAGATCGATAAAAATACATTCAAATAACCAAAAAAATTAAATTATATACTAGTAGGTTTTCATATCCCAAACACAAGAAATTTAGCTACTTATGAAAATAAACAAGAACTAAAGAATAAAGAGTAATTAAAAGAGTTCTCCATGAAAGATTCTTGATGAAGTATCTTTGTTGGTGTTCAACATGTTAATATTTGCTCTTAATTTTTTTTTTTATGTTTTTGAAGAATTATATTTAAAAATATATTGATTATATTAAAATAAATCAAACAAAGACTGATCTTTAATATATTCCACTTTATTAATTAGTGATTTTCTATGTGTCATGTAAGTGAAATATATTTATTCATTTGTGAAAAATTGTCAAAAAGAAAATTTTTCGGCCTTTGAAACAATAGAACAAAAGCGCCACTTTCAATTTGTTTTAAAAAAATTTAGATTTTGACGAAATATTTTATTTAAGTACTTGGGTTGTTTGTCAATGGTTTTATTTCTCATAGTCATTTTTCAGAGTGAAAAATATTAAACGTGATATTTTATAAATCAAATTACTTCTATCTTGAAAAAAGTTATTGACGCGAGTTGTTTGTAATTCTTCTTCTAAAAAAGAATGCAATGTCAATTAAGGTAGTTGACACTAATTTTTAGATGAAAGTTGAATGATGTGATGTGATGTTATTATGATTAAGTATCATCAAAGATAGTTGTGAGAGTTTAGAAGTATATTTAAGTCAGTAATTTTTCGTGTTAAGAATTTTTAGAGATTTATTTATAATTGAGAGAGTATATTAATTAAAGGATGAAAGACAATAACTCCCCTCTCCTTTAATATGAGAACCCCCTACCTCTCCCCCCCTAATTACCCATTCATTTCGTTTTTTTTTTCTTCACATTCTTCCTTCTCTCTAAACACTTAAACCCTAATTTTTTGTCTCAATTTTTAACTTCCAAAAAACCTCAAATAAAAAAATTTTGAATTACAAATGTGATTTACTACTCTGGGGACATATATTAGACTAAGGAACTCATCTTCCCTTTTCCCTATCTAAAAAACATAAACCCTCTGCATAAGACGGAGAGATGATTTTTCTTAATTTTGGTTATTATTGAAGAGTATATATATATATATATATGTGTGTGAAATTAGTATTGTGTATTATAATCGAGAAAAGAAACACGCAACTCAAAATCACCACAACATGTATTTCATCAAACCAACTTTGACATAACACTTTCAACAAGCACATAACATGTCATCAAACTAAGTTTGACATAGCCCTTTCAACAAACACATAACATGTCAGACCTAAAATTGAAATTTCAGAGTGGAGATAGAAATTTATTTGTTTAATCATTCTCAAAATGAAAATAAATCCTAACACACCCTAAATATATTTTAGTTGGGGTTCCATGTTATGTTATAAACTTTTTGAAGAAAATAAGAAATTCCTCAATGTAATCTTTATCTCTACCCCATTGTAGTAAACCCTAACCTTCTCCGCTTCAAAGTTCTTCTATTTTACTTTCAATTTATCAGCTATTCACTTATATTTATGTAATTCTTAATTCTCTACATCAATTGTATAAATTAACAATATGAAACTTTTAACGAATGTGCAACAAAGGAACAATTTTTTTCTTGACGTCGCTGCTTATAGAATAAGTAATTGCAGTAAATAACAATTAGTTAAATTACTTGATGAGCTTTCAAGTTCGTCAATAGTAGTTACAAGTAACCCTTCCTAAAATTAGAATAATTACTAAACGTCTTTATGAGGAAAATTATGCATCATCTTTGTGGTCATTTACTGTTACCAAACTTTCATTTTTTAGTCCTTCAAGTTATATCGGGGAAGGATTCCAAACGAGCAATTAGAGTATTCAACAATGACAAAATCTTTGTGAAAATAATGCACCAATGAAAAGACAATATATTCATGCATAAATTGAAAGCATCATAGCGTAAAAGTTAATGCACAAATATCATTTTAAAATCACACTCAAAATTGAGATATTTTGGCATCACTATTAAATTGTACTATAGTTTAGGATATTTTCGTGTTGGATCAATCTATAGTCTAGAAGGACCTATAAAGGGTTATAGTGTAACACCCTAAATTTTATGATAAACTATTTTATTAATTAAATAGGATTTTAAATAATTAATTTGATGTTAAAATTATTATAAAATATATGTTAATAAACTTTGTGATTAATTTTTCATTATATAGGTGATTTATATGATGTGCTAGTTTTATAAGTATTAGATTACATGAGCGATATAAATAATAAATATTATATTTTACTCTTTGATCTATTTTTTAAAAATAATAGTATTTTAGTGTAATATATATATATTTTAAAAAAAAAATTTATACAATTTTACGTGTATACACATGTACCCAATTAGTGTAATACTTTTATGTGCGGTTGACTGATATTAAGTATGCACATAGTTATATTTTAATTATTTATAACTATTTTCTATTTTTAGTTTTTTTTATATAAATAATTATCTTGAGATAGTAGTGATAATTAAACTTCACAAAGAGATGAGGTTTAAACTCCACCTGGATGAGTATTAAACTTCACAAAGAGATGAGGTTTAAACTCCACCTGGATGAGTATTAAACTTCACAAAGAGATGAGGTTTAAACTCCACCTGGATGAGTATTAAACTTCACAAAGAGATGAGGTTTAAACTCCACCTGGATGAGTATTAAACTTCACAAAGAGATGAGGTTTAAACTCCACCTGGATGAGTATTAAACTTCACAAAGAGATGAGGTTTAAACTCCACCTGGATGAGTATTAAACTTCACAAAGAGATGAGGTTTAAACTCCACCTGGATGAGTATTAAACTTCACAAAGAGATGAGGTTTAAACTCCACCTGGATGAGTATTAAACTTCACAAAGAGATGAGGTTTAAACTCCACCTGGATGAGTATTAAACTTCACAAAGAGATGAGGTTTAAACTCCACCTGGATGAGTATTAAACTTCACAAAGAGATGAGGTTTAAACTCCACCTGGATGAGTATTAAACTTCACAAAGAGATGAGGTTTAAACTCCACCTGGATGAGTATTAAACTTCACAAAGAGATGAGGTTTAAACTCCACCTGGATGAGTATTAAACTTCACAAAGAGATGAGGTTTAAACTCCACCTGGATGAGTATTAAACTTCACAAAGAGATGAGGTTTAAACTCCACCTGGATGAGTATTAAACTTCACAAAGAGATGAGGTTTAAACTCCACCTGGATGAGTATTAAACTTCACAAAGAGATGAGGTTTAAACTCCACCTGGATGAGTATTAAACTTCACAAAGAGATGAGGTTTAAACTCCACCTGGATGAGTATTAAACTTCACAAAGAGATGAGGTTTAAACTCCACCTGGATGAGTATTAAACTTCACAAAGAGATGAGGTTTAAACTCCACCTGGATGAGTATTAAACTTCACAAAGAGATGAGGTTTAAACTCCACCTGGATGAGTATTAAACTTCACAAAGAGATGAGGTTTAAACTCCACCTGGATGAGTATTAAACTTCACAAAGAGATGAGGTTTAAACTCCACCTGGATGAGTATTAAACTTCACAAAGAGATGAGGTTTAAACTCCACCTGGATGAGTATTAAACTTCACAAAGAGATGAGGTTTAAACTCCACCTGGATGAGTATTAAACTTCACAAAGAGATGAGGTTTAAACTCCACCTGGATGAGTATTAAACTTCACAAAGAGATGAGGTTTAAACTCCACCTGGATGAGTATTAAACTTCACAAAGAGATGAGGTTTAAACTCCACCTGGATGAGTATTAAACTTCACAAAGAGATGAGGTTTAAACTCCACCTGGATGAGTATTAAACTTCACAAAGAGATGAGGTTTAAACTCCACCTGGATGAGTATTAAACTTCACAAAGAGATGAGGTTTAAACTCCACCTGGATGAGTATTAAACTTCACAAAGAGATGAGGTTTAAACTCCACCTGGATGAGTATTAAACTTCACAAAGAGATGAGGTTTAAACTCCACCTGGATGAGTATTAAACTTCACAAAGAGATGAGGTTTAAACTCCACCTGGATGAGTATTAAACTTCACAAAGAGATGAGGTTTAAACTCCACCTGGATGAGTATTAAACTTCACAAAGAGATGAGGTTTAAACTCCACCTGGATGAGTATTAAACTTCACAAAGAGATGAGGTTTAAACTCCACCTGGATGAGTATTAAACTTCACAAAGAGATGAGGTTTAAACTCCACCTGGATGAGTATTAAACTTCACAAAGAGATGAGGTTTAAACTCCACCTGGATGAGTATTAAACTTCACAAAGAGATGAGGTTTAAACTCCACCTGGATGAGTATTAAACTTCACAAAGAGATGAGGTTTAAACTCCACCTGGATGAGTATTAAACTTCACAAAGAGATGAGGTTTAAACTCCACCTGGATGAGTATTAAACTTCACAAAGAGATGAGGTTTAAACTCCACCTGGATGAGTATTAAACTTCACAAAGAGATGAGGTTTAAACTCCTAATGGAGGGGTCTTGGACCCCACATATTGATGGGTTTTAAACTTCACAAAGAGATGAGGTTTAAACTCCACCTGGATGAGTATTAAACTTCACAAAGAGATGAGGTTTAAACTCCACCTGGATGAGTATTAAACTTCACAAAGAGATGAGGTTTAAACTCCACCTGGATGAGTATTAAACTTCACAAAGAGATGAGGTTTAAACTCCACCTGGATGAGTATTAAACTTCACAAAGAGATGAGGTTTAAACTCCACCTGGATGAGTATTAAACTTCACAAAGAGATGAGGTTTAAACTCCTAATGGAGGGGTCTTGGACCCCACATATTGATGGGTTTTAAACTTCACAAAGAGATGAGGTTTAAACTCCACCTGGATGAGTATTAAACTTCACAAAGAGATGAGGTTTAAACTCCACCTGGATGAGTATTAAACTTCACAAAGAGATGAGGTTTAAACTCCACCTGGATGAGTATTAAACTTCACAAAGAGATGAGGTTTAAACTCCACCTGGATGAGTATTAAACTTCACAAAGAGATGAGGTTTAAACTCCACCTGGATGAGTATTAAACTTCACAAAGAGATGAGGTTTAAACTCCTAATGGAGGGGTCTTGGACCCCACATATTGATGGGTTTTAAACTTCACAAAGAGATGAGGTTTAAACTCCTAATGGAGGGGTCTTGGACCCCACATATTGATGGGTTTTAAACTTCACAAAGAGATGAGGTTTAAACTCCTAATGGAGGGGTCTTGGACCCCACATATTGATGGGTTTTAAACTTCACAAAGAGATGAGGTTTAAACTCCTAATGGAGGGGTCTTGGACCCCACATATTGATGGGTTTTAAACTTCACAAAGAGATGAGGTTTAAACTCCACCCATAGATGAGTATTAAACTTCACAAAGATGAGGGTTAAACTCCACCGGGATGAGTATTAAACTTCACAAAGAGATGAGGTTTAAACTCCACCGGGATGAGTATTAAACTTCACAAAGAGATGAGGTTTAAACTCCACCGGGATGAGTATTAAACTTCACAAAGAGATGAGGTTTAAACTCCACCGGGATGAGTATTAAACTTCACAAAGAGATGAGGTTTAAACTCCACCGGGATGAGTATTAAACTTCACAAAGAGATGAGGTTTAAACTCCACCGGGATGAGTATTAAACTTCACAAAGAGATGAGGTTTAAACTCCTAATGGAGGGGTCTTGGACCCCACATATTGATGGGTTTTAAACTTCACAAAGAGATGAGGTTTAAACTCCTAATGGAGGGGTCTTGGACCCCACATATGGATGAGTATTAAACTTCACAAAGAGATGAGGTTTAAACTCCACATGGATGAGTATTAAACTTCACAAAGAGATGAGGTTTAAACTCCACCGGGATGAGTACTAAACTTCACAAAGAGATGAGGTTTAAACTCCCCATGGAAGGGTCTTGGACCCCACATATTGATGGGTTTTAAACTTCACAAAGAGATGAGGTTTAAACTCCACATGGATGAGTATTAAACTTCACAAAGAGATGAGGTTTAAACTCCACACAAATGGGTCTTGTACCCAACACTGGATGAGCAGGTGCTCCACATGATTAGATAATACTCACTTTGCATAAGTAGTATATCTCCCTCATTGAATTGATTGATTATTTTCTGCATAATAAATGTGTGTATTGGAATTATCTGATTATGATAGATGTCGATTATCGTTAATTTAATTGATGAGTTTTTATTAATTGTTGGAAGTAGTTGGTTATTATAGAGAAATCTTAGTAATATCATTAACAGTTCTAAAGAATATTTTGCATGAAGGCGGGTGCCATGATCGACTTTTTTCCGGTTACCGCTCCGGCTGAGAACAATACTTGTTTTAAAATTATGTGTATTATTCACTGGGATTTAGTATCTCATTAAAGTGTTGTTTTCAGATACTGAGACCGTTGGGGATGTCAAGAGTCGAGAAGTCCTACCTCCCTTGAGAAGAGTGACTTCCTTCAATTAGGTTGGTAGATCAAGAATAAGTAGACATAGTGTCTACATCGTACTTTATTTCGGGATTAGATATTAATTGCCCAGTTTTGGATATTTTAAATATTAAAGAATTTTCAGTTGTAAGGATTTACTTTGAGATTTCATAACATTACTTCTTTCGAACAATTCATTATTTATTACAGTACCTTATTCTCCTATATAATTTTGAAATTTTTTCCATTATTACCTCAGTTTTATACCCACGTAACTAGGCGTTACAGAGCCTTAATGCAAGATTGTTAGACCTTGGAGGTATTCGAGTGGGGAATTCCTATGTGACATGGAGGTAGCATTCCAAATGTCGGGAGCTACCACGCAACACATGTTTACCTCGACTGTCACGTATATGTGTCTCGGGTTGAGTTGAGGGGATCTATGAGGACAGGGCCAATTTGAATTGTCCGTCCACCAGGATGGTGGCATAGTATCAAGCCTCCTAACCAAGTACTTCAGAGTTAGAATGGTACCACATTGTGAAGTAGAGTCTAAGCTCATGCATAGCATTGCATTATCTTGTGATTGTTTTGTTGTGATTAATATGTATTATGTGTGATAATAATTTATGCGATGATTTGATGTTACAGTGAAGTATATTGATTTTCTTGATTTTGACTACATAATGTGATGTTTTTTCTTGAAGAATGTGTGTGTAATGTTACAGTTTATTGATGATTAATTAGGTGTTCCTCTTATTTATATTGTACTATCAACATGATTTCAAAACTCACCTCCTTCGCTGTTTGTGTTTGACTGGCTTGGCCCTGCGTTTGCGAAATCGCAGTTATTACAGGTTAATGAGTCTCGAAGTTCAAGTTTGGGAGAAACTCCGCTCTGATAGGTGATACCGGGAATTAAGAGTTGTAATGTGTATTTTACTTATGTTATTACAAATGACTTTTTATATGGAAACTTAGTACGAGTAAGTCTTGGGAATTAAATCAAGAAATTCTAGTTAAATCAAGTTCATTGATATTGTACTATTTTAATTGAGGAACAAAGTTGAATTGTTACATGTGTATTTAGAGAAATGTGATATCCTAAATTAGATATTAAAGTTTTTATTCTCTTTAACAAATATTCTTTATCCGCTGCATGTTTTTTTCAAATAATTTAGTATATATTATTAAAAATGTTATTTTGGGGTTTAGGGTGTCACATATAGTAATTTCAACAAATGTATCTAATAATTGCAACTAATAAAACAGTAAACTATTGAATGTCAAAGACAATAATTACGTATTAATACTAATTCAAATATGAAATAACAAAAGAGTTAAGGATGATGAAGAGTTAAAAACATTAAAAAATTGAGGATTTAAAATGTGTTACGTTTTAAAAAATTTCCTTAAAAATAAATGCTAAAAATTTAAAATATAGCAACAGAAAATAAAGTCGAGAAGAGAAACAGTAAATTAATTTATCTTGGATCACAAACAACAAGGTAGCAATATGTAAGACCCATAATTTTAAAGTGTACTTTATGTATTTTGTGTATTTTGGATTTTAGCTCGGAGGCTTTTAAGCCAAAGTTAATAATATTTTGGGAGTTTTATAATCAAAAAGATATTTTGATTCCAATTAGAATTTCTCGTCGATAAATAAATTGAAATTAACTGCGATGAACCTTTTACGTAGAATTTTATGCCTTATGGGTGAAATGGTAATTTTAATAAATATCAAGGTATTTGGAGATATTTATTAAAAGTAAGTAATATATATATATATATATAAATATATATTTATGTATATATGTTTGTTTGAGGGGAAAGGAAAAGGAAATAGAAAAGAAAGGAAAGGAAATAGAAAGGAAAGAGAATAGAGGAAAGGAAAAAGGAAAGAAAACTGAAAAACACATTCCATCGTCTTCTTCCTCTGAACCCGCGGCCAAAATCCCTCCCTTCTCCCGTTTTCATTTTCGTCGCTTTCTTTTCTTCAAAACTAGTAACCCAAGGTTGGGTGAGAGTTAGATCAAGGTTTTCGCAACTCCACTCTTCCTCTTTGATTCGAAAACGAAGAAAAACGGTTTTTGAGATCCAAACACAAACCCCTCCGTTTCTCCTAGATCCAAACCTCATTTCTCGAAGAGATAGAAGGGAAAGTTGCTCACCACCACGCTACGGTGCTAGGGAACTAATTTGGAAGCGGCGTTGCGAGCGGAGATTTTACCGGAATTACTCGCGGTACCGGAAACGCACGATAAAGCTAACGTTGAGGTAAGGGCTCCTTCCAAACTTCTAGCTTGCATTAGGGACTTATCTGTAGTTGTGTGGGAAGGAATTTGTTAGGGTTAAATGTATCGATTTGGGGAAAAACGAAACTATGGACAATACGAACTATTGCAGATGGAAGAAGATTAAGTTATGGCAGATTACTTCAATCATGTGCAGGTTGTTGTTAATCATATGAGAACCAAATGTGAATGGATAATTAAGTGGTGGTTATTGAAAATAACCTTAGAACATTAACTCAAAGGTATGATCATCTTGTGGTGGCCATTGAAGAATCAAAGGATCTTGATAAGATGGAGGTGGAGGATTTTCAAGGCTCTCTTGAAGCTCGTGAACTAAGAGTAAGAGAAATGGGTGCAACAAACTCAACATCTCAAGTGCAGGCCCAAGTTAGCAAGAAGACCAACCAAGGTGATGTGGAACACAAGAAAGGCAATAGTAAATTAAAGTGGTACAAGAAGTATGACTCTGGTGAAGGGGCTGGTGATTCCGATGAAGGGACTGGAAATTCAAGAAGTTAGAACACAAGGGATAACAAGAACAAGAATTTGAAAGTCAAGAAGAAATTCAACAAAAAAAGGGATCCAATGTTACAATTGTCAAAAATGGGGGAATTTTGCGAATGAATGATTTACAAGAATTTTTAAATTTTATTCGCAGGGGAAAAAAAAAATCTTTTTTTTTTTTTTGAAATAAAACTTTTATATCAAATTTAGGATCTCACATTTCTCAAAATTTAAACTTTTCCTTTTATAAAAGAGTAGGTTTTTCATAAAAGAGTTGTTTCTAATTAAATAAATAAATACAACTTATGACTCTCATTTCTGGTATCACCTATCAGAGTGAGCTTCTCCCAAACATGAACTTCAAGACTCATTAACCTATAATAATTGCGATTTCACAAACGCAGGGCCAAGTCAGTCAAACACAAACAACAAAGGATGTGAGTTTTGAGATCATGTTAATAGTATAGTATAAATAAGAAGAACACATAAACAATCATAATAGACCGTATCATAATCACATAATGATATATTAAAATATTTAAATAGTATCATATTATATCATAAGTCACTCAAGTAAAATAATCATCTCATTATAATATGCATCAAATCATCTAATAGTAATTATTTACATTTGAAACACATCAATCACAATAAAACAATCACAAGGAAATGCAATGCTACGTATGAGCTTAGACTCTACTTCACAATGTGGTACCATTATAACTATGAAGTACTTGGAGTTACTTTAATATTCTCATAACAAATTTATATTAATCATACCTCATAACATAAACTTATCACAAATTTATAACATCACAATTATTAATCATACATCATCATCACCACATAAAATTATCACAATGCATTCATTTTTTATCATCACATCATATAAACTCATCTAATCAAACATATACATAAAATTCATTCGACATTCAATATCACAATATTATCAAATATCACACATTTAACAAAATTAAATCAAATATCATAAAAATATCAAATACCACACATTTAATGAAGTTAAATTAATCAACACCTTATAAATATTTTTATTCCACATTTTAATTTTTCAATTCCCATATTTTCACATTAATTAATTTATCACTCAAAGAGCTATTAACATACGTAGTGAGCCCCGGATGAATCGTTTGGAAATACGGTTTTTTCGTTCATCTGACAATATATTACACTGCAAACTACGTACAAGGGGAAGTAATATAGTGATAAAAAAATGCTTATAATTTTAAAAGGAAACTTACACTCGACAAGGCGAATTTTAACAAAGTTCCATTTAAGACGATCATAAGCCTTTTCAAGATCAATCTTTATCGACATGAACATCTTTTCACCTTTCATATTAGACATATAGTGAACCATTTCGTGAGTTATTGTGATGTTACGATAAATAGTACACCCTAAAATAAAATTTGATTGATAAGGAGAAATAATTTCATCCATAAAAAGTTTTATTATGTTAACAATTAACATCGGGTGGACTTGCGATGCAAACTTTGTCTTGTCAACTATTAGGATCATAACAATAAGAATATTATTAATATAAGAAATAAGATAAGGTTAGACCAAACCAGACCCACATATTAATAATATAAGGAGTTTGCAACCATGTCCCAACATTGTTGATAAAAAATACATGGTAGCCTTCCTCACATGAATGGTCGCTATAGGGGCTGATTTTACAAGCATAAAATGATGAATACAAAAACCACTAGTATATACTATATAGTAGGAATAATGAAAAAGAGACAACAGGGGCACAAGCCCCTTAAGAACATCACATGCATCAGCCCATGGCGAGTGCCTTATGAGGACTCATAAAAAAAGGCAATATTGCACTCTGAAAAACCAATCACAACATTTAAACTATTGTTTCCATCTTCTAGAGACTTAGAATAACAGGTTAAGACAAACTCTCAAATTAAAGTTTTGATGAAAATAAACAAAGGTTAATTAAGAATGTTATTTATGATACTAAAATGTTATGTTAATTTAACTTGTGTTTTTGAGTGAATTAATTCAAAGATAGGAATCAAGCAAAGCAAAGATGACAGTTAAAAACTGAACAGATAAAGAAACAAGAATATTCTGGATAAAACGGAGAATGATCTCCAGGTTCAAGACTGATTGTCACAACCTCTTAACCAATAAATCTCCACTATTTCAACGAATCTTTTGCCTATGAATTTTATACTAAGTTCATTGTAACACCCCGATTTTTAACAGCGCGAATGTATTTTTTTTTTTAAAACAAATTCATAAAATCGCCTAAATCTTATCCTCTAAAATATTTACACTAAAATACTATTGTTTTAAGGAGAATATATAAAATAATAAAATATAATATTTATTATTTATATCCCTCATTTATTCAAATATGTACAAGATTAACACATCATAGAAAATACACATATAAAGAAAATTAATCATAAAAATACTCAACATATATTCTAAACCAATTTTAGCACCAACTTAGTCATCTAAAATCATATTTAATTAATAAAATAGTTTATTATCAAATTTGGGGTGTTATATATCAAACTAGCACATCATAGAAAGCATCTATATAACGAAAATTAGTCACAAAATTTATCAACATATATTCTAAAATAATTTTAATCATCAAATTAATTATTTAAAATCTTATTCAATTAATAATATAGTTTATTATAAAGTTTAGGGTGTTAAAATGCAGATCCAAGAAAGTTCAAAGACAAGATGATGAAGCTGAGGACACAAGTTTAGATGATGTGTTATTCATGGCTACAACAAAATCAAATGATGACTGCATAGAGTAGTGGTATCTTGCCATAGGCAGCTCTAATCTTAAAGTGCTTAGGAGAGATGGAGGTGGTGATTATCAATTCCATGAGTTCCCTGAATTCTGTGACATAGAGAGAATGATTTCATGAAGTGACTACACCATATACACCACAACATAATGGAGTTGTAAAAACGAGGAAGATAACAATTCTCAATATGGCAAGAAGCATGCTGAAGGGAGAAAAATGCCTCACAAATTTTGGGGAAAAGAATTTTCAACAGCAATATACATTTTGAATAGGTGTCCAACCAAGAGTTTGGGCCCTATGACACTTGAAGAAGCTTGGACAGGAAGAAAGCCAGATGTGAATCATATGAGAGTGTTTGACTCATTGTGCTTCAAGCATCTACTAGCTTAAAATAGAAGAAAGCTTGATGACAGGTGTAACACACTGATTTTTAACAGCGCGAGTGTATTTTTTTTTTTAAACGAATTCATAAAACAAAGAAATAAAGAAAGAAATACTTTTGGATAAAATACTTTAAGTCGTAACATAACGACAAAAGTCAACAAATATTTACAAGCAATGGAAATAGTTTTTGAAAAAAAAAACCCAAAGTATTTAAGCAGCAAAATACACCGAGGCTATGAGACCTATCAAACATAGCTCATACCCTTGGAATATTCTCGGCAGACATCTGTACAAGACCTATAGATAATATTGATTATGAGACCTTTCACATAATATTGATTATGGATAGCACTTACAAGACCTGTAGATATCAAATGCCATTACTTGAGATTATTGGTGTTACATCTACTGAAATGACATTTTGTGTGGGATTTGCATATCTACAGTCTGAGCGTGTTGATAACTTCACATGGGCACTACAAATGGTGAAAGAACAGATTACAAGTGGTGAAGTTGAAGTCATCGTTACTGATAGAGACCTTGTTTTGATGAACGCGGTTGAAAATGTTTTTCCAAAAGCAGTGAATTTATTATGCTTGTTTCATATATGCAAGAATGTCAAAGCCAAGTGCAAGATGACTGTGTTTCCAAAAAAGAAGCAAGTGCAAATAATAAAGGCATGGGAGGCTCTTATTTACAGTTATAATGAGGCTCAGTACTACATGAAGTTGGCTATCTTTGAAGGAATTTGTAGTAGGTGTTCTATTTTTTATGATTATGTACACGAGCAATGGTTAATTCCTCACAAGGAAAGTTTTGTTGAGGCGTGGACAAATAGAGTTATGCACTTTGGGAACACCACAACACAAAGGGTTGAGTCGGCGCATTGGAGTTTGAAAAGGATATTACAAGATAGTATTGGTGATATATGCAGTGTTTGGGAAACCATCAA
>NC_021162.2:47327861-47328757 GCF_000331145.2 Cicer arietinum | reverse complement strand
CTCACCCAATAATACTGCAACTTCATCCTTATTAAATATATTAACACTAAAAAATGCACCGGTGATGGGTATATGCAGCAGTGAAGAGACATCGTCCAAAGTAATGGTCATCTCCCCAATTGGAAGATGAAAGTTGTTGGTGTCGCGATGCCATCTCTCAAAAAAGGCAGAAATTAGACATTTGTCGATCATCTCATAGCTGCATTTTAGCAATGGATATAAACCAGAACTTTTAACAAGTTCCTTAACCTCGTCATTTTCAATGACAACTTCTTTTAATTTTTTTCCATTGCTAAAAACCCTTAACTCTCCACGATCCTGAAATAAATTAACCAAACAAATATAAGTTCATACACATTAACCAAAATTAAATATTTAATTTGATTCAAATATTTACCACGTCGTCCCATAGTCGTGTCGCAACATGATCCCCATATGTCCTTAAGATAGACCTGTCAACCGGACCCCCAGGATATCCGTCATCTGCTTCAGGGGGGGCCTCATCAGCATGGACCTTTTCAGGTTGGGCCTCATCTGCTTGCCCCTGTTCTGCTTGCGCCTATTCTACTTGTTGCCTCTATAATCTTCGTTGTTCACGCAATTCAAGCTGAAGACGGTGAGCCCAGCCCGTGCATAAGCGGTTGGTCTAAACTACGTGAACTGAGTTCACGTCCACATACGTGATTCGAGTTCACGTATTGGATTTCAGTTCACGCATGTCAACACATTCAGAATATGTGAACTGAGTTCACGTTCATGACCTAAAAAATACCTTCAAATCCAGAAATCCCAGAAAACCTTAAAACACCCCTAAACCCATAAAACTTCTTCATTCAACAGCCCCATTCAGAATAAATTGCAGAGAGTTAAATCCAAAATTCCAAAATGCATACAAT
>NC_021162.2:47325436-47327728 GCF_000331145.2 Cicer arietinum | reverse complement strand
GTAAATGATTGAAGATGAAGAAGATGAAGGTGTAAGGTTGAAGGACATGAATGTGTAAGGTTGAAGGAGATGAAGGAGATGAATTTAGAAATGTTGTTTAATTGAATAAAGAGGGAAGGGCAATTTGGGTATTTTGGATTTTAAAAAAATTTGAGGGGTGTGGAAAGTAATTTGAGGGATGTGGGAAGCAAAATTGTTTATAATTTCTAAGGATAGAATGGTGCTTCTATGAGTCATTTTTTTTTTCTCCTACTCTTTTAATGGCGAAAGAGGGGTAAAAACATCAAAATAGAGTAAGGTATTATTCTAACTATATTGCAATCAATCCATTACTATACTCAATAACTCTAACTATATCCAATCAAACCATTACTATATTGCATTCCAAATATTGAGAGAATTTAGAGCTTTATGTTGGAGTTCTTATATAATTAAAACTGTTACTATTAAACTCAAATAATGGAATGTGAATCATAATGTGAAACTGAATCATCACATTTCTCAAATTTCTTAATTCACTGAACTACTCACTGATGGAATTGAGACTAATAATGTAACATATCCAACAACAACTAATTCCTAATGGACCAATTCATGATCAGATTCATCATGGCAACATAAATTAGTACACAACACACCAAAAATCAAGAGGAAACATGAAAACAAAATATACATCCTCGAATGAAAAGGAAATAGGTTAAAATATTAGTAACTCGGTAATTCTATAATTTATCCTCTAAGTATAAAAGTCAAAAATCTAAAACATGACAAATATCATTATACATCAAATTAATAAATAAAAAAAAATAGGTCAAACTACTAATATAATTGTTAAAGAAACATTATATCTGAATGGTGAGCCTGTGAATAGTCTTTTTCAAGAAAAGTGTGAAGCCAATCAATAGTTATAATCCAGAGTGGTGGTACTCATGAAATTTACAAATGATGTCCAGTTTTTTTTTTTTTTTTTTGTTGGAAAGGACTCTTGTAGCTTTAAAGTGTAAATATTGATTCTTGTACTATGGATGAAAGTTTAGCTAGTATTGTAAAAATATTTGGCATAACTAACGATGTCCTCTGGTTTTCCATGGCTTTTTCCATCCCATCAATGATATATTCAAGAGATCGTTGAAGTTTCTCTCACGTCCCCATTTTATCTCCTTTCCCTAAATTCTTCCTCTTTCTTGAAGAGTTTGGTGTTGGGTTGGTTTGAGCTCCAATCCTAAATTTAAAGTTATCATCTTCTTCATTGTCCTCAGTAATTGGATTATTCTTGCAACCTTCTTCAAACTAAGATACTAATCCTTCAAAAGGTGGTTGCTTTTCATATGGCTTGTAAAGAGCAAATTCATTATATATTGCACAATTAAAACATTTATCAAGCAAATCAATGAATTTAGGTCCACTCAATCTTGAAATGATTTCTTCTTCAAAGTTGATTCTTGTCATTTTTGAACTGATGGGAATATTTATGAGTGCAATGAATTTGTTCATCATGAGAATTCTATATGAGATGAGAAATCTTTTATTGAAGCAATATTGTCGCGGCCTAAAATTTTTGAGTGTTTCTCGAATTCAATGGAGTTGCCACCAAAATTTATTTTAAAATACAAAAAATATTGAGAAACCCTTAAAAATAGAAAGAAAAAAAAATTGGTCTTTAAACCCAAATTTTGAGTTCGAGAGTTGATTTTGCATAGGGAAGATATTAGCACCCTACGACATCCGTTAAAAATACGGTTACCTATAATTAATTTGTGCAAAATTAATATGAATTTAAATATATTTACTTTTACTTGTTGTTAAATATGAATATCAATTGTTTGTTTTTGAACGTGATTTTGAAGTAAAAGTATACTTAAAAGAAATATTTTTATTAATGTGTTTGACAAAAGTGTGATCTTGCTCCTACGTATCTCCCGGTGCAATGGAGAAATCAAAGTTATGTAGTTCTTTGGTAGAAAATGCGGATGTGTTTCAAAGTTAAGGATAGTGTGTTTTGTTATTGATAAAAAGTTATTTTGACAACAAAAAAAGAGTCTATTTGATTTAATTAATTATTTTAAAGAACGAGTTTCAAGACTATCAAGTTGTACAACTTGTGTGACAGAAATTAAAAGATTAAACAGATGTCACATCTAAATTAATCAAGTTTTAAATGTTTATTTTGGGTTCATTTAAAAACGAGTGTTAGAACTATCAAATTATCAAAACTTGCGTTCTAAAAGATTTAAAATATGTCACATCTAATTAACCCTTCAATATTCGATTATAATTTTATCTTTGCTTTTT
>NC_021162.2:47322400-47324926 GCF_000331145.2 Cicer arietinum | reverse complement strand
GGTAAAAAGCAGAGCATGGCACAAAGTAAAACGTTTAAATCAAATATGGTAGAAAACAAAACAAATTTTAAGCTTTGCAACACAGTACAAATGATCTCAACCAAAACACCTTCCATATAGATGGACAAATTTCAATTCATCTTTCAAATAAATCAACTTAGTTTCAAATTTTAGTTTCCAATCTAATAATATAAAGTTCAAACCCGAAGAGAATGAGAAAATAAATGTCTATTCAAATATCGGTGAAGACAGTGACGGTGGTGCAGTGGTGTGCTGTGGAAGTAGGAATAATGGTGATACCTCCGTTTCTCTCTTTTTTTTTTCAATACTCAAAACTGCCCCAAAATCTCTCCGCTTTTTATTTTTTATTTTTTGCCTTTACTTTATAGGCTCAAATTTATAGGCTGAAATGATAAACTTTTGTATTCATTAAATAAAACCAACTTCTGAATTTTGTATTGTTTTGTAGTAAATATTAAACATCATATTTTTTATTTTGAATGCCTAAATGATACAATTAACAACGCTAACAAATAAATCATGGAAGGAACTGGCGGGGTAATAGGGATGCGCAAATAAAATGAAAGAATACACATAATAAAAGAGTGAAATATCAGAAAAATAAAAAATAAAATAAAGACAAGTTGGCTGGAAAAGAAAGACGTTGTGTTTACAAGAAAAGAAAAACAAAGCGGGAATATGTTGGTGCAAAAGTAAAATTAAAAAAAATGTGAGAAAAATGAAGATGTGTGTTGGCCGAACATGCTCAAAAATTGAAAGAAAAAAAATGAAAATGTGTGAATAAAATGAAAAACATGAAAATGAAATGAAAATTCAGTGTTGTTGTAATTCACAATTCTTTTTTTCTTTTTTTTTTTGTTTTATTTTACATTTTGTATATAATTAAATTTGAAACAGATATGTCAAATGATAATTTTTTTTATATTTTTTATAATAATTGTAAAATATTTATTTTATATATATATATATTTGGTCGGACAAAATTAAGTTACTAACGTTGTCCCTATTTAATTATATTTACTAGAAAATATGAATATTATCGTTGTAAAAAATAATTAAATATAAGGACACATATTTTGTCTAAATAAATTGTAAAGGTAGAAGATGAGACGTGGCAAACAAGTGTGATAAACATGTTTGACAAAGATGAAGAATGATAGTCTCCAAATTGTTACTGATGTGTAGATTAACATAATAAAAATGATCGTCTTCGGATTGATTATCGATGCGTAGATCGACAAAAAATATAAATGATCATCTTCAGATTGAGCATTGATGTGTAGATCGACAAGAATAAAATAAAAAAATTAAAAAAAAATGATCTTCTTCGAATTGGTTACCAATGTGTAGATCGATAGGAATGTAAATGATTGTCTTCAGATTGATTACTGATACGTAGATTGACGAGAAAGTAAATGATCGTCTTCGGATTGATTACCGATGCGTAGATTGACGAGAAAGTAAATGTCCGTCTTTAGATTGGTATTGATACGTAGATTGACAAGAAAGTAAATGATCATCTTCGGATTGGTTACCGATGAGTAGATTGACAATAATTGAAATGATCTTCTTCGGATTGGTTACCAATGCGTTGATCTAAAGTAATGAAGGTGCATACCACAAGCATGTAGGTCTAGTTTAAGAAGGTAAACAAAGAGAGAGACATATTTTTTAAGATATGAATGAGTTATGCTCTATGGAAAGTTGTTTAGTATAAAAATAAGATATGAATGATTCATGCATGTTATGCGCTATGCAAAGTTGTTGAGTATAAATTTAGTATAAAAATAAGGTACGTGGTTAAATGGTTCATGTGAGCATAAGTAAGTTATGAATGTATAATGCATGATTTATGTCTATAGATAAGTTCTTGTTCATTTCTTTAATTTTCCGATCCCTATAATCTTCTACGTCCACAAGATTCAATGGATGAATGGAGATAACAACCGTTTTTGCATGATGACTCTAGTATATCTCGTGTGACTCCTTTTTTAGAGAAGAAACAAAGGGCATTGTCTAAAATGATTACCTTTATCCTTTTTTTTTTTGACACCCTTATATAAGTTAAGAATCCATCGAGTTTTCATGTATATATTTTCAAATGTTAAAATAATTAATTTTTTTTATTTACACATATTTCAAATTCCAAAATTTATATTCATAAAATATCATTTTTTAAATGCTAGAACAAACAGTCACGAGACTGAAATAGCTTAAAAACAAGGTAATGTATAGTATCGAATGACAAGATTTGACAATGTAAATTCATTACATTCAATTGGTCAAATCTTGACTGAACCCACTCTGCTTCTTCTAGCTTTGTTTCCATCATGACTCTGATCGAGGGGATTTCAACTTCAATGGGAAGCACTACTTCCATTCCATAAACCAATGAGAAAAAGGATTGTCCCCGTTGAGGTGCGAACAAAAGTTCTATAAACATGTAATGCAAAATGTAGCATTTCACGTCAATCCTTATATGTCTCTACCATATTTTGTATGATT
>NC_021162.2:47320415-47320941 GCF_000331145.2 Cicer arietinum | reverse complement strand
ATTTGTCATGTTGCCCCAATACACAACCCATTGACTCGTCAAGTACTGTTAAGTACATAATAAGTGGTTTCCCAAGGATAAGAGGCATTAAGATTGGAGGTTTTGACAGGTACTGTTTTATCTTTTCGAAAGCTTTTTACAATTCTCATTCCATTCAACCTTTTGGTATTTTCGCAACAAATTGAAAATCGACTCGCATGTAGCACTGAGATGCAATATGAACATGGCAATGTAATTTAATCTACCCAAAAAGCCACAAACTTTTTTTCCCGTACGTGGAGCCAATATTTCTTGTATTGCTCTTACTTTATCTGGGTCCACTTCTATCCCTTTTTGACTAATGATAAACCTAAGTAACTTGCTTGATTTTACACCAAAGGTGCACTTAGCAGGGTTTAAATGGAGTCTGAACTTCCTTAGTCACACAAACAACTATTGAAGGTTAACAACATAGTCTTCTTTTGTTCGAGACTTTGCAATTATATCGTCCACATAAACCTCTCTCTCTTTATGCAGTATGTCATGA
>NC_021162.2:47316240-47319915 GCF_000331145.2 Cicer arietinum | reverse complement strand
TACTGAGCCCCTGACTTAATACCAATCGATTTCCAAATCGATTTCCTGAAGGTTTTTAGTGAAATTTTGAACTCTGGCTTGATTCAATCGATTGGGCAATCGATTGATAGGATAGTTGAGCCCCTAACTTAATGGCCAATCGATTTCCAAATCGATTTGGTCAAATATGGATGAGTCCCTGACTTAGGCCCAATCGATTGGGCAATCGATTTCGTAACTGATTTTCGAAAACTGATTACAAAATCGATTGGCTAATCGATTTTGTCCATTTTGCCAAGTCCTTGTTTACTATCCAATCAATTGGGAAATCGATTTCCCTGATCGTTTTTCCAAAAATTCATGAATTAACTCAAGTCATTCCTAATCAAATCCACAACCTAACACTTAGCAAATCCTACGCGATTACCACGGCAATTGGGATCTCGATAACCATCACGCTTACACCCAATAACCAACACATAACACTCAACACTTTCAACGTAAATACCACAATAAATCAAAATTCAAATCACTCAAACATAAACTCAAATCAAAGACGACTCGCGTGCCAAGCACCCTAATGCAATGCGTATATGCCAAAATGCATGGACTCGGAATTCCAAACCAAAACCCTCCTCGAAGGGCCGTAAATCATAATTGTACCGCCTATCGCAGGCCAAAGTACCAATTACCGAGGTGCCACCTATCACGGGTCAGCACGATTTACTAAAATGCGTAAATCATAAACGTACCACCTATCACGGGTCAGTACAGTTTACCGAGGTGTCACCTATCACGGGTCAACACGATTTACTAAAAGAAAAAGCGAGAATCGTAAACGTACCGCCTATCACAGACCAGTACTGTTTACCGAGGTGCCACCTATCACGGGTCAACACGATCCACCTATCACGGGTCAACACAGTTTACCAAGGTGTCACCTATCACGGGTCAACACAATTTACCAAAAACGTAAATCGTAAACGTACCACCTATCACGGGTCAGTACAGTTTACCAAGGTGTCACCTATCACGGGTCAACACAATTTACCAAAAACGTAAATTGTAAACGTACCACCTATCACGGGTCAGTACAGTTTACCAAGGTGTCACCTATCACGGTCAACACAATTTACCAAAAACGTAAATCGTAAACATACCACCTATCACGGGTCAGTACAGTTTACCAAGGTGTCACCTATCACGGGTCAACACAATTTACCAAAAACGTAAATCGTAAACGTACCACCTATCACGGGTCAGCACAGTTTACCAAGGTGTCACCTATCACGGGTCGACACAATTTACCAAATGAAATGCATGAGCATACACAGACTCCATTCACAACAATCGTTAAGCAAATGCAGATATTAAAAGATTCCCCATTTTTAATACCCATTTAACTTAAACGACTTTTCACAGCAAACATTAAGTAACCAAGACATTAAGAGATTCCCCATTCTTAACGCCCAGTTAACTTAAACAATTTTCAAAACAACATTAAATAAATAAGTCATTAAGAGATTCCCCATTCTTAACGCCCAGTTAACTTAAACGATTTTCAAAACAACATTAAATAAATAAGTCATTAAGAGATTCCCCATTCTTAATACCGATTTATCTTAATGATTTTCAAAACAAAACGTTAAGCAAACAGACATATCAAGAGATTCCCCATTCTTAATATACTTTTGACTTAAACGATTTCCACACAAAACATTCAGTAAACAAGACATTAAGAGATTCCCCATTCTTAACGCCCAGTTAACTTAAACGATTTTCAAAACAACATTAAATAAATAAGTCATTAAGAGATTCCCCATTCTTAATACCGATTTATCTTAATGATTTTCAAAACAAAACGTTAAGCAAACAGACATATCAAGAGATTCCCCATTCTTAATATACTTTTGACTTAAACGATTTCCACACAAAACATTCAGTAAACAAGACATTAAGAGATTCCCCATTCTTAACGCCCAGTTAACTTAAACGATTTTCAAAACAACATTAAATAAATAAGTCATTAAGAGATTCCCCATTCTTAATACCGATTTATCTTAATGATTTTCAAAACAAAACGTTAAGCAAACAGACATATCAAGAGATTCCCCATTCTTAATATACTTTTGACTTAAACGATTTCCACACAAAACATTCAGTAAACAAGACATTAAGAGATTCCCCATTCTTAACGCCCAGTTAACTTAAACGATTTTCAAAACAACATTAAATAAATAAGTCATTAAGAGATTCCCCATTCTTAAGTTTCATATATGCAAGAATGTCAAAGCCAAGTGCAAGATGACTGTGTTTCCAAAAAAGAAGCAAGTGCAAATAATAAAGGCATGGGAGGCTCTTATTTACAGTTATGATGAGGCTCATTGTAGTAGGTGTTCTATTTTTTATGATTATGTACACGAGCAATGGTTAATTCCTCACAAGGAAAGTTTTGTTGAGGCGTGGACAAATAGAGTTATGCACTTTGGGAACACCACAACACAAAGGGTTGAGTCGGCGCATTGGAGTTTGAAAAGGATATTACAAGATAGTATTGGTGATATATGCAGTGTTTGGGAAACCATCAACAACATGATTGTATTACAACACAACGAGATAATAACATCATTTGAAAAGAGCATCATTCAAAAGGTGCATCGATATAGTAACAGATTATACGCGAATTTGCACGGTGTTGTGTCAAAAAATGCAATTGATCATATTGCGGAAGAGTATGACCACGTGAAGTATGTAGGTATTGACCAGACTGAGTGTCGTTGCACAATTAGGACAAGTCATGGTTGCAGATATTTTAAGAAACTATAAATGAAGTTATTGTAAACTGAATTGATAACATTTAATGAAGTTGTTTAATTAATTAACTTGTTTATTTAATTAACTTGTTTAATTAATTAACTTGTTTATTTAATTAACTTGTTTATTTAATTAACTTATTTATTTAATTAACTTGTTTATTTAATTAACTTGTTTATTTAATTAACTTGTTTATTTAATTAACTTGTTCAATTAATTAACTTGTTTATTTAATTAACTTGTTTATTTAATTAACTTGTTTAATTAATTAACTTGTTTAATTAATTAACTTGTTTAATTAATTAACTTGTTTAATTAATTAACTTGTTTAATTATTTTTTTCCAAATCCAAAATGATATATAAAATACATATAAAAAATAGAGATCCAAATCCAAAATACATATAAAAAATAGAGATCCGAAATCCAAATTCAAAATACATATCAAAAACAGATATCCAAAATACAAATCCAAAATAGATTTCCAAAATACATTTCCAAAATAAATATTCAATACGAATTACAAATTCAAATCCTAAGTTTGCCTATGTCTCCTACGATATGGCACTACATTAGTCGAATCTCTACCACCACCCCTCTGAGATCGCAATACCAAAATTAATTCCTTGACGAGTGCGATGCCATCACGTAATACCAGCTGTCGACCTAGAATCTCCTATGCAATTTGTATTTCCCGATGCTGCATTAAAAAAGACATTAATTAATTAAATGATAAATAATATTAATAAAGTTATAACTTAAAGTTAAATGAATTTACCGTTGTGACATCTAGAGCATGATCATCATCGGCAGGTTCTGCAACCGTAGGAGCTACATAGACTGGTTCTCTACGAATGATATATGGATGAGAAATCTGACGAAA
>NC_021162.2:47310988-47316183 GCF_000331145.2 Cicer arietinum | reverse complement strand
TGGCCTACTATCTCCAAAGGTGAACCAGGGATGGTTTGGACACGTCCATATTAACGCAATACCCTATCTGGTAAGTGAGCATACATCTTGGGACCCCAGCGTATCCATCCTCTAAATAGTGAAACAACCTCAAATGGTCGCTTTAGTCTATGCTCTATGTAGGGTGTCCAACATATGTCATCAACATCAATCTCGTCCAGTGCTTTCCTAAATGGAATAACCAAATCTTTATCCCGTTTTGGCTTCCATCTAAGTGCTCTTGGATAGTCCTCATCATAAATCTGAGATAGTCGACAACAATTTGCACACAATGCTGGAAAATGCTCATACACGCCTGCACATATATAATAACATATTCATAAATCAGTAAAGCAATAAACCACAAAATCAGGAAATAAATCAAACTAGGAAATCAGGCGCAAATACCTGTAATAGTGTCAGATACCCGGATACCGTTCTAGTCTGATGCATGCTCGCTTCTCGAATATTGTCGTACAGGTAAGCAAGCGCAACAGCACCCCATGCATATCCCCCCACATGAGTTGAGGTCTCTGAAGCATTCAAGGTAGGCAACACTCACTGCGAAGGCACTCTTGTCGCTGAACAAGGTGCAACCCACCAAAAATAAAAGAAATGCCCTCACAGCCATCTGCCAATGTTGATCAGCACATCGCTGATGGTATACGTCAAGCAACCAACTATACCGAACAGTGGTTGTCCACGTCATGTTAAACTCAACATATGCATCAGCCAGACTAACCCCAACTAGCTCACCCAATAATTCTGCAGCTTCATCCTTATTAAATATATTAACACTAAAAAATGCACCGGTGATGGGTATATACAGCAGCGAAGAGACATCGTCCAAAGTAATGGTCATCTCCCCAATTGGAAGATGAAAGTTGTTGGTGTCGCGATGCCATCTCTCGACAAAGGCAGAAATTAGACCTTTGTCGATCATATCGTAGCTGCATTTTAGCAATGGATATAAACCGAAACTTTTAACAAGTTCCTTAACCTCGTCATTTTCAATGACAACTTCTTTTAATTTTTTTCCATTGCTAAAAACCCTTAACTCTCCACGATCCTGAAATAAATTAACCAAACAAATATACGTTCATACACATTAACCAAAATTAAATATTTAATTTGATTCAAATATTTACCACGTCGTCCCATAGTCGTGTCGCAACATGATCCCCATATGTCCTTAAGATAGACCTGTCAACCGGACCCCAGGATATCCGTCATCCGCTTCAGGGTGGGCCTCATCAGCATGGACCTTTTCAAGTTGGGCCTCATCTGCTTGCCCCTGTTCTACTTGCGCCTATTCTACTTGTTGCCTCTGTAATCTTCGTTGTTCACGCAATTCAAGCTGAGCACGGTGAGCCCAGCCCGTGCATAAGCGGTTGGTCTAACACTACGACTATCAGGCCCTTCGTCGAGTATAACACGACCGTCTCTATCAGTAAACATTGTCCGCACCATTTCTGCGTAAACAAATCATAATCACTATCAAAACAACATAACAATATAACATTTATGCAAGTCCAGAAACATAGTGACAACATCAACCTACGTGAACTCAGTTCACGTACATGAATTCCACAAGACAACCATTACCTTACGTGAACTCAATAACAAAACATCTTACTTACATGAGCTGAGTTCACATACGTGAACTTCATCAGTCTACATAAACTGAGTTCACGTATGTGAACACCAACAAACTACGTGAACTGAGTTCACATCCACATACGTGATTTGAGTTCACATATTGGATTTCAGTTCACGCATGTCAACACATTCAGAATACGTGAACTGAGTTCACGTTCATGATCTAAAAAATACCTTCAAACCCAGAAATCCCAGAAAACCTTAAAACACCCCTAAACCCAGAAAACTTCTTCATTCAACAGCCCCATTCAAAATAAATTGCAGAAAGTTAAATCCAAAATTCCAAAATGCATACAATTAACCCAAAAACGAAAAACAACAATGGATTACTTGATTGATTGAAGATGCTTCAAGTGATTCAAGATGGTGTTGAAGGTGTTGAAGATGGTGTCCAAGATGATTGCTTACTTGATTGAATATTAAATTGGGTTTATAAATGAATGAAAAGATTGAAGAATGTAAATGATTGAAGATGAAGAAGATGAAGGTGTAAGGTTGAAGGACATGAATGTGTAAGGTTGAAGGAGATGAATTTAGAAATGTTGTTTAATTGAATAAAGAGGGAAGGGCAATTTGGGTATTTTGGATTTTAAAAAAATTTGAGGGGTGTGGAAAGTAATTTGAGGGATGTGGGAAGCAAAATTGTTTATAATTTCTAAGGATAGAATGGTGCTTCTATGAGTCATTTTTTTTTTCTCCTACTCTTTTAATGGCGAAAGAGGGGTAAAAACATCAAAATAGAGTAAGGTATTATTCTAACTATATTGCAATCAATCCATTACTATACTCAATAATTCTAACTATATCCAATCAAACCATTACTATATTGCATTCCAAATATTGAGAGAATTTAGAGCTTTATGTTGGAGTTGTTATATAATGTAGAATGAAATTTTATGCATAATTAAATAAAATGTATTAGTCTTTAGTTGTGGACCTATTATTTTTTAATTTAAAAAATAACCATGTTTTATTTTCTAAATCACACATTGTTCAAGTGAAAATAAGGAAGACAGTAACAAACAAAAAAAAAACAATTTGTATCCAATATTTCAATGTTTAATAAAGTTATATGTATCATGCTTACCATCCAATCATAATTCAATTTTTAGGATTTAATAATTCTCAACTCTTTGTGTCAGATTAATTAAAATAAAAATCCAATAAAGATGATCTAAAGATATAGTAATGAGAGATAGAGTTTGCTTGAAGAGTGTTTGACTTAAGCTAGTGAATATTGATTGTATGTCAAACTCTTGTGTTTATTATCTGATTTATCTTCCTTTAATAGATGGAAAGAAGCTTGAAAACTCAAATAAAGTTAAATATAACTGTTAGACACATTACCCAAGTGTGAGATATGATTTAAACATAGTAAATACATGTTTATATTGTTGTCCAAAATGTTCTTGTCCAAACCCATAACGTTATTGCTTTTGAATATGAAGGAAAACGTGAACAAATGTGAGAATGAACTGTTAAATGTTAGTTGGCACTATGTTTGGTCAGAAGCATGCATAGCATTATGCAGTAACAATGCTAGTACAATGTACTTTTGTCATTTGTTAACAATTCATCAATCTAGAGATCATTCTTAATGTTTGTTTCTGCAAGTGGTCCGTCAAATATTGACTTTTTATTGCTCATGGAATGTTGGAAAGTCCATATGTGAAATGTCAACGTATTTATTGCATGTTGTCATTTCAAAAAGATGATTTTTGTCAATTGTTCTTTAATAGAACAACCAAAACATTTGGACGAATGTTCTTCCATCATTCTTTTAACAAATGACTTAATAAATGACTCAATCTTGAAATGATTTCTTCTTCAAAGTTGATTCTTGTCATTTTTGAACTGATGGGAATATTTATGAGTGCAATGAATTTGTTCATCATGAGAATTCTATATGAGATGAGAAATCTTTTATTGAAGCAATATTGTCGCGGCCTAAAATTTTTGAGTGTTTCTCGAATTCAATGGAGTTGCCACCAAAATTTATTTTAAAATACGGAAAATATTGAGAAACCCCTTAAAAATAGAAAGAAACAAAAATTGGTCTTTAAACCCAAATTTTGAGTTTGGGAGTCAATTTTGCGTAGTGAAGATATTAGCACCCTACGATATCCGTTAAAAATACGGTTACCTATAATTAATTTGTGCAAAATTAATATGAATTTAAATATATTTACTTTTACTTGTTGTTAAATATGAATATCAATTGTTTGTTTTTGAACGTGATTTTGAAGTAAAAGTATACTTAAAAGAAATATTTTTATTAATGTGTTTGACAAAAGTGTGATCTTGCTCCTACGTATCTCCCGGTGC
This sequence comes from Cicer arietinum, assembly GCF_000331145.2. Taxonomy (NCBI): domain Eukaryota; kingdom Viridiplantae; phylum Streptophyta; class Magnoliopsida; order Fabales; family Fabaceae; genus Cicer; species Cicer arietinum. The sequence continues at coordinate 47,312,181 of NC_021162.2, read as the reverse complement.
GATGGAGAAATCAAAGTTACGTAGTTCTTTGGTAGAAAATGCGGATGTGTTGATTGTTTTTTAAGGATAGTGTGTTTTGTTATTGATAAAAAGTTATTTTGACAACAAAAAAAGAGTCTATTTGATTTAATTAATTATTTTAAAGAACGAGTTTCAAGACTATCAAGTTGTACAACTTGTGTGTCAGAATAAACACACAAAAATAAAAATAAAATAAATGGTAAAAAAAAATATATGGACTTGTACTGTGATCTATTAAATAAATAAAAAAACATTTTAATTATAAGAAAAAAATACTATATACAAATGTGAGCTCTTTCAGAAACACTTTTTAATTGAACAAGTGATGGAAAACAAAACTCATTTTAATATTAAATAGACCTCCCAAAGATATAAAAAAAATCGATTAATATCATTCATAAATAAAATAAATGATGTTTATTGCTATTTAATTATATCCATCATTATTTATACTAAATAGAATTATAGTTATTAATATGACATAATTACTAGTTAACATAGCAAGCCCACATCACATATAAACAACCTGACACAAGCCAACACATCCAAATAGGCTAGCAGAAGCAACGTCCAAACAAGTTGGCTGGCACAAGCAAACAATCTTTCAAAGAAACAGATGGTAAAAAGCAGAGCATGGCACAAAGTAAAACGTTTAAATCAAATATGGTAGAAAACAAAACAAATTTTAAGCTTTGCAACACAGTACAAATGATCTCAACCAAAACACCTTCCATATAGATGGACAAACAAAATTTCATCTTTCAAATAAATCAACTTAGTTTCAAATTTTAGTTTCCAATCTAATAATATAAAGTTCAAAAAGCATATCAAACCCGAAGAGAATGAGAAAATAAAAGTCTATTCAAATATCGGTGAAGACAAAGACGGTGGTGCAGTGGTGTGTTGTGGAAGTTGGAATAATGGTGATACCTCCGTTTCTCTCTTTTTTTTTTTTCGATACTCAAAACTGCCCCAAAATCTCTCTGCTTTTTTTTTATTTTTTGCCCTTACTTTATAGGCTCAAATTTATAGGCTGAAATGATGAACTTTTGTATTCATTAAATAAAACCAACTTCTGAATTTTGTATTGTTTTGTAGTAAATATTAAACATCATATTTTTTATTTTGAATGCATAAATGATACAATTAACAACGCTAACAAATAAATCATG
>NC_021162.2:47309041-47309506 GCF_000331145.2 Cicer arietinum | reverse complement strand
TTGAGGTGCGAACAAAAGTTCTATAACCATGTAATGCAAAATGTAGCATTTCACGTCAATCCTTATATGGCTCTACCATATTTTGTATGATTGTCTTGATATTCTTATTTGCTGCTTCTACGGCTCCATTCATTTTCGAACGATATGGAGAAGAATTATGGTGCTGAATTTTGAAACTATCACACAATTATTTCATAATTTTGTTATTCAAATTGGTCGTGTTATCAGTGATAATCTTATTTGGCAAGCCATATTGACAAATCAATTCTCTTTTGATGAATCTAACCACCATGTTTCTTGTCACATTGGCGTAAGAAGCGACTGCAACCCATTTTGTGAAATAATCAATAACTACTAAGATTTTCCTTGCCAATAGTAGCAAACCCTTAAGATTTTCCTTGCATTGCGTGTCCATTTGCATGAGTTTCAAAAGAACCTTCACGAACCTCTTGAATGATTTTCTCC
>NC_021162.2:47308460-47308875 GCF_000331145.2 Cicer arietinum | reverse complement strand
GCGTTAAAAGCACAATCAAACACCAACGTCCATTTTTATTTATCAGATGATTCAGTCTCTTCAAATAAAGTAATTATGCCTTCATCGGGGAATTCACATTGCATTGATTGATAATCTTCTACTGGTTGTTGGACCAAGTACTCTGATAATGCGCTTCATTTTGATGGTTTTTTGTGTAACATATAACAAATTGTATTCTGATAACAACATCTTCCAACGGGAAATCCTTCCAGTAAAAGCAGGTTTCTCAAAGATGTACTTAATTTGGTCCATTTTAGACACCGACCAAGTTGTGTGACATAACATGTATTGCTTCAACCGACGAGCAGTCCATGCTAATGCGCAACATGTTCGTTCAAGTAGTGAATATCTTATTTCACAACTGGTGAACTTTTTGCTCAAATAATAAATAACA
>NC_021162.2:47306223-47307683 GCF_000331145.2 Cicer arietinum | reverse complement strand
GTTGTGTGATTAATGTAGTTTTTTTTCATATCCTCTAGAGCCATCTTGATTTAATTGTATCTTGAGAAACCATCCACGAAGATGAAAAAAGAATGTTGATTCGTGCTATCCATTAGGACATCAATATGAGGTAGAGGAAAATCGTCTTTAGGACTAGCTTTATTTAAATCCCAATAATCAACACACATTTGAACCTTTCTATCCTTCTTTGGAAGTGGGACAATATTAGCCACCCATTGAGGATATTTTGCCATTGCTAAGAAACCAACATCAAATTGTTTCTTCACATCTTCTCTAATTTTAAGTGACATCATGTCTCATCCTCCTCAACTTTTGTTTAATTGGAACACATTCAGGCTTGAGCGGGAGCTTGTGTTCAACTATGTTAGTATATAGTCCAGGCATATCCTGAAATGACCATGCAAAGACGTGTACATAGTCAAATAAAAGTTTAATCAACTTTTCTCGTTCACTTTCTTTCATAGACATACCAATTTTAATTTCTTTCTTATCATTTTCAGTCCCCAGATTGATCACCTCAACAAGTTCATGATATGGTTGGATTATATTAGCTTCTTATTCCATTAGCCTTTCTAGTTCTAGGGGAGATTCATAATTGTCTTCACAATCCTCATTAGCGTGATTAATTTTATACTAGTACATCATAGATTCTAGAAAGCTAGCACATCATAGAAAACATCGATATAACGAAAATTAGTCACAAAATTTATCAACATATATTCTAAAATAATTTTAATCTTCAAATTATTTATTTAAAATCTTATTCAATTAATAAAATAGTTTATTATAAAATTTAGGGTGTTACAAATGTAGATCCAAGAAAGTTCAACGAGATGATGATGAAGCTGAGGACACAAGTTTAGATGATGTGTTATTAATGGCTACAACAAAATCAGATGATGACTGCCCATAATAGTGGTATCTTGACATAGGCTGCTCTAGTCTTAAAGTGCTTAGGACAGATGGAGGTGGTGATTATCAATTCCACGAGTTCCATGAATTATGTGACATAGAGGGAATAATTCATGAAGTGACTACACCATATACACCACAATATAATGGAGCTGAAAAAATGAGGAAGATAACCATTCTTAATATGGCAAGAAATATGTTGCATAGAGAAAAATGCCTCACAAATGTTGGGGAAAATAATTTTCAACAGCAATATACATTTCGAATAGATGTCCAACCAAGAGACTAGGTAGTATGACACCTGAAGAAGCTTGGATTGGAAGAAAGCTAGATGTGAATCATATGAGAGTGTTTGGCTCATTGTGCTTCAGGCATGTGCTAGCTTAAAATAGAAGGAAGCTTGATGAAAGGGCTGAAATAATGGTGTTGTTGGGTTATGATGCAACTTGAGCTTACAAATTGTATGATCCAAACAAGAACAAGGTGGTTATAAGAAGAGGCATATTGGTGGATGAATCAAGAGGATC
>NC_021162.2:47305505-47306003 GCF_000331145.2 Cicer arietinum | reverse complement strand
TGATCCTAGATGGAGATTAGCAATGGAGGATGAGCTCAAAGCAATAGAGAGGTTGTTAGGTACATGGCCAAACTTGTAGCCCATGGATTCTTTGCAGAAACATGGACTGGACTATGATGAGGTGTTTTCCCTAGTAGCTAGAATTGAAACAGTGAGGATGGTAGTCTCAATGACCAGTAACAAAGGTTGGTCTATGCATCAGCTAGATGTCAAATCAACATTCCTCAGTGGCACACTAAAGAAGAAGTGTATGTAAAGCACCCACCAGGATATGTGAAAATAGGCAAAGAAGATAGTGTGTACAAGCTAAAGAAAGCTCTATATAGCATGAAGCAAGCCTCTAGGGCCTGAAACAAGAGGGTTGATAGATTCATCATAGAGTAGCAGTTTGAAAAGTGTGTGAATGATCATGTAGTGTATGTGAAAAAGGCAACAACATCACCTGTATTATTGATATGCCTTTATTTGGACGACTTGCTAGTGACTGGAAGTGATGAA
>NC_021162.2:47301257-47304033 GCF_000331145.2 Cicer arietinum | reverse complement strand
AAGTGTGTGTTTTAACTAATAAATGAAAATTCTAGGTTGATTCTAGTAAATTGTTGGTAAGATATTCAAGTCAAATGAAAATCAATCACATACATTCCATTCATTTGTTTTAAAATTTAAGTTTGATATAGTTAATAGAGTTTAGTTGACTAATTTTAATTGGTCTTGGAAACATACCCATAATTTTTTAAAGACAACATTAGTGTCTCACCAAGAAAAAATATTACAAATTTTAGGTGAAATAAAAATATAAGTAATTTACGCATTTTGCATTTGTCAACGTACTAAGTAATAGGTGTATGTATTTTATTTTTACTTTATTACATGTAAAATTTCTAATTAATAGGTGTATTTATTTTATTTTATTTTCAAACATATCCCTTATTAATACTATTTATGTTGAAAAAAAGAAAAAAAAATCAAATTTAAAATATTTATGTATAAAAGGTATTTTATAAACATCAACATAAAAAATTGACACATTATAATCAATACATACTTTTCTTAATATTCATAGAGAAAAAAAAATGAAAACTTATAAATAAGGATGGAGATAGTATTCTTAATATTTGTAGAAAAGAAAATGAAAATATATAATTAAAAATGGAGATAGTAATTAAAATTAAAAACATAAACAAACACTAAGTTTTCACGATACAAAAACATGATATTTTTTTATAAATACTGACAATAATTTTATAACTCATAGCTTTGAAAACTAAAAAATAATTCAAGTAAAAACACTAAATCTTAAACAATACAAACAATTATTAAATAGAGTAACTCTTTCAAAAGATAGTATTGAAGTCCAAAGATCCCTACCAATACCACAAAATCAACGATAGTAAAAAAAAACACTTACAATATAGTGAAGCACAAGCCTCTAGTACTTCAGTTCCACAAGAAAAGCTTCATTAATTGCTTGTCATGATCGTGTTGAATATAAACTATATACAAATATATTATAGAGGAGACATAAGGAAGATGTGAGTTTATCTTTCATCATTTAAAATGAATAAAGTCATACATAGATTAACACACGTTCGTGAATCATATATATATGGATAAATTTTCAATGCTAAAACATGCACTACTTGAAATTCATGTGGGGTAAAAATTAACTTAGGAAAATATGGATTGAGATGTTATGCTCTATGCCATATGTAAAGTGCAACACCCCTCTAGATTGTATATATTCATAGTGTGCACTCTCACTAACACTAGTTGTACGATGACATCCTCAAGATAACAATTTAAAATGTAAATTCACTGAATCACTCTTCTCTCATAAAATCTAAAATCTATTTTAAATTTCTTAGATGATATATGAAAAAACAAATCCATATATATATATATATCCCTAAACACACACACACATATATAACTCACAAGCGAACAAAGCTAACAACACTTTCAAAATAAAATTTAATATGCTTGTAAATTTATTAAAAAAATTGAATATTGAAGCCTTAAACATAATAGAGAAATCAAATATAAGAGAAACAACATTAATGATGATGAGCAAATAAAAATAATTAAAGGTTGTTACATAACATATAAAGTTTTTTTACCTTTACTTGTACCCCAAAACCATAAAATAAGGAGACACTGGAAATTTAGACAATCGATGTCTGACATACATGTTATAGCTAGAATATATAAAATAAGAATAAAAAATATGATTCAAAAAAGTTTAAGAATAGTTTTTAGTACAACGAAGGATCATATTTGTCACTTTAACTCATGTAATTGATTACTTGACTTTAGTATATTTTTAATTTTTTATTTCTTATCATTCATATTAGAATGAGCTTCAAAACCAACATTATGCTTCAATTAAATAGCTATTAGAATATATGTTCAACTAAAAAAATATTTCTATATTAATTTTTTTATTAAATGTCTCTTAAGCCAAATACGATCTACAGTCGAGTTAAAATTGATTTTAATATAGATTATTTGAATTCGATATAATAAAATCTTTTTCGACTGTTATTGAGGACACTTATCTATTTTATTGAAAATGAATCGATTTTATAGGGCCGTTAGATATTATATTTGAATTGACCAAGTTAATTTGAACAACAACCTTAGTGCACCTGGCCTATTTTCATATGAGCCCAACATTAGTGAGAGAAAGAAAAAAATTGCTTTAATATATAAATAAGGGAATACAAATAACGGAAAGACATATTCATATAACGTCACAAGTTCGAGGAAAACATACTTGAATTAGTCGATTAATTTTATATGAAAATTTAATTATAATCGGTCAAAGTAATGGATTGTAGGAACTACACTTTAAAATCTTATTTATACTCCATAAATACCAATTGTACAAATCATAATAAACTTACATCAATTTAAATAAACCAATTTTACTTGCAGTTTATCTGCTCTTCAAATTTACTTACGTTATTTTAATTATTCTTAAATAATTATTTACATAAATTGTCAAAATTAAGACTCTTTGGAACATTTAAGGAATTCACAACCAATCAACCATATTTTTTATTGATATAATTATATTTTTTATTGATATAATTGCATATGGTGCATTTGATTTGCTAAAAAACAATAGAACTAGATAACCAAATTTTTGTTGTACCCTATTTTCTTTAGAAATTGGTCATGAGACTGAAATCAAGAATACAAAAAGCATAAATTAGGGCACCTCATAAAACGACGGTACAATTTTTTGTCCAAGCTACAAGTAATCAATAATACCAAAATATCTTTTTAAATTTGCTACTAAAATTTTATTACCATTTTCTAC
>NC_021162.2:47299762-47300186 GCF_000331145.2 Cicer arietinum | reverse complement strand
TTTTTTTTCAAACACATCCCTATTAATACCATTAATTTATGTTGAAAAAAGAAAAAGTCCAATTGAAAATATTCATGTATAAAAGTTATTTTAAAAACATCAATATAAAAAATTGACACCTTATATTCAACACCTAATTTTCTTAATATTTGCAGAAAAATAAAATTTATAAATAAGGATGTAGATAGTATTCTTATTATTTGAAGAAAAAAAATAAAAAATTATAATTAAGAATGGAGATAGTAATTAAAATTAAAACGCGAACAAACACTAATTTTTGAAGTTTCAAAAATATGATATTTTTGATAAATAAAAACAATAATATTATAACTCATAACATTGAAAACTAAAAATTAAAGCAAGTGTAAACACTAAATCTTAAACAATACAAACAATTATTAAATAGAGTAACTCATTCAAAAGA
>NC_021162.2:47294674-47299326 GCF_000331145.2 Cicer arietinum | reverse complement strand
TTTGACTATTTGTCCTTCAATCGATCTAACTCGACAATTTATGGGTAAACATCTAAATAAATTACGAGAAGATATTCTAAAAACTAAATTTGATATTCTGTCACGAAAAATTACCATAAATCATAAACCCAATCACTAGATAATATAGCAACTTTCCACACGGTCGTTTTGGCGTTAGTTTCACTCAAATCGGGCTTACGGTGAAGGAGAACAGTGCAAAATAACGAATTCTACAAACGAAGAACTCGTTTGTAGAATTGACTAGAAAATTGCAGTTTTTAATATTCTTAAAATAAAGTGAAGTACAAGCCTCTAGTACTTCAGTTCCGCAAGAAAACCTCCATTGATTGCTTGTCTTGATCATGTTGAATTAACCTACATACAAATATATTATAGAGGAGACATAAGGAAGATGCGAGTTTATCTTTCATTATGTAAAATGAATAAAGTCATACATAGATTAACATAATACATAGATTAACATACGTTCGTGAATCATATATATATGGATAAACTTTCAATGCCAAAACATGCACTACTTGAAATTCATGTGGGGTAAAAATTATATTATATTGATGAAATCAACCGCTCTCTAACCCGTTACCTTATTTTGACGCTTTCACACACAAATATGATTCTACGAGCAAATAGTCTTTGTTCTTTGACTCTTTGTCCTTCAATCGATCTAACTCGACAATTTATGGGTAAACATCTAAATAAATTACGAGAAGATATTCTAAAAACTAAATTTGATATTCTGTCACGAAAAATTACCATAAATCATAAACCCAATCACTAGATAATATAGCCACTTTCCACACGGTCGTTTTGGCGTTGGTTTCACTCAAATCGGGCTTACGGTGAAGGAGAACAGTGCAAAATAACGAATTCTACAAACGAAGAACTCGTTTGTAGAATTGACTAGAAAATTGCAGTTTTTAAAATCTAGAAAATTGTGTTTAATTGACCTAATCTTAAAGTGCTTAGGAGAGATGGAGGTGGTGATTATCAATTCCATGAGTTCCCTGAATTCTGTGACATAGAGGGAATGATTCATGAAGTGACTACACCATATACACCACAACATAATGGAGCTGTAAAAACGAGGAAGGTAACCATTCTCAATATGGCAAGAAGCATGCTGAAGGGAGAAAAATGCCTCACAAATTTTGGGGAAAATAATTTTCAACAGCAATATACATTTTGAATAGGTGTCCAACCAAGAGTTTGGGCCCTATGACACTTGAAGAAGCTTGGACAGGAAGAAAGCCAGATGTGAGTCATATGAGAGTGTTTGACTCATTGTGCTTCAAGCATTTACTAACTTAAAATAGAAGAAAGCTTGATGACAGGTGTAACACACTGACTTTTAACAGCGCGAGTGTATTTTTTTTTTAAAACGAATTCATAAAACAAAGAAATAAAGAAAGAAATACTTTTGGATAAAATATTTAAGTCGTCTCATAACGACAAAAGTCAACAAATATTTACAAGCAACGGAAATAGTTTTTGAAAAAAAAACCCCAAAGTATTTAAGCAGCAAAATACACCGAGGCTATGAGACCTATCAAACATAACTCATACCCTTGGAATATTCTCGGCAGACATCTATACAAGACCTATAGATAATATTGATTATGAGACCTTTCACATAATATTGATTATGGATAGCACTTACAAGACCTATAGATATCGAATGCCATTACTTGAGATTATTAGTGTTACATCTACTGAAATGACATTTTGTGTGGGATTTGCATATCTACAGTCTGAGCGTGTTGATAACTTCACATGGGCACTACAAATGGTGAAAGAACAGATTACAAGTGGTGAAGTTGAAGTCATCGTTACTGATAGAGACCTTGCTTTGATGAACGCGGTTGAAAATGTTTTTCCAAAAGCAGTGAATTTATTATGCTTGTTTCAAAGCAGTGAATTTATTATGCCTGTTTCATATATGCAAGAATGTCAAAGCCAAGTGCAAGATGACTGTGTTTCCAAAAAAGAAGCAAGTGCAAATAATAAAGGCATGGGAGGCTCTTATTTATAGTTATGATGAGGCTCAGTACTACATGAAGTTGGCTATCTTTGAAGGAATTTGTAGTAGATGTTCTATTTTTTATGATTACGTACACGAGCAGTGGTTAATTCCTCACAAGGAAAGTTTTGTTGAGGCGTGGACAAATAGAGTTATGCACTTTGGGAACACCACAACACAAAGGGTTGAGTCGGCGCATTGGAGTTTGAAAAGGATATTACAAGATAGTATTGGTGATATATGCAGTGTTTGGGAAACCATCAACAACATGATTGTATTACAACACAATGAGATAATAGCATCATTTGAAAAGAGCATCATTCAAAAGCAACAACATGATTGTATTACAACACAATGAGATAATAACATCATTCAAAAGGTGCATCGATATAGTAACAGATTATACGCGAATTTGCATGGTGTTGTGTCAAAAAATGCAATTGATCATATTGCGGAAGAGTATGACAACGTGAAGTATGTAGGTATTGACCAGACAGAGTGTCGTTGCACAATTAGGACAACTCATGGTTGCAGATATTTTAAAAAACTATAAATGAAGTTATTGTAAACTTAATTGATAACATTTAATGAAGTTGTTTAATTAATTAACTTGTTTATTTAATTAACTTGTTTAATTAATTAACTTGTTTATTTAATTAACTTGTTTATTTAATTAACTTATTTATTTAATTAACTTGTTTAATTAATTAACTTGTTTATTTAATTAACTTGTTTAATTAATTAACTTGTTTAATTAATTAACTTGTTTAATTATTTTTTTCCAAATCCAAAATGATATCTAAAATACATATAAAAAATAGAGATCCAAATCCAAAATACATATAAAAAATAGAGATCCAAAATCCAAATTCAAAATACATATCAAAAACAGATATCCAAAATAGATATCCAAAATACATTTCCAAAATAAATATTCAATACGAATTACAAATTCAAATCCTAAGTTTGCCTATGTCTCCTACGATATGGCACTACGATAGTCCAATCTCTACCACCACCCCTCTAAGATCGCAATACCAAAATTAATTCATTGACGAGTGCGATGCCATCACGTAATACCAGCTGTCGACCTAGAAGCTCCTATGCAATTTGTATTTCCCGATGCTGCATTAAAAAAGACATTAATTAATTAAATGATAAATAATGTTAATAAAGTTATAACTTAAAGTTAAATGAATTTACCGTTGTGACATCTAGAGCGTGATCATCATCGGCAGGTTCTGCAACCGTAGGAGCTACATAGACTGGTTCTCTACGAATGATATATGGATGAGAAATCTGACGAAACCACTCCATGTACTCATTTGTGCACTCTGCAGGTCGGTGTACAACTGCCCCAGCGTCAACTACATGAACATCATATTGCATAAACATGATGTCCATTTCCTCTGGTGTGGTCATTTGGCCTACTATCTCCAAAGGTGAACCAAGGATGGTTTGGACACGTCCATATTAACGCAATACCCTATCTGGTAAGTGAGCATACATCTTGGGACCCCAGCGTATCCATCCTCTAAATAGTGAAACAACCTTAAATGGTCGTTTTAGTCTATGCTCTATGTAGGGTGTCCAACATATGTCATCAACATCAATCTCGTCCAGTGCTTTCCTAAATGGAATAACCAAATCTTTATCCCGTGTTTGGCTTCCATCTAAGTGCTCTCGGATAGTCCTCATCATAAATCTAAGATAGTCAACAACAATTTGCACACAATGCTGGAAAATGCTCTTACACCCATGCCTGCACATATATAATAACATATTCATAAATCAGTAAAGCAATAAACCACAAAATCAGGAAATAAATCAAACTAGGAAATCAAGCGCAAATACCTGTAATAGTGTCAGATACCTGGATACCGTTCTAGTCTGATGCATGCTCGCTTCTCGAAGATTGTCGTACAGGTAAGCAAGCGCAACAGCACCCCATGCATATCCCCCCGCATGAGTTGAGGTCTCTGAAGCATTCAAGGTAGGCAACACTCACTGCGAAGGCACTCTTGTCGCTGAACAAGGTGCAACCCACCAAAAATAAAAGAAATGCCCTCGCAGCCATCTGCCAATGCTGATCAGCACATCGCTGATGGTATACGTCAAGCAACCAACTATACCGAACAGTGGTTGTCCACGTCATGTTAAACTCAACATTGCATCAGCCAGACTAACCCCAACTAGCTCACCCAATAATTCTGCAGCTTCATCCTTATTAAATATATTAACACTAAAAAATGCACCGGTGATGGGTATATGCAGCAGCGAAGAGACATCGTCCAAAGTAATGGTCATCTCCCCAATTGGAAGATGAAAGATGTTGGTGTCGCGATACCATCTCTCGACAAAGGCAGAAATTAGACCTTTGTCGATCATCTCGTAGTTGCATTTTAGCAATGGATATAAACCGGAACTTTTAACTAGTTCCTTAACCTCGTCATTTTCAATGACAACTTCTTTTAATTTTTTTCCATTGCTAAAAACCCTTAACTCTCCACGATCCTGAAATAAATTAACCAAACAAATATAAGTTCATACACATTAACCAAAATTAAATATTTAATTTGATTCAAATATTTACCACGCCGTCCCATAGTCGTGT
>NC_021162.2:47293144-47294411 GCF_000331145.2 Cicer arietinum | reverse complement strand
CTTGTTTTTACTTAATTATTTATTTTTCTTTATTTTAAACTCTTCATTACTCACAATCTGTCTAACCTTGTATGCGAGGCCAGTCCTCAGCTGAACTTATCTTTGATCCAGAAATTGAAAAAACAGCGAAAGCACATAGAAAGGCAGCTCGAGAAAGGAGACAAAGGGAAAGACATTTAGTTGTGGAAGAAGAGGTTTTGGGTGATTGTGTCATATTTACTGAAATGGTCGACCCACCACCACCAGAACGTACTCTCGGAGAATATGGGAATCGAATTAGAAATCGTGCTCGATTACCCATTCATCACCAACCGGTTACAATCAATAAGTTTGAAATAAGTCCTGCCATATACCGAGAGTTGAGGGAAATTCATTTTTCCGGTAGACATAACGAAGACGATAATAGACACCTCACAAATTTCTTTAAGTTATGTGAAACAGTGAAGGTGGATGGTTTATCTGAGGAAACCAAGAAATTGAAGCTATTTCCATTCTCTTGGATAGATGATGCCAAGGAGTGGTTTCTTTCATTCCCCGCCGACAGCATCACCACATGGGATGATCTTGAGGATACGTTCTTGGAACAATATTTCCCTCCAGCCATGTTCGTTAGAAAGAGGCAAGAAATCACCGGTTACAAACAGAAAGAGGGGGAATCTCTTCGTGACACTTACAGGAGATTCAGAAACTTACTAGCCGGATGTCCTAATCATGCTTATGACGACACTGCCCAAATGCAAATATTCTGTAATGGCTTGAGGCCGAGCACTAGAATTATGTTGGATGCCACAACTGGTGGTTCTTTGAATTACAAAACCGCAACAGAAGCACGAAAGATTATTGAGATCATGGCATCAAATGAACAGATGATGTTGTATGACAGAAGTGGTGGTTCAACAAGTGGTGTAATGGAATTGAATGTTATGGATGGGTTAGCTCCAGACAGGCTACTATCGAAGATGGAAGAGGTTATCGCCACTGAGATAAAGAAGGGAATGGCAGCTCTAAATATACAACCACAAGTGGCCCCCGTCAAACTACTAAAGCAGACTAGTTGTAACCTTTGTGGAGGAGCACATAAAACTGGAGTCTGTGAAGCACTGGATGACAATGAGGTAGAAGAACTAGAACGGGTGAATTTTGTGAGTAATAACAACAGGCAGAATAACCCATACTCTAGTACGTACAATCCTGGTTGGAGAAATCATCCAAATTTTTCCTGGAGAGATCAACAAGGTGGTTCTCAGGGTCAACAAGAAGCTCAAAC
>NC_021162.2:47290507-47291853 GCF_000331145.2 Cicer arietinum | reverse complement strand
ACCCGTTAGTAGATCAGATTCGTTGGACGAAATCTTCAGTCGAGGTAAGGGGTGAGATGAGGTTCGATATTATGAGCATAAAATAACATGAGATGAACGAGAATGCCGAAATTCCCAAATGTTCATTCGGGGCTTACTACGTACAGTAGAGCCCTATTGAGTAATAATAATTAATTAATAAAATGTGAATGGTAATAGTGAGGATTAAAATATAATTTAGTAACCTATAGAATTGCCGTGAATTTATTTATATCAAGATTGTATGCCGTCTGATTTTATGAATATTATGTTGATTGTTACTGTGTGAATGATATCTATTGGAGTGTTCTTGCTACTTGAATGAAATTGTGATATCACTTGAATATGCCACCTGTTTGATCTGTTATTTGTGATTGATAAGACTGAATGATGCATTGTGAGTAGTGTAAACCAAATATTGTGATTTTATTGTGATTGACTGATAAAGATATATAATGATGAATATTTTGAAGTCAAATTAAAACTTATTGAGTTGTGATGATCAAGTAAGTCTGAGATATGTGTTGTAGATTTTGGAGTTAGGATTATTTTGTCATCATATAGGGAGGGTCTAACAAACCTAGTGATTCGGGGAAGTACAACTGAATGAGCCTGATCGTAGAGGGCTACAGTCGAACTGTAAGGTAAGACTGATAGACCTTGGGGGTACACCTAGTGGGGAATTCCTAAGTGGATTAGTGGGTTATTCCCTAAGGCCGGGAACTACCGTGCAACACAAGAGTACCCCGACCGTCGCGTATATGTGTCTCGGGTTGAGTTGAGGGGATCTATGAGGACTTGGCCATTCATGAATTGGCCGTCCACTCTTGTAGTGGCATAGTGTCAGGCCTCCTAACCAAGTACTTCAGAGTAGAATGGTACCAAATGATGAAGTAGAGTATAGGACATGCATATCATTCCATCATGGTGATTATCTTATTGTGAATGAATTTGATAAATTGTTGATATTATACACTTGACTGTTTTTGATATTGTGATAATTTGATTGTTTGGGTGTTACCGTCGTGTATTTTATGCTGTTATATAATTTCGATACTCACCCCTCGTTGTTTGTGTTTGGCGTTTGCGACGGACGCATACGAGTTGTAAGTTGCAGGTGATGACTAATACCATCAGGAGAGGCGGAAGCCACCATGCCTTGGAGACCTTCATTATTATGCATTGTGTTGATGTTATTTTGAGTATTTTATTTTGGGAATTCCCGCTCTGATAGTGACATCGGGTTGGGACTATATTTGCACTGAATTTAAAACATGAGTATGTGTACTTCAAAAAGAATTCTGTTGTTTGATACTATGATTTCGAAT
>NC_021162.2:47287412-47290318 GCF_000331145.2 Cicer arietinum | reverse complement strand
GTAAACATTGTCCGCACCATTTCTGCGTAAACAAATCATAATCACTATCAAAACAACATAACAATATAACATTTATGCAAGTCCAGAAACATAATGGCAACATCAACCTACGTGAACTCAGTTCACGTACGTGAATTCCACAAGACAACCATTACCTTACGTGAACTGAGTTCACGTACGTGAACTCTATAACAAAACATCTTACTTACATGAGCTGAGTTCACATACGTGAACTTCATCAGTCTACATAAACTGAGTTCACGTATGTGAACACCAACAAACTACGTGAACTGAGTTCACGTCCACATACGTGATTTGAGTTCACGTATTGGATTTCAGTTCACGCATGTCAACACATTCAGAATACGTGAACTGAGTTCACGTTCATGACCTAAAAAATACCTTCAAATCCAGAAATCCCAGAAAACCTTAAAACACCCCTAAACCCAGAAAACTTCTTCATTCAACAGCCCCATTCAGAATAAATTGCAGAGAGGTAAATCCAAAATTCCAAAATGCATACAATTAACCCAAAAACGAAAAACAACAATGGCTTACTTGATTGATTGAAGATGCTTCAAGTGATTCAAGATGGTGTTGAAGGTGTTGAAGATGGTGTTCAAGATGATTGCTTACTTGATTGAATATTAAATTGGGTTTATAAATGAATGAAAAGATTGAAGAATGTAAATGATTGAAGATGAAGAAGATGAAGGTGTAAGGTTGAAGGACATGAATGTGTAAGGTTGAAGGAGATGAAGGAGATGAATTTAGAAATGTTGTTTAATTGAATAAAGAGGGAAGGGCAATTTGGGTATTTTGGATTTTAAAAAAATTTGAGGGGTGTGAGAAGTAATTTGAGGGATGTGGGAAGCAAAATGGTTTATAATTACTAAGGATAGAATGGTGCTTCTATGAGTCATTTTTTTTTTCTCCTATTCTTTTAATGCCGAAAGAGGGGTAAAAACTTCAAAATAGAGTAAGGTATTATTCTAACTATATTGCAATCAATCCATTACTATACTCAATAACTCTAACTATATCCAATCAAACCATTACTATATTGCATTCCAAATATTGAGAGAATTTAGAGCTTTATGTTGGAGTTCTTATATAAATAAAACTGTTACTATTAAACTCAAATAATGGAATGTGAATCATAATGTGAAACTGAATCATCACATTTCTCAAATTTCTTAATTCACTGAACTACTCACTGATGGAATTGAGACTAATAATGTAACATATCCAACAACAACTAATTCCTAATGGACCAATTCATGATCAGATTCATCATGGCAACATAAATTAGTACACAACACACCAAAAATCAAGAGGAAACATGAAAACAAAATATACATCCTCGAATGAAAAGGAAATAGGTTAAAATATTAGTAACTCGGTAATTCTATAATTTATCCTCTAAGTATAAAAGTCAAAAATCTAAAACATGACAAATATCATTATACATCAAATTAATAAATAAAAAAAAATAGGTCAAACTACTAATATAATTGTTAAAGAAACATTATATCTGAATGGTGAGCCTGTGAATAGTCTTTTTCAAGAAAAGTGTGAAGCCAATCAATAGTTATAATCCAGAGTGGTGGTACTCATGAAATTTACAAATGATGTCCAGTTTTTTTTTTTTTTTTTTGTTGGAAAGGACTCTTGTAGCTTTAAAGTGTAAATATTGATTCTTGTACTATGGATGAAAGTTTAGCTAGTATTGTAAAAATATTTGGCATAACTAACGATGTCCTCTGGTTTTCCATGGCTTTTTCCATCCCATCAATGATATATTCAAGAGATCGTTGAAGTTTCTCTCACGTCCCCATTTTATCTCCTTTCCCTAAATTCTTCCTCTTTCTTGAAGAGTTTGGTGTTGGGTTGGTTTGAGCTCCAATCCTAAATTTAAAGTTATCATCTTCTTCATTGTCCTCAGTAATTGGATTATTCTTGCAACCTTCTTCAAACTAAGATACTAATCCTTCAAAAGGTGGTTGCTTTTCATATGGCTTGTAAAGAGCAAATTCATTATATATTGCACAATTAAAACATTTATCAAGCAAATCAATGAATTTAGGTCCTCTATTTTCACTCTTAGTCGTCCACCATTATCGTCAACTTGAACAAATTGCTTATCATGATCCCATCCTACTCTAGTATGATTTTGCACTAATTATGCAAATGATGAAAACTCTCTTTTCAACACATGTGTCCCGTTTATTTTTCAATTGAGTGCAATTATAAGTATAATTAGTTCTCTTTTGAAACTTCTCGGTAATATTTTTCTACCCATCTTTATTGAAGTAGGTGTTTGGCCTATTACCAACCTATATTTCTTCAATTCAAATTTTTAGAAATGGTTTGGTTTTACTATCATCCCATCTTGCAACAATTCTTTCATCACTCTCATAATTTTTTGCATCTTTTTTAATTATCATTCTAATTGATGTTTAACTAAGTTAGCAAAAACGTTAAATCCACATGCTTAAATTAGTTTACAAAGCAACCTACTATAGTTTACAAGCAATAAACAGTCTGTCATAATGATTTAATTCGATTATGCATAGTTACTAAGACAGTTAGTACTTAGTAGAATATTTGCAGGCTATATTGTCATAATGAAAATCAAATAATGACACTTGATAAAAAAGAATTGAGAAACTAAACTCCATCCTAAAAATCTTTACTAAGATAAACTAACAACCTTTCTTAAAATAAACTAAAAATTTATCCTAAAAAAGAATTGAGAAACTAAACTCAATCTTAAAAATCTGTCCTAAAATAAACTAACAAACAGTCCTAAAATAAACTAAAAAATTGTCCTAAAAATCTGTCCTAAAAAGAATTAACTCAATCCTAAAATAAACTAACATGTTACTACTCAACTAATGGAAAGA
>NC_021162.2:47264564-47287377 GCF_000331145.2 Cicer arietinum | reverse complement strand
AAGAGTGAAGGCTATACAACAATAGCACAAAGAAGTACTTGAGTTAAATGCTTGAAATTTGAATGCTTGAGAAAGCTAGGTGCCAATATTTGAATTTTAAATACCAAAATAAGTGCCTACTAATAAGCTAGTTGTCAATATTTGAATTTTGAATACAAAATTAATCTAGTTGCCGAGCCTTTTGAATAAAATGTTACTAATTTTGAATTATGTTGGCCTAGAAAACAATGAAATTAGAAATGAATTATCATGCTAGCTCATAAACTCAAACTAATTAATTAGCAAATAAACGCTCTAAACTCGTTGCAAATTAAAACGTGGTGCAAAACCATTTGTCTGAAGAAAAAAATATTCTAAAGCATTTGTTATTGTGGATAAAATTTCATGTAACAGAATAATTGCAATATTTTAAATCGTAATTGGACACTTCGAAATTTACTATTAATATGTTAATCTATTTCTTGAACACATTTCAAATCTTAAATTGATTAATGTACTTAAGTACTCATCAAATTTTCATACAATATAGAACCAAACAACAACAAAAACACACAAAAGCAAAAGAAAATTTGTATCAATATATGAATAATATTGTAAAGTTAAAATGATTCAAATAAAAAGCATTAAACAAACAAAAAAACATGTGGAAAAATCCAAAAGCAGAAGAAAAATTACATGGTAAAAATCTAGATCAAAATTAAACATGACATTGCAAAGAAGACAAAGACACACGGAAGGAGAAAATGACGTCGTGGAGAAGATAAGTGCGTGAAGGAGAAAACGCAACAAATAAAATTTGGAAGAAAAAAACGCTAGAAAAGACAATTTTGGATTTTCAAAAAAGAGTTAAGATATTTAGGTCATTTTCTCTCATTAGTGAGTAAAGTTTAGTGTTTTTCAATTTTTGTGTCATTTTCTCTCTATTCTATAAGAGGAGCAAAATTTGAGAAGCTAGTATTTTTATCTTTTTCATTTTTACCCAATTTTTTTTTAAATCTAAAACAAATACCCTTAAAACAGTGCAAATGATTTTTAATTTCAAAAAATTGTTTTTTTTTCATGGAAAAATCTAAAACAAACGCATCAAATGTTTCCTTTGTACTATGACCAGGATTCCTTGTTCATGTGTATGTTTCAAAAGCTTGTCTAAATTTCCATAAAACTAGTCTTATGATTAATACCCTCAAAAACATATATTATATCACTTAATACACTCAAGACACATATATTATACTGTTCAGGCAACTTGTTCAACAACTATTAACATATATTATATCACTTAATACACTCAAGAACATATATTATACTGTTCAGGCAACTTGTTCCACAACTATTAAGGAGTTATTGACCAATTACAAGTTAGAAATAAACTAATAGTAGTAGTATCAGTTATTACTCGAAAAAGAATACTAGAGAGTATTGTAAAAATTGAATTAAAAGTAAAATAAGGGTTGTTTGTCTTGAGAAAACATTAGCGCTATTTATTTTAAAAATTATTATTTGTAAAAAAGATTGTTTTAATTTTATTTATTAATAAAAAAATAATTAATATTTAAAGTGAATAATTATTTACATTTTTAGAAATAATAAATAATGCAAAAAATTGTTTTTAATTATTTTCAGCAATGCATCCGCAAGAATTAACATTTGATCTTATATCATGACAACAAAGTACTTCATAAACCTCTCATCAAAATAAATAAAAACATATTTTAAAAAATAAAATTAGAAAATGATTTCCTCCGAATTACGAACAAGGCATAGCATCTCAAAGAAAAGTAAGCAACCACTTCACAAACAGATAAGAAACAAAAGCAAATTCTAAACGAACACGTACGTGGACTCCATTACATATAGAATAATGTTTAGTTGCATATGCACTTACATCACCGTGTTCCTCCTAATTATTTAAGACGGAGACTCTTAACTATAATCACTTAAATTTGGGGATGTTTTACATTTTTTCAATAGTGAAATTCTAAGATATTGAATATTCTTGTATGTATTAAAAATCCAAACTTGAAATTTGGAATTGACACTAACACAAATAATAAACAAAGAGAAGACAAATTTTGCCTCTTGGGACATCCTCAAATTACGTAGAAGACTTTTATATCACTATAAACTATTATTTTCTCTTTTACTTTTCCAAAACATTTCATTAATATTTTTTTTTAACTTTTATATGGACAGTTGTTCGATTTAATTAAAACAAAAATCTTTGTTTAAATTAAATGGTTCAATGTTAAGACATTGATATGCATAACTCAAATTTAAATTTGAGACTATCGATTATTCACATTTAAAATATATAAATCTAAATGTCTTTTATTTTTAGTTTAATTAATAAATATCGATATTGTTAGATTGAATTTGTTATTTCAAATTTAAATTTAAAATCTCACAATTATGTAAATTAATTATATTTTTTTTAAGAAAAATAAAAAATATGAGTCGAAATACTAGATTATTAAAAGTAAAAAAAAAAACTCAAATATTTACCAACTATATCACACTAAGTTTGCTTAAGCATTCCTATATATAAAACATATCTGCCTATGATTATATCTTAAACAGAAGAAAACATCATACAACTTTTAGAAAAATTGTGATCAAGAAAACATCGATTACAGTTTCATTCATCAAGCTGTGTTAATTTCAATATGGCAAAAACAACTCACATAGCTGTTATTCCAAGTCCTGGTTTCAGCCACCTAGTCCCAATACTAGAATTCACAAAACGTTTAGTCACAAACCACCCAAATTTTCACATCACTTGCATCATTCCCTCACTTGGGTCACCCCCAAATTCCTCAAAATCATACCTCCAAACAATTCCACCAAACATAAACTCAATCTTTCTTCCACCAATCAACAAACATGACTTACCTCAAGGAGCATACCCAGGAGTCATTATTCAACTCACTGTTACTCTCTCTTTACCATCAATTCATCAAGCTTTGAAATCATTGAATTCAAAAGCACCTTTAGTTGCTTTGATTGCTGATTCTTTTGCATTTGAAGCACTTGATTTTGCTAAAGAGTTTAACTCTCTGTCTTATCTTTACTTCCCTAGTTCAGCTATGAATCTATCACTTTCTTTACATTTGGTAAAACTTGATGAAGAGGTTTCATGTGAGTATAAAGATTTACAAGAACCTATAAAGTTACAAGGATGTGTGCCAATTCATGGTCGTGATCTTCCAGCTCCAACAAAAATGAGATCAAATGATGCTTACAAAAAGTTTCTTCAACGTGCAAAAAGTATGTATTTTTTTGATGGAATCTTGTGTAATAGCTTCTTGGAATTGGAATCAGGTGCTATAAAGGCATTAGAAGAAAAGGGTCATCATGAAAATGGAAAAAAAATTAGTATTTTTCCTGTTGGGCCTATTACACAAAAAGGGTCATCTGCATCAAGCAATGATGTTGATGAGTTTGAATGTTTAAAATGGTTGAAAAACCAACCACAAAATTCTGTTTTGTATGTTTCATTTGGAAGTGGTGGAACACTTTCTCTAAGGCAAATCAATGAGCTAGCTTATGGTTTAGAATTGAGTGATCAAAGATTCTTGTGGGTTTTGAGAGCACCAAGTGATTCAGTTAGTGCTGATTACTTTGAAGATGCAAATGTTGACCCTTTGAAGTTTTTACCAAAAGGGTTTTTGGAAAGAACCAAAGAGAAAGGTTTGGTTTTGGCATCATGGGCACCTCAAGTTGAAGTACTTAAGCAAAGTTCAGTTGGTGGATTTTTAAGCCATTGTGGTTGGAATTCAATTTTGGAGAGTATTCAAGAGGGGGTGCCAATAGTAGCTTGGCCTTTGTTTGCTGAACAAGCAATGAATGCAGTTATGTTAAGTGATGGTCTTGAAGTGGCAATTAGGTTGAAATTTGAAGATGATGAGATTGTTGAAAAGGAGAAAATTGCAAAGGTTGTTAAGTGCTTAATGGAAGGGGAAGAAGGTAAAGGAATCAGGGAAAGAATGAAAGTTTTAAAAGATGGTGCTGCTAAAGCACTGAAAGATGATGGTTCTTCAATACAAACCCTGTCTTATTTGGCTAATCAATGGGAAAATTTTGGTGGAATTTAGGAAAATATATGTTGTTCTTACTTCTTTAGGTTTTTGGGTTCGATGTTTCTAATTATTTGTGTTTTATTCAATAGACACTTCTCATTAAAGTCGATCTCAGTATCTGACACACGAACAAGATATCAATACATTAATTATAATTTAGTAATTTATTTTCTTTAATTATTATCGGTGTCTATGTATAAATGTTTGGTGTTTGTGTTACTACACTACTTCATTGATGATATTTGTTTCCTTTGTTTTGTTTCTTTCTTTTGTTGAAATGACCATTGTATTGCATGGTTGACACAAGTCGTAGACAAGTTCCATGTGTAAAGAGGGGCAAAATGGATGTCAAAGAAAAATGAGAACGAAAAATTTTTCCTCCACACTACAGGTTTATTATCATTAGTGGTAGTCTGGTAGAGTTTAGAACAAATATTTTGGAGTTTTCAATTTTTAAAATTGATAAATTAAATATATTAATTTATTGTATATTAGAATTTTATGTTTTAATTTGTGACGTAAACACTCATAAAAAATTTCAAACATGATTGAAAAAAGATTACGAATTGGAATGAAAAATGACACCTATTTAGAAGAGATGAGAATGAAAAATGACACCTATTTAGAAGAGATGAGGTTATGGGTATAATATATTTATTTGATTCACATGTTTGGAGAGAAAAAACGATATAAATAAAAAAAATAAAAAAGATAGTTAGTTTGATTGAGTTTATACAATTTTTCTCGCAAAATTAGATTCAAATTAATGAATAGCATGTTGATTTGGTTTAGTTCAATCAAGTTAATATTAATAAAAATTAACATATTTATTTGAAAAATGTAATTTTTTTTAAACACTAGATTTTTAATACTATTAAAATAACTACACAAACACTTTTTAACCTAAAATGAGAAAAATAATATGTAAATGATTAAAAAACTTTACACATATTTAATAAAACACTGTTGATATAATCTAATGATTTTAATCAAATATCAATAGTTAATTTTAATCTTTAAACGAAATTCAAAACACATAAAATTAAAATTAAAATAAGTAGTCTAGTTTTTTTACTTAATATATTTTTTAATTTTTATAAGTTATTTTTATTTTGAAAAAAAAAATGATAAAGACATTGAGATGATTGTGATATGTCTCTCCTAAGCTTCGTTTATGATACCACTTTTTGTTTTAGAATACCAAAACATTATTCTATTTTTTGAAGATGGTAGCTTTTTAATCAAATAAAACCAATCAAATTAGTCTATGTAATTGCCTGTTTTTTATTAGACAAATTAGCTCACGTACAATTTAACTACAATATAAAGAGATTAGAAATATTTTCAAGTAAAATATTTTCAATGTAAGAATAGCATGTATGGTTATTTGAATTAACCAATCCCAACATAAATCTGAAAATATTGAGGAGAAGAAATTACCATAATATAAAGAAGCTATTTCTATCTTCACTCGTTATTGTCATTGGAAACCATGGTGAGACAACACATAACTTACATGAACATGTTTGTGCCACTTGGTGGTGCATATACAATCCACCTATTTATGCAATTCACTTTTATACGCAATCCCATCGACAACAAACTATGAATAACATAATTATAACTTATACTTTTCAACTTTGGCAATTAATTAAAATAATAATAAGAAACTCCTAGTCAAGATTGGAGTGCTAACATCAAATAACATAAGTAGCACCAACTCTCCCATAAAAGACATGTTCTGAAAAAACATGTGGTATTAAACACTAATACACTAATTACATTTAATTAATTTACTTTTTTTAATTATTATCCATATCATCTCTTAATATCGTGTCTTATATTTGTATCACAATTTATGTGTCATAGCAAATAACCAACCATAAATAGAATCACAAATATTCATAAACTCTCCATACCCACAACCATAAAAAACTTTCCACTAAAAATTCAATTACATGGCCAAAACAATTCATATAGCAGTAATTTCAATCCCTGCATTTAGCCACCAAGCTTCCATCATTCAATTCTGCAAAAACCTCATTCATCTCCATAATCACTTCCACATAACATGCATCTTCCCAACCATTGATTCACCTCTTCCATCCACCCTCACATTACTCAAATCTCTTCCTCCAAACATCAACTACACATTCCTTCCACCAATCAACAAACAAAACCTCCCACAACATCTTTCTCCAGCAGTTCAAATCCAACTTGCAGTTTCTCAATCCATGCCATCTTTCCACAACACAATCTTATCCCTCTCTTCATCATCAACAACACCAATTCTTGCTCTAATTTCCGATCCTTTCGCTAACGAATCGCTCGAAATAGCGAAAAGATTCAACCTTTTATCTTATATTTACTTCCCTCCTTCTGCAATGACACTCTCACTTTTCATTCATTTACCAAAACTTCATGAAGAAGTTTCATGTGAATATAGAGATCACAAAGAAGCTATTCAAATTCCAGGTTGTATCCCTATTCATGGCAATGATTTACCTGAACATTTTCAACACCGATCTAGTCTTGCTTATGATTTGATTCTGCAACGTTGCAAAAGACTCAATCTTGCTGATGGGTTTTTGGTTAACAGTTTCATGAAAATGGAAGAAAATACATTGGAAGCCTTAGAAGAACAAAACAGAGAAAAACACAATGGTTCTGTTTTTTTTGTGGGACCCATTATTCAAAATGGGACAAATAATGAATCAAAAGGGTCAGATTCAGATTTAGAGTGTATGAAGTGGTTGGAGAATCAAATTCCTAACTCAGTTTTATATGTGTCTTTTGGAAGTGGTGGAACACTTTCTCAAGAACAATTAAATGAGTTAGCTTTTGGGTTAGAATTGAGTGGTCAAAATTTTTTATGGGTTTTAAGAGCACCTAGTGATACATCAAATGAAGCTTATCTTGGTGTTAAAAATAATGATGACCCTTTAAATTTTTTACCAAAAGGGTTTATAGAAAGAACAAAAGGAAAAGGGTTTGTTATTGTTAATTGGGGTCCACAAACACAAATTTTGAGTCATATTTCAGTTGGTGGATTTTTGACTCATTGTGGTTGGAATTCAGTGCTTGAGAGTGTTGTGTTGGGAGTGCCTATGATTGCTTGGCCATTATTTGCTGAACAAAAATTGAATGCTGTGTTGTTATGTGATGGACTTAAAGTGGCAATTAGGCCAAAGATTAATGAGAATGGTTTGGTTGAAAGAGAGGAAATTGTTAAGGTAATTAAAGGGGTGATGTTGGATGGTGAAGAAAATGGGATTAGGGAAAGGATTGGAGAGTTGAGAGATGGTGCTGTTGATGCTTTGAAAGATAATGGGTCTTCTACAAGGGCAATATTGGAATTTGGTAATTGTTTGAAGAGATTTGGGAGGAATATATAAGTGTTTGATGGAAGTTTTTAGGTGAAAGTAGTTTAATGGTGAAAAGGAAGAAATATATAAATATATTTATTGTACCTTGAAAATGTGTGACCCATTAGTTATTTTTATTTTGTTTGTCATAAATACTAAAAAAAGAATGTTGAAAGGTGTGATTCATTCAACATAGACCACCCTCTCTTAATTGATTTTTTTTTATTTATTAAAAAATTATATTTATTTATTCAAATTAATGGAAACTATTTCGATCAATAACAGTATAATTTAAAATCGTTAAAATTGAAAATAATTAATCTGTAAAAATAACTTACAGTAATCAGGTTAATAGTATAAAATAATTAATAGAATGAAACGGCACAATGTCTATAAGTTTGATAAAGCTTACAAATATTATAAAATTAAAGTATTTGAAATATTCATGTTTTCATAGCTGCAACAAAGTGATTGACTAAATATGGACTGGCATTTGATCGAAGTTTGATATGTCAATTTGAATGAAATAAACATCAAACAAGACGGAAAAACAAACGCTACATCAAGACAATGAATAAAACAACGACGCACTCACATGACAAAATTACAAAAGAAATACAACAACAAAAATAAATACATGTATAAATTATTTATTTAGATAATAAAAAAAACCACAATAATTTAAAATGGTAATTTTAGATTAAAAAAAAGAACACTTAACCATCTTTCTTCACAAAGATTGACGGGTAGGTTTGGATGTTTTCTTTCAATTATGTTAGTATTTGTATGAGTTTTAAAGTTCCCTTGTCTTTGACAGTAGGAAAAAAGTATGGGATTTAGGAAAAAGTATTTTATGATTTTTGGATCTTTCTGTTTCTCTGTCTTATGAGTATTTTTCTTTGAAAACTTTGTCAAAGGCAAACTTGTCATTGTATGAATTCTGAGTTGTATTCCATCATTGCCTCATTGGCAGTTGATGCAGAAATGTTAAATTGGTATTTGGTATTCAATATGAATTTTGCCTTTTCACCTAACTAGCTATATAGTTAATATTTTCACTCCATACTTAAATATAACTAAAAAATAGAAAACAATTAGGGTTTTATAACACCCACTGTTACGAATTTTGCTTTCTCTAATAATGCAATTTTTCCTTTTCTTTTATCTCTATTTCTCTATACTTTAAAATAACACTATTGTCGTTAATTGTCGTGCATCTTGTTTACATAAAAAAATAGTATATATTAATGTTAAATTTTATAGATATAATTTATATGATTGTATTTTTAATTTAATAATTATTTATAAAATATTTATTCATATGATACTATTGAATGAACGTATCATTAGTTTTATTCGTTAGTGTAATTTGATAATTCCTATGTATATTTATAAGTGTGTGTAATATTTAATTTAAGTAGGTCTTGCTTTTGTTTAATAGACAATATTATATATATAAGGTGAAAATCTTTTAACAAAATGAGTAATTATGTGATGATTAAACACACAAAGTTTTATATAAATTTAGTTATTTGTAATTATATAGATATATATATATATATAGATTAATAACTCAATATAAATAATTTTAATAATTTGATTATTAATTATTAATATAATATATTAATGATCAAACACACAAAGTTTAATATAAATCTGAAATTTGTAATTATATATATATATATATATATAGATTAATAACTCAATATAAATAATTTTAATAATTTGATTATTAATTATTGATATAATATATTAATGATCAAACACACAAAGTTTAATATAAATCTGAAATTTGTAATTATATATATATATATATATATATATATATATATATATTAAATAAGTTTTCAGTTCGTATAAAATTTCAAAATTTTGTTTGTCGTTTCTTTAAAAATTTGTAAACTTTATAGTACCAAAAAAATTTTAATTTTAATTTTTTATCTCTACTTTTAAGTCAAACTAATGTATATACTTTTTAAAATATTGAAAGTTTTTTTCTTCTATATTTAGACCAATATAAGAATTTCGTCATACAAAATAATTAGAGTTTTTAACAAAAATATGAAATAAATTATAAGTTAAAAACATTATCTTTTTAAAAGCATTCTTCAATTATTAAAAGAGAGAAGTAATTGATTTTTTAATTATTTATATTGTTTTTTTTTCTATAAATGAAATGATATATTTATCATAAAAAATTCATATCGTAACATCCCAATTCGAGTCCATATATGTCATTTAAAGCTATTTTAGTAAAAAAATTAATT
This sequence comes from Cicer arietinum, assembly GCF_000331145.2. Classification (NCBI taxonomy): domain Eukaryota; kingdom Viridiplantae; phylum Streptophyta; class Magnoliopsida; order Fabales; family Fabaceae; genus Cicer; species Cicer arietinum. Next base: position 47,277,669 of record NC_021162.2, on the reverse strand, counting down.
AATGTTTTTTTTTAATTTAAAGAAAGTCTTATATAATGGACAATATTTTTTATAAGATAGTCTTTTCATATAAGGATGGATCTAGTAATATATAATATAAAAAGGATTGTAAATTTGTAATCACACAAGAACAAAATCTCATAAATTGAAAATAATATGTCTTCATGCTATACTAATTGCTAAATGTCTTTCCAAATATCAGCCACTTCTGACAAGGTCTTTGTAGATGATCCCATTTCATCTATTGCATCAGCAGCAACACTTTTCAAATGTTCCATTCTCTTACAAATTTCAACTCCTTCTTCACCTTCCAACAATTCTCTCACAACCTTAGCAATTTCATCTCTTTCAATCAACCCATTCTCATTAACTTTTGCTCTCAATGCCACTTTCAAACCATCACATAGCATAACAGCATTCATTCCCTGTTCAGCAAACAATGGCCATGCAATTATAGGCACACCATACACAACACTTTCAAGAACTGAATTCCAACCACAATGAGATAAAAATCCACCAGTTGAACTATGTCCAAGTATCTGAATTTGTGGACCCCAACTAGGAACAACAAATCCTTGTTCCTTTGTTCTCTCCAAAAACCCATTTGGTAAAAATTTCAAAGGGTCCTTAATTTCACCCCCAAAGTAAGAAGCATTAGCAACCCCACTTGGTTCCCTCACAACCCAAAGAAACTTTTGACCACTCAATTCCAACCCATATGCTAATTCATTAAATTGCTCTTGTGAAAGTGTGCCACCACTTCCAAATGACACATACAAAACAGATTTAGGTTCTTGTTTTTCCAACCATTTTAAACACTCCAAACCCAACCCATTTTCCTCACCAAAAATTGACCCTTTTTGAATAATGGGTCCAACACAAAAAACCATAGGCTTCTTCTCTTTACTCTCTTCCTTCAAAGCTTTTACAGCCTCTTCTTCAAGTTCAACAAAGCTATTCACAAAAACCCCATCAGGAAGTTGAATCCTTTTTGCACGGTCAAGAAATTTTTTGTAACCAATATTGGATCGAAATCGAAAAGGAATTGGTAGATCATTGATGCAAAGAGGTACACAACCAGGAATCTTTATAGGTTCATTTGGGTCTCTAGATTCCTTAGAAATGATTTCATCCAATTTTGATGAATAAAAGTAAGTAGAAAGAAGCATAGCAGCTTGTGGAAGGTATATATAAGACAAAAGGTTGAATTCCTTAGCTAAATCCAAAACATCATGTGCAAAAACATCAACAACCAAAGCTACAACCTTGGATCTAGAACACAACGAATTTAATTCTTGTTTTATGAATGGCAAAGATTGTGTAACTGAGAGTTCAATTTGGACTGCAAGGACTTTGGGATCTAGAACTTGGTCAAGGATTATGGGGGGAAGGAAAATAGAAGAAATGGATGGTGGAAGGGTTTGAAGGTAAGATTTAGAGGAAGACGGTGGTGAACCAATTGAAGGGATGATGCATGTGATTTCAAATTGTGGGTGGAGATGAACAAGACGTTTGGAGAATTCTAGGATTGGGACTAGATGTGTGAATCCTGCACTAGGAACTACTACTATGTGACGTTTTTCCATTGAAATGATTGAAAAAATATAATGTTATTACATTGGTTTTGGTGTTTATAATATGTTTATTTTGCATAAAAAGTTGTTGGTTGGTGAAATTGGTTGTTGGTGAAAATGTAAGCAGCCACCGAGAACAAATTTGTCCTATGTTATTGGAAATTAGATGTTATTTTATTCATCAGCAAACATGCTATTAGAGATGCCAATCTTGTTGGTAGGGTATTATAATATATTGATAGGGTAACAATCTTAATTTTTGTGTTTGTAATTTGTTTTTGGGTATCAAGGTATTCTTCTAGTACATATTACTCGTGTGTTTGAACTAAAATAAATTATAAAATTTTATATGAATTTAACACAATTTAAAAATATTAAAAGTTTTGTAGTATTGAATCATGAAAATAATAAATTAAGCATTTTAAATATCTAAAATTATATTCAATCATGTAAAAATTAAAAAAAAAAACATAGACTATGTCGATTAATTCGTCATACTCGAAAATATTGTCAGAATGTTACTCTCAATTATAGTCAACCTATGTAATTATTTTCATATATTTTTTTTTTCAATTTTAATAAATTTTATAATAATTAATCATTATTTAATTTGATTTTACGATGGGTTACTAGTAAAAAAATCAAATTAGGAAAGTCTAACTTACTATGATTAAAATCTCGAGGATCTGTTTTAAAAACCCATTTTTAAAATTAATATCATAATCTATCTTACTATCAAATTTAAATATTAATATACTCTACATTTAACATTAGTAGGAAGTCGGATTTTGAAGAAACGAACTTATATGAATCTCGACTTTTTAAATGGCGACTTTGCTTTATATTTATATTTTTTATTTTATTAAAATGAAGGGAGGTTACGCTTTTGAAATGGTGACACTATACTTCAATAAAATGACTAAAATTATAAATAAATAAATAAATAAAAAACACACACAATAATTATGAGAGTTGAATAGAATTGCTAGTAATATTTAGATAACATTTTTGATTATGATTGGTTACCGAATATAATCTACATTTTCTTGGTAGTTTATCTCTGACTCTCATTTAAGTTATAATGTAAATAATATTTGGACGATTTTTTTAAGTCTATGCATTTTAAGATTGTGATACATTGTTTCACTTTCATATGCGGGACAATATCCTTCATTAGATATAGTTAGAAATTGTTGTGTAGATGGAGGTATTTATATATAAACTGATCCAAAATAAAACTGCAAATTGATAAATAAAAAATTGCACAATACCAAATATTATGATTTTTATTTTTTTTATGTTATTTCGTAAGAATTACACAGATTGGATTGGATCGGATTTCTTATTCATATTTTAAAACAGAACCAAACCACATACACATATTTTAATAGTTATTTCTTTTAAGAGAATACTTATTCATTTTTATTAGTATGCTATATATAAATTATTTATTATTTGTTGATTTTTAATTTTTTTCATAATAATACATATTAATTTAATTTAATCTATATTTTCTGTTATTTCAAACCTAATCTCTGTTTTCATTTTTTTTTTTTTTGCAACGGACCTAATCTTATCATTGTTACTTTGAAATGTTAAATAATAGTATATTATATGTTATATTGTACGTCAAATCTACTATTTTACCGAGTGTTTTATAATATTAATGTTAATATATTTTTTTTAATTGTAATTTTGATATCCAAAAATCAATGCGAATCAAATATCTTGTAATTGGATTAGATCAAATGTTTGTGAATAAAAAGATCGTCCAAACCTTACCTGCATTATAACTAAAATGAGTGCTAAAGATAAACTATCAAAAAAATGTGGACTAAATATAATGAAATTAGAATAGCACCTGCACTTTACGCGGGTTTAAATTTTTTTAAAGGTGATATATACAATTTATTAGTGTATTAATTTTGTAAATAATTAAGGTTATAAGAAGAATAAATAAGACATAAGAAATAGTAGAGTTTGTAATTAAATTAATATTTTTACTTCTGAAATGACATAAAAATAATGTTTTGCAAAAATTTAATGGTGAAAAATTAACAATTTTTTAGGAATGAAAAAATTATTATTAATCAAAGTAGAACTAATCATCATTTTACAACCGTTTTAGGTTGGATTTAAACTCTGTCTACAATATCAAAATGTTACAATTTAACTAACACTTCATGTAAAATATTAATAATAATTTAAGCAAAAATTTATATAATTGATAATCGCGGACTCTATTTTTATTAAACTATATAACTTATTAATCATATTTAAAACTTCTTTCAACACACTATCATCCATATGATAATCACAAATACTAAACAAATACTCATCATTATCAACCGTTTTGTCAACTTCATCATCTTCAATAACCTCGCCTATATACTACCGGTTGGAATTGTGTCACGACCTCACACCCCACCCTTTTCTCTCAGTCCTGAATATCTCAAGATTAATTTTTGACTCACTCTTACTAAAATCTGCACTAAGGACCACACTCATGAATCACACCCCCTGATGCCACAATAACATTATTCTTATTATATGGAATTTTCCGACCATTCCTCACAGCACATAAACACTTGGCAGAACCAATTACGATTAGAGCCGGTCTAAGGGTAAGGCCACCAAAGCAAGCGCTTTAGACCTCCCTAAAAAAACAAAATTTTTTATTTAAAAAAAGACCTCAAATATTTTTTTATCTATGAAAAAAGCATCAGATTTTAATATTTTTAAAACTAATTTTGATAAAATTTTATATAAATTAAGTAAAATATTTTGTTTTTATTACAAATTATTTAATACTTATATCAGTACAACTAAATTGGTTAATTAAAACAGCAGAGATAAGAGAAATATTAATTATAAATTGAATAATCATGAGATAAAAGGTGAGTACATCATTAATATGAGAAATACTAGTTATAAATGGAGAGATCATGAGATAAATAGTGAACATATTATTAACATGAGTTACTTGAGTGCTACAATATATACACATTCTTTTCTTATTCAACTAAAATATGGAAAATTTTACATGAGTATCTGATGTTGCCGTATAACCGTTGAAATGTCTTATTTCATTATTTGAAAAATATAGAGAAAATAGATTTGAAAATGTCATTAATTTTGTTAAACAAAATTTATATAATTATTAAATAAAATACTAATAATTTATTTATTAAATTTTGAAAAGGCCTTATCTAATAATTTCGCTTTAGACCCCATAACGTGTTGGGCCGGCCCTGAACTTATATATGAGTAAAAAAAAGTATACAAGTTATGTATACTTTATTAAAATATTAACATTCCTTCCTGTGCATTTTAAAATATTTTGAAACAATGCTCATAGTAAATACATGAATGAATTACTATTAACAGAAAAAGACATAAAAATAATTGTTAGATTGGCTAATTGTTATTTGTGCATAACATACATAGTAAAAATAATCTAAATAAGCATTTAAATACTTTGTGTTTTATTGTTAGTTTTAATCAGAGTTATGAAATTAAGTTGTGATGATTATTTTTAATTATATACTTTGTGGTTATTTAAGACGATTGCTACATTTTAATTATTAAAATGTAATTAAAATATTGTGATGTATTTAAATATAATGAGTTATCAATAATAATTTAATATGAAATTAAGTTTGTAATAATAGTTATGTTTTTTAATCATAGAGATGTATACAAAGTTATAGTATAAAAATTATATACAATGATTATTCTTTAGAGATATGGTTAGTTTTTTGGTTTATCATAGGTTTCCTTCACCAAATTCATCTTATTAATTCTATTTTCTAAATTGTTTGTCTTTTCTTTTAATTTGTGGTATTAAGATGGTTGTTACATTTTAATCAATAAAATATAATTAAAATATTGTGATATATTTAAATGTAATGAATTATCAATAGTAACTTAATATAAAATTAAGTTTGTAATAATAGTTATGTTTTTTATTGTTAGTTTTGTAATCATACAGATGTATGCAAAGTTATGATATAAAAATTATATAAAATGTTTACCCTTTAGAGATAAAGTTAGGATTTTGGGTTTATCATATGTTTTCTTCACCATGTTCATCTTATTCAAAGTGTGTCAGATCATAAGCATGGACAAATAATATTTTCTTAATTGTTTGTCATTTCTTTTTTTTTCTTTTTGTTTAGGAGTTATCTTGTTCTCACTATTTTTGAAATTTTTTTATTATTTTTTTATACATGCATTAAGCCAAAAAAATCATTGCCCAAATGAGCTACTTGTGTGAACCAGAAACAAAACTATGTCAAAACCATGTTTCTATATGCCACTGGGTTAGTGCTTATAGCCGAACGACTACCAAAACAAATTTGTTATGCTATTTGACATTGTAATCTATTGGCTAAAGTAAATATTAGTACTTGTTTATATTCAATTATTTATTATATATAGTGACCTAAAAATCTAAAAGAATAAATGAATTGAAAATGTCATTTTGTGGTTTAAGAATTCAAAAATGTTCAACGGGTCCAAAATAATATTAGTTAAAGAAAAACAAATGGTTTGTATCCAAAAGAAAATGTGTTGTCCATATTAAATTAGAATGAAAGACATAGATAAAAAAAAAAGGAAAAATAGAAGATCGGTAAAAATAAATAGCGAAAGAAAATGACCTAAGCATAAACTTTAACCCAATTTATGAAGTCGCCGAAGAGGTTACACAACCTCAAATTTATATTGATATTTGGGGTGAGAATTGTGAAATCATATGCTGAAGAGGTTACACAATCTCACATTTACATTGGTATTTGGGGTGAGAATTGTGAAATCATGATTCTATTTAAGGGGAGAAACAAAATGACATGATTTGACATAGCTGAGGAAGTCACCAAGAGGTTACACAATCTCACATTTCACATTGATACTTCGGGCGAGAATTGAAAAGGCATGAAGGATTTAATGTTGTTTAAGTAACAAAACTTTGTATCAAGTGTGCTCTCCACCAAAGTTTAAGAAGGAATTGAAAGAATGATTCTTGAGATAACATACGATATGATGTATTGTGTTACCAATTAATCTAATATGCAGAGTTATAAAAAGTTAGAAATTGAGGAGCTTTAAAAGTGATTGAAGTGAGAAGATAATAAAATTATTTTCATGAGGAACTTCGATAGTAAAATTATTTTCATGAAGAGTTTATGTGTGTGGGCTCTCAACATATGTATATGATGATGTGTGATATGTAAAAGTTAAATTGAGAAATAAAATATCTGAGAGGAATTGTAGAGGCATATGAAGGGTGCTACATAAGAATATAAGTTATATGGAACAAATACTATGATGTGACACATAAATTTGTGATGTCATTCAATGGAGTTGATGGTTTATTTTAATATATTATAATAGATATTTCAAAAGATACATGTTAATTTGTGAGTACTACAATATTTTTTTTAACTGCCACAAAACTTGTGAATTTTTTTAATGAAAATGTCTAGATACATAGTACAAGTACGGGTATAGTATGAAACAAATATTTTGATATATGAAAAATTTTAAATTTAAGATAACTATTGTTAGAATTTAAGATTAACCGAGATATCGACTAATTAATTGTAATTGCGATTTCTTGTTTTTTTCAAACGATTACGCTAAGGAATGCACTATGTATCTCAGCTATCAGTTTCTTAACTATTCCAAAAAGTGCGAAGTATGGTGTGTTTGTTTTTGAGCTACTAAATTAAGAAATGCATAAATTAAAGTAAAACATAAAATGCATAAGAAAAACTTGTTTGATTGATTGAATGTGTCTTGAAAATTTACAAGTGTTTGTATTGTAGGCAATTGATAGTCCTACTGGCCATAATCGTGGTCTACAAAAATATAGTCTTGCTTGGTTATTTGCACGAGTAATGGGTGATTGTTCCCCCTATTGGAGATATGTGGCTCCCCATGAGAGTATGTCCTTCCTATTTCCACAACGTGTTCCATTGTCAATATATGTGCGTGTTTTTCCTTAAATAGTGCACCCTTAGTAGTCGCATGAGTTTGGTTAGTGGCGCTAAAATGTGGAGCACAAAGTTCTAGTGAGCTTTGGCCAATTATTACACATTTGCAGTATTTGTGGATATCTGTTGACTTGAGAAAGATTTGATTAACTCATATTCGACTATTTTTCATTTGCCTGACAATATTTCGGCTAAGGGAAATTTTGCTCATCCACATCTCTTGTATTTTTTATGTGGCTACTATTCTCTCCTCGTTTTACCATTTCTTATTCAATATTTTTTATCAGCTAATCATGAAGACAGACTTTAAGATGGTGAGTGGCCCCATTTGGTTTCTAATGTGAGAAATCCGCAAGTGTATGGTTTTTGTCATGTAGTACAAATATTGAATCTACAGGAATTGTGTCTATGAATACTAATTAATTATAATTTAAATTAAATTAAGGGAACAAATAATTTGGTTAAGAGAAAATTGTAACAACGAAATAGTAATATAGTAACAACAAAATAAAACGCAAGAAACCAAAGAGGGTTTTTATAATAATTAGAATATTTATAAGATTGGAGTTGTCAATATTAACTAACGAGTTTATATCAATTTTCTTTTTATTAATATTAAATCTCTTTTGAAGAGGAATTATCCTAATATAGCAACTATTCCCTCTCATGAATTTAGTCGAACGCCTAATCTCATGAAATTAGATTGAATCCTTTAAGTTTTATGATAATTCATTGATTCCTCTAAAGAATAAACTTACTCTCATGATTTTAGTCTCACGTTCAATTCCTATTATTCCAATACTAAGGTTCACTTCCCAGTCTTTCCCCTAATACCTATGATTATGCAAATAAGGGAACAAACAAATTTACATAACATGAATTTTCAATAGATATTAAATCAAAAGTAATTGAATAATTAAAAAAAATAAACTAAAAAAAATCAATCCATCATCATCAATGTATCAAAGACTATGCCCAATCCTAGAGATAAGAAATCTACTCAAACATGGTAGAACAAAAATCCGTGAAATAGTTTAAGAACATTCAAGGTGGGGAAATTAAAGAATGGGGAGAAGTAAAAGCTTGACCCTAGTCTCCAAAGCACCACCCAAGTTGTCAATTTCAAAACCCTAAAATCTTCTTTTTGAGTCTTATTTATAATTAGGTAACAAAAAGATTCAAGTCCAATTAAAATAGATATAAAAAAAAATATCAAAAAAATGGGATTTAGCTTATGAATTACGGGTCTGACAACTGCTACACCCTGGTCGTGTTTTGTAATAAAACATTGTATTTTATAACAAACTGTGAAAACAATAATCATGTCACGAAACATAGTCATGTTAATTTCCACACCCTGACCATGTTTCTTCCCAAACTCGACAAAATAGCAAAACGAGAAATATGGGTGTGTCGGCTAGTACACTCGACCCATGGTTCTTTCTTAGTTCGTGCTTGTATCCAAATTTATTTCAAAATGTGTTCATCTTTAAATCACATCATTCAAACCTCTTTCCAACACTAAAGTGCTTCAATCATACAAAAGAAGAAATACTAAATGCAACAACTTGATTGATAGCAAGTCCAATTAGGGGCCTAGATTCCTTGAAATCATGGTTCTCATTGATAAGGACACTCTCCTGAAAACTCTCAAAGTGTTTAAGGACGTAGAAAAATCATTCAAATTCCTCCACACAAAAATCATGTTCTACCATAGATTTGACAAGGGACCAAATCTCCATTATATTATTTTTTTTAAAGTATATTTGAATTAAAAGATCTTTTAAAATGTTGTAACCGGGCCAAGGATTTTACATAGAAAGTAGGAAAAAAAATAATGAAAAATTTATTCAAAAGACTATAACAAAATGAACACATAATTATGGATAACCTCTAGAACACATACAAATATTTTGAGCTCAACACATTCAATATAATTTTAAACCAAACTCCTTCTATGATTTTTCACTTCTCCTTTTCTCCTCCTCTATCTTTTTTCTTTTCTTTTTCGTTTTTTGTTATTGTTGAGGAGCAGCTAATAACATTTAAACATGAGATCACAATATTTATTATCTATTTTATTTATTTATATATTTTTTTCACCCGATTGACTCTATTATACTCTAAAATGTATCCAAAAATCGATCAAACAGTTAAACATAAACACCAAGAAAATATATTGATATCAAGCTCAAAATAGACAACTAGGGGCATATTATACAGACAAACAAAAATCTCTAGAGGTTAGAAAAAATACTTAAAGATCTAAATTACACTTTTGCTCTCTTAACTTATTTTATGTTTCACTTTGCCCCCTTAAGTTTTATTTATTTTATGTTGATCCTTAAGTTACAAACATTAGACATTTTACTCCTTCAAATTATTTTCGTTCTATTTAGTCTCTTAAATTACAAACATTAAATATTTTGGTCCCTTAAATTACAAATGTTATATACTTTGGTCTTTTCAAATAATGGATAACATTGTAACTTAAGGGACTAAAGTGTCTAATTTTTATAACTTAAAGGACCAAAATATTTAATGGTTATAACTTATGGGACTAAAATTGAACTAAAACTTCTTGAGGGATCAAATTGTCTGACGTTTGTAATTTAAGGAACTAAAATGAAACAAACAAAACTTAAAGGACCAAAGTGAAAATTAAAAATAACTTAGGGGACCAAAAGTGTAATTTAGTCATTCCTAAAGTGACTTAATCATTTTAACATATGCCAACAAAAAATTTATTTAGCCTCAAAATAGTTTTAGGTCAAGTTCTAAAGAGCTAAGTCAATGAGGAACAAACATTCAACAAAAGTAAAAGGAAAAAAAAAACCTCTACATAGACCAAAAACTCACATTTATAAGCTTAACCAATGAGAAACACAATTAGATGATTTTTCTACTAATTATCAACTTGCAAGGATAACCTTTGTATGCAAAAAGAAACTGCCTAATAGCATATCACAAGAATACGTAATTCGTAGGTGTCTCAAAGATCCCAAATTAGAAAATGGCACAAACTTATCATGGGAGGCCAAAACAAATTATAAAGCAAATAAGATGCTACCATGCAAAAATCACAAAACTAAAATATGATTACATGAAAAGAAAAAAAAATTAAAATTGAAATACAAAAAGCCAAATAGATAAAAACTTATCTCAAACTTAAAATTTACATTTCCCTTATGTAAATAATAAACTTGAAGTAGGAAAAGAAAAAGAACGAACTCATTGTCGAGGTGATTGGTTTCACATCAGCTGATTTGTGGTAGCTAATTCATGGTAATTAATTGGTTTCACATTAGCTGATTCATGGTAGTTGACCCATGGAACATTATGCTAGCACATCTAGAAAATCAATTACTGAATACGAGTAAGGCAGCTCCCACACCCTAGGTGTGATTCTTTCTATCTTGAATTTTTCTTCCTCAATCTTATATATTTTTCACTTGAAACTTAATCAAAATAACCCTTAATTCAAACCTATCAAATTTTCAAATCGAAATAATAAAATAAAATTAAAAATGAAATAAAAATAAGAGTAATAAAATGAACAAAATATTTGGGTTGCCTCCTAAGAAGCGCTAAATTAACGTCCTTAACTTGACGAGCAAGATGTTCATCCAAGTTCGAAATTAGGGTTTCAAAAATTTAAGGAGTCTTGACTTCTTCATCTTTCTCCTAATATCTAATTTTTTTCTTTTAACATCATCCAACCATGGGGGCTTCAATGGAGCACATATTCGACGAGCATGTTTAACTTATTTACTCCTTGCCTTGTCTTGAATTTTATCAATTAATTTTGATTCTAAGGGAGGATCTTTGACCACTTGTGGCAATAATTGATTAAACAAATTTATCGTACGACATAGATCCTCAAAACAAGGTTGTTTCACAAATTTAAATAAATCAAATTCTACCTTTTCATTCACTTCATCTTTTTCACCATCTTATACCATATTCTCTCTTCTTAATTTATCAACTTTAATTTTAGGATCTTTCAAATGTTTACTACTCCTTAGGATTATAGCCTTAAAATGCTCATTATAATTAACTTGAAGTTGTTAAGGAAATCTACCTTAAGTTCTACTTGAAGACGCAACTTGTTGGCAATTTGGGTCTGTGCCATTTTGTTATGGATGGCCAAGCTATTAACCTTAAAATGTCAAATATTTAATAGCGGCATTCACATATGCATTTTTCTTGGTTTGAGCCTTCACAAAATTATCAACAAGTATTTTCTAATTTAGACCTTTTTACCTATTGAGCTCCAAGAAGTGAATTATCATTACATTGGTATTTATTGTTCCAGTGGGAGAAGTTGGGATGGTTCCTCTAACCTAAATTATTAGATCTAGAAAATGGACCGTTCTGCCTCATTTGGTTGAAATCACTAAGAGCATCAACTTGTTGCATTTGTGTATCTTGAGGGGGAGCAACACTAAATTGACAGTTCATAGTAGCATGTCCGTGAAGCGCACAAAAATTACAAGAAACATTGGAGGTACCCATTGTTAGTGAAAAAATGATTTTAACTACAATCCTCTTATTTATGTTTTGATAATAATAAAAACAAAAAGAATAATGACCTCCTAACTATATTTTTCAATGTGCATATTAAGTTAAAATATAAGATTTATATCAATAAATATCTAATTTAAGGTAGATTTCTGAGTGGTAATTAACACATTACCTAATCACGAGTAATTATGTTTATTAATAGATAAAATCATTATATATTAGTGAGAGGCATTGCAACAAACGTTTGGTTGTTCATATCCAAGTCAAAATCAAGGTTATATAAGTTAATAAATGATTCTCTGATTACAAAAGAAAAGAGTGCCAATATGATTGTTTGTCTCTTATAAAAGTTAATTATGAGTCAAGACTTTTGTTGACCATCTAATTCGAAGAACAAGATTAGTATATGAATCAAGCCACTGATGTAACACCCCAAATTTTATAATAAACTATTTTATTAATTAAATAGAATTTTAAATAGTTAATTTGATGATTAATATTATTTTAGAATATATGTTGATAAATTTTGTGGCTAATTTTCGTTATATGGATGCTTTCTATGATGTGCTAGTTTGATACATGTTATATTAAGTGAGCGATATAAATAATAAATATTTTATTTTATTATTTTATATATTTTTCTAAAAATAATAGTATTTTAGTATATATAATATTTTAAAGAATGAGATTTTATGCGATTTTAAGTGTATATGTGAGTTGATAGTTAATGTGATATCTTCTTGTATGTTTGATTATTTATAAAATATGCATATATTTATATTTTAATTATTTCTAAGTATCTCTTATTTTAATTATTTACTTTATAAATAATTATCTTTAGATATTAGTAATGTTGTGTTTGAGTTTCTTTATTTTTAAATACTTGTTATGGTATTGTGATTTTATATATTTATTGTGATTTAGTAATTAATATAAAATATTGATGTTATATTTATTTATTTTATAATTTTGACTATTTTCTAATATGATGTTATTATTATAATGTGAGTA
>NC_021162.2:47215369-47264229 GCF_000331145.2 Cicer arietinum | reverse complement strand
ATATATTAATTATGAAATATTAGTAATGTTTTGAAAATTTAATGATGTTTGGAAGAGTATTAAAAAAATGAAATTAAGTAACAATTAATTTTGTTTTAGCAAAATAAAAATAATAATAGTAAAACATAACTTAAATAAAGGAAAAATGGGTTTGACCCATTTATGTTAACCCTAATTATGTTAATAAAATAAAAATAAGAAAAGTAAGAAATGAGTTGCAGCAGCCATATAAGAAAAGAGTAAACCCATCAACAATCCTATCGTTTGGCACCAGCGATCAATAACTATGCCAGAAAATTTTCTCCGTCCTCGTCCAAATTTCAGTATGTTGTTTTATCCATTTAGGTAGTCAAATAAACATACTTCCTCATATTTTTAACCATCACAATTTCTCTCTAAAATATCCGACTTCTCCGTTGGTAGAATTCGTTATTTTGCACCGTTCTCCTTCACCTTAAGTCCGATTTGAGTGAAACTAATGTCAAAACGACCATGTGAAAAGTTGTTATATTATCCACTGATTGGTTTTCTGGTTTATGGTAATTTTCTTTGACCGATTTCTGAATTTAGTTTTTTAGAATATCTCCTCATAATTTATTTTTGACGTTTACCCATAAACTGTCGAGTTAGATCGATTGAAGGACAAAGAGTTAAAGAACAAAGACTGTTTGGTCGTGAAATCATATTCATAGATGAAAACGTCAAAATAAGGTAAGGGATGAGAGAGTGTTTGAATTCATGGGTATAATATATTGTGAGATGAACGGGAAAACCGTATTTCCCAACAATTCATCTGGGGCTCGCTACGTACGCTAATAGCCCTTTGAGTGATAAATTAATTAATATGCAAAATAGAAATTGTGAGATTAAAATATGGAATAGAAATATTTATAAAGTGTTGATTGATTCGTTAAATGTGTGGTATTTAATATTATTGTGATATTTGATTTAATTTCGTTAAATGTTGGACATTTGATATTATTGTGATATTTGATTTAATTTCGTTAAATGTGTGACACTTGATATTATTGTGATATTTGATTTATTATCGTTAAATGTGTGATATTTGATATTATTGTGATATTGGATGTCAAATGAATTTTATGAATATGTTTGATTAGACATGTTTAGGTGATGTGATAATAAAAGGTGGATGCATTTTGATAAGTTTTATGTGATTATGATGATGTATAATTCAAAATAATGATGTTATAAATTTGTGATAAGTCTATGTGATGATGTATGATTGATGAGATTGATGTTATAAGATTGTGATGAGTATATGTGATGACGTGTGATTAATGATAGTGATGTTATAAATTATGATGAGAATATTGTGATTCCAATTTGTGTTTGAGATGAAGGTCTTAAGGGAGTACCATAGACCAACGAGAGGAGAAAATAAATATTGAGAATTTGTGAAGTGGAGATTATTTTGTCATCATATAGGTAGGGCCTGACAAGCTTAGTGATTTCGGAGAAGTGCAACTGAATGATCCTGATCGTGGCGGTCTACTGTTGAGCCTTAAGGCAAGACTGTTAGACCTTGGAGGTATTCGGGTGGAGAATTCCTAGGTGACTTGGAGGTAGCACTTTAAATGTCGGGAGCTACCACACAACACACGTTTACCTCGACTGTCGCGTATATGTGTCTCGGGTTGAGTTGAGAGGATCTATGAGGACAGGGCCAATTTGAATTGTCCGTCCACCTGGATGGTGACATAGTATCAAGCCTCCCAACCAAGTACTTCAGAGTTAGAATGGTACCACATTGTGAAGTAGAGTCTAAGCTCATGCATAACATTGCATTTTATTGTGATTGTTTTGTTGTGATTAATATATATCGTGTGTGGTGCTAATTTCTCTTAAACGATTTGATATTATAGTGAAATTTATTGATTTTCCTTGAGTGATTTTGACTATACAATGTGATGTTTTTCTCTGAAGAATGTTTGTGTAATAATATGGTTTATTGATGATTAATTGCATGTTCCTCTTATTTATATTATACTATCAACATGATTTCAAAACACACCTCCTTCGTTGTTTGTGTTTGACTGGTTTGGCCTTGCATTTGCAAAATCGCAGTTATTACAAGTTATTGAGTCTTGAAGTTCAAGTTTGGGAGAAATCCCGCTCTGATTGGTGATACTGGGAATTAAGAGTTGTGATGTGTATTTTACTTATGTTATTACAAATGATTTTTTATATGAAAACTAGTACGAGTAAGTCTTGGTAATGAAATCAAGAAATTCTAGTTAAATCAAGTTCAATGGTATTCCATTGTTTTAATTGAGGAACAAAGTTGAATTGTTACATGTGTATTTAGAGAAACGTGATATCCTAAATTAGATATTAAAGTTTTTATTCTCTTTAATAAATTTTCTTTATCTGCTGCAAGTATTCTTCAAATAATTTAGTATATATTATTATAAATGTTATTTTGGGGTTTAGGGTGTCACAATTGAGAAAGCCAATGCTATGATAAAAGACAAATTCTCTGATGAAGAAAATGTCTTTGGAATTTCTATGAAGTACTATTTCCTCTGATAAAGTTGTTATTTGGAAAAGTCAATGTAGCTGGTTAATAAGTCAACATTAAAAATTGACTTAAACTATTGATATTCATCTGAAATACAAAAAAACTTGGTCCTCTAATGCCATGGCATAAGAATATGGAAATGACTTATATCTTCTAATTTGTACAATACAATTTTTTTATGTAGTACAATAGCCTGAAATAGTACTATAAATATTACCAATCTTTTAACGACTCAATGTACTATTGTTAATTGTCAAGAACTCCAACAATAGTATTTCCAACGAATATATTCTTCAGTATTTAAATAGAAACATTTTCACAACTAAAGAAGATTGATGAAATCTGATTTAATTATGTTTGATTAATAAAGGTTTGATATTATGAGGAACGATATTCAATGAAGTTGATCATTGTGATGACCATGATACTCTCAATGATCTTCATCATTCCAAAAGAAATCACCAAATCATGAACATTTTGAGGATAAGATTTTGATACAAGAAAAGAATATTTCAAAATGATTAATGTATCAAAAGAAAAAGACAATGTTCAAAGAAGATTTATGAAAAATCCCATGAAGACATCAAAAGAAAAGAATGAATGAAAAATATTTTATGTTGAGAGTTATTAGAAATTGATGCAAATCAATCAAATTGTTTTTATATGCTCGAATTGATATATGAATTGAATTGTATTATTCTCTCAATAAGAGTTAAACATCCGAAGAAAGATTATGTGTCAACTAAGAAACATAGTTGAATGAATGTATGCAAACCCGATAATAGCAACAACTTTTTAATCCAAAAAGAGGTACCTGAAGAGGTGAAGAATACTTGGAGCCTGGAGTTGCAGGGAAAATAATACTTGGAGCCTGGAAAAGAAAAAATAACTTGTAGCTTGAAGAGGTAGATCATAGAATAGTTGTATGCTATTTAATTGTAGATTAAGTTATGGACTGTATTGAGACAAAGTTTCTTTGTAAAGGAATCACTAGATGTAACAACAATTGTTGTGAAACTAGTATAAAAATACTTGTGTCTCTTCTCTTTCTCAACTATGTTATTTGATTTAAGTTCTTTATGATTCAACTTTATTTAACTCAAATGATTTACAATAATAAATTTAATGTTAAAGAACACATCTTTCTATTTAGCAATTGAATTTGATTTTCATAAATAATCAACACAATTCAACCAACTTTTGTGTGTTTTCCAACACCTTTAATTGGTATCAGAACTCGATCTCTTGATTGAGCACTTTATCATGTAAGAGTAAAGATTCTTTATTGTTGGAAATATCAATTAAATGGTTTGACTTACTGTATGTTTTTGTTTCTATCCTATTTTTAATCTATTATTGAACTTCATGCATTAGCATATAATCTTTTTTTCAAATGACAATTTCAGCTCTTAACAAGAGTCAATTTGAAAAAAAAAACTCTTGGCAATCAATCATGTAGTTAAAATTTTCCAAACTTGATTTTGGTGTTATAGAAATATTGTTTATAATTGAGAAATCACTCTTCAATGATATTTTGAATAGCATAATAGAATCTCTATATTAAGATGATTGAATGTTTAAAGAGAAGAACATAAATGAAAAATGATTTTAATTGTGTTCATTGAATGGAGTAAAAAAATTTAAGTTATATGTCTGAAAATATCATCTTAAATTAAATTATCTAAGAAGATATTTCATTATGTGATTAGTGTACAATGCAGCTAGAAACTCAATTGAGAATCAATCATCTACATATATGTTTTTGAAAATTGTCTTGATGTTTTTGGGATAAATCTTTATCAAATTTATGTGTCTTTGAAATTCTTCAATGACAAAATGGACAAAATATTTGTGCTTAAATGAAGCAGAATAAGTTAACTAATGAGAAGAGTCAATATATTAATACTGAAATATATCTGATGACGAAAAGAAGTATAAATCAATAAAATAAAATATTTATTTTTTCTTCTATTTTCAACTATATACTTTATAGTTTTTTTTTTTTGATACTTTTAATTATATTTTATTTTGATGTTTGTCCATGCCACATGACAACCACGTCAAAATTTATGACATGACATGACAACACAGTCTCATGTGACGGCAAAAATCTTTTGGGCATGCCATAAGAGTTTGCATGTAATTTGCAATAATAGGATTTTGTCTATGTCAACCCACTTTAAGTGACATGGATAAATGAGGGACCAAATGCAATGGAATTTGAGGCTGTAGGGATGGAATCTAAAAATAAATTAAAAAGACTAAAATTAAAATTCAACCAAATATTAGGGAGCAAAAACACAAATAACCCTTTACATTTTGATCCAATGGTGCTATCCTTTAGAACCTATAAACGATCCAATAAATAAATATACATATTAATATATTAATTATATTTAATTTTTATTTGACTTTATAAGACTTAAATATATATTTGTTCTTATAATCTAGAGTTTTATTTATTTATTTTCATAAATTTTTTTAAAATTTCAATTTTTTTTTAAAATCGTTTTTACTATTAGTCACTGTTAAAAAGTCATCTACTCAATATCAATGTTGCTATGGTTTGGTGCCTAATTGGATCTCCTCATATTCTATTTTGCTCTGCACTTTAAGGATGTTTTTATTGTGCCACTATCATTTGTTCTTTTTTTCTGTTACCTTTATTTAGGAATGCACCTTAATACTTCAGGAAAGCACATAAGTTTGGAGATTACATTATTTAAAAAAACAACATAAAACAAATTTTTATTTTCGATAATAAAGAAACTAACGAGAAATACATGAGGATATTTCATTATTTAGATATCTAACGCACTTCCAAATATATTTTACTAAATGTTTTTCCAAATGGAAGCCACTTCTGACAAAGCCTTTGTAGATGATCCCTTGTCATCCATTGTGTCAACAGCAAATTTTTTCAAATTATCCATTCTCTTACGAATTTCAAGTCCTTCTTCACCTTCCATCAATTCTCTCACAACACTAGCAATTTCATCTCTTTCAACCAACCCATTTTCATTAACTTTTGGTCTCAATGCCACTTTTGCACCATTACATAGCATAGCAGCATTCATTCCCTGATCAGCAAACAATGGCCATGCAATTATAGGCACACCACACACAACACTTTCAAGTATTGAATTCCAACCACAATGAGATAAAAATCCACCAGTTGAACTATGTCCAAGTATCTGAATTTGTGGACACCAATTAGGAACAACAGATCCTTGTTCCTTTGTTCTCTCCAAAAACCCATTTGGTAAAAATTTCAAAGGGTCCTCAATTTCACCACCAAAATAAGAAGCATTAGCAACACCATTTGGTTCCCTCACAACCCAAAGAAACTTCTGACCACTCAATTCCAACCCATATGCTAATTCATTAAATTGCTCTTGTGAAAGTGTGCCACCACTTCCAAATGACACATACAAAACAGATTTAGGTTCTTGCTTTTCCAACCATTTTAAACACTCCAAACCCAACCCATTTTCCTCACCAAAAATTGACCCTTTTTGAATTATGGGTCCAACATAAAAAACCTTAGGCTTATTACTCCCTCTAATCTCTTCCTTCAAGGCACTTATAGCCTCTACTTCAAGTTCAACAAAGCTATTCACAAAAACCCCATCAGTAAGGTTAATCCTTTTTGCACGCTCATTGAAATTTTTGTAAGCATTACTAAATCTAAGTTTAAAAGGAAGAGGGAGATCCTTAGCATAAAGTGGTACACAACCTGGAAACTTTACTGGTTCATTTGGGTCCCTAGACTCATTAGAAAGGATTTCATCTACTTTTGATGAATACAAATGATTACAAAGAAGCATAGCAGCTAGTGAAAAGTATACATAAGACAAGAGGTTAAGTTCCTTAGCTAAATCCAAAGCATCATGTGCAAAAACATCAACAATCAGAGCTACAACTTTGGATCTTGAACATAAGGACTTTAATTCTTGTTTTATGTGTGGCAAAGAGTATTTTACTGAGAGTTCAATTTGCATTGCAAGGATTTCATCATTTGGAACTTGGTCAAGGATTATGGGGGGAAGGAAAATAGAAGAAATGGATGGTGGAAGGGTTTGAAGGTAAGATTTAGAGGAAGATGGTGGTGAACCAATGGAAGGGATTATGCATGTGATTTCAAATTGTGGGTGGAGATGAATAAGGCGTTTGGAGAATTCTATAATTGGGACTAGCTGTGTGAACCCTGCACTAGGAACTACTACTATGTGATGTTTTTCCATTGAATATGATTGAAAAAATATGATGTAGTTACTACATTGGTTTTTGTGTTTATAATGTGTTATTTTGCATAGAAACTTCGTTGGTGAAATTGGTTTTTCTTTGTAATTATGATGTAATTATTACATTGGTTTTTCTTCATATAATATTGCTTTGTTTTGCATAAAAATATGAAACTATTGGTAGGGGAAATTGTCGGTAGGTGAACCGCAACCAATGTCCTAATTATTACATTGGTCTTGTGTCAGAGCGGCCCATAACAGAGCAAATTTATGTATGAGTTTTTAAAAATTTATAATATTTTAGTTTATAATAAATATTTTTAGATATTTTAGTGAAAAATTATTCATCAAATTAATCTAATTAATTTATTTCTTTTTGAAATAATAATTAAATTGATTAATTTAATATTTTTGAAACAATATAAATTTTAAATATTAAAATATCATACTATTGTATCAAATATTAAAATTTATAAGTTTTTTTAGTAAATAAAAATTAGTTTATCTTTAGAAATCTAAAGCAACGTCTTTACCTTTTACGACCATGTTTGCTGTTTATAAACTCTATTTTGTCACTGTAAAACAATTTGGCATAAAAATATATTGTCGGTTGGTCAAAGTTAGTCGCGGCTATTGTCCTAATGTCGAAGTAATGACATGTACGTCCTAAAATTGGATGACAACAGTTTTGTTTTTAGTTATAATTAATTTGTGATATTTCAATTTTAAAATCAAAATAAACGTTTAATTTAATAATATTGATAATTATCAATTAAATTACAGTTTAAAAATAAAAAAAAATTATAATTTTAATATTTTTATCGTATAATCTTTAATCTTATTTAAGCACGATATTTATATAATTTTTTATTTGAATTATTTGTCTTTTAAAATATTTATTAAATTATTTTTTATTCTTTTATTTTTTTATATTTACAAAACTGTCTTTTAAAAATACTAATGTCCATGTCTTTAAAAATGATGTCGGACAAATTCACATAGGATTATTAATAATAATTTTTATTTTAATGTCGATAAAAGAGGAAGAAGATGAACTGTTTTTTTTTTCTTCTAGGATTGAAGAAGCATAACAATTGAATTTGGTTTTCCTTATTCAAAAAACTATTAATAATAATCCTACAAGAACTTGCTACTAAACAGTTTTAGCGACATGTCTGCATTTTAAAAGAAAATTCTATAAATATATTAAAAGATAAATAATTTAAATAAGAGAAAATGAAGTGTTTATTTGGGGAAAATGAATTTAATGCTTTTATGGGTGAAATTTTAGAGTTGAGTTTTGGTGATATTGATGAGTGTTTTGTGGAAAATGAATTTAACTCATTTATAGGTGGTTTTTGAGGAAATTAAATTTGATGTGTTTGAGTGGTGGGTTGTGAGGATTTGTGTTTGTCGTGCTCATAATTAATATTATAAATTTTGAGATGTGTTTGTGTGGATTTTGTGGAAAAATGAATTGATGTGATTTGGTGTGAATTGTGGATTGAATTTGAGAATATGTCTGAGTATGCTCTGTGTGGAATTTGAAAATCATTAGAGTTAAACGAATATTAAAAACGGGGAATCTTTTAATATATGTGTTTACTTAATGATTGTCGTGAAAATCGTTAGAGTTAAATGAGTATTAAAAATGGGGAATCTTTTAATATATGCATTTACTTAATAATTATCGTGGATAGAGTCAGAGTATGCTCATGCATTTCATAGTACATGGCGACCGGATGGGCTATGGTGATAGTGGTGACCGAATGGGTCACGAGATGATTTCATGTGATTTGTTGGTTCATCTTATCCTTGTGTGGATTGTCGCGTCGTATAAGGTATGCGATAGACTGCACATTTTTGTGGTTGTGCTATAATTGCTAAGTGTGAATGTTTTGGATTTGTGTGTAAGTGTGATTGATTGCAAAACCTTTTCGAAACTCAAGTTCTCATGGTGATTGTGCTATAATTGCTAAGTGTGAATGTTTTGGCTTTGTGTGTAAGCGTGATTGATTGTAAAACATTTTCGAAACTCAAGTTGTCATGGTGATTGTGCTATAATTGCTAAGTGTGATTGTTAGGATTTGTGTGTAAGTGTTGATTGATTTCGAAACCATTTTACAAGCTGAATTTTGATGTTTTTCTGCTGGTTTATGATGTGTATTCGAATACAGAAAGTTGTATTCGAATAGAGACATCCTATTTTAGCTATTGACTTATGTGTAGTCAAATACGGAAGGTTGTATTCGAATACAGAGATGTTGTTTTTGCTGTTGACTTATATGTAGTCGAATGTAGAAGGCTGTATTCGAATACAGAAATGTTGTTTTTGCTGCTGACTTATGAAACAGCCTTGTATTCGAATACAGAGATGCTGTATTCGAATACAACAGTGCAGTTTTGTTAAAAACTTCATTTTTCAACTTTGTTTATGCATGTCTAGCATATGGAAACCCTTTCAAGGTGCATGCTGTAACACCCCGTTTTTCTTAGCGAGGGTATATATATATATATTTTTTTTTAAAGTAATTAAAAGCGAACAAAGAAATAAATCAGGAAATGCTTTTGGATAAATAATTGAGTCATTAAAATTTACGCAGCGGAAAAGTTTCTCCAATTATAAATCCAAAACATTTACATAACATCAAATGGTACATGGAACCCATCCAAAGATGATATCAAACTGATAATATTTGTATATAGTATAGGTACAGTCTTCCATTTTAAAATAAATGCAATACAAAAGAAAGGCATCTGATCCCTCTATGCCAACCTAATCTGATCATTTTACAACACAACTAAACACCCTGACTGATCTCCACGCGCCCCGTGAGATCCCCCTATCGTAGCTGCAGTCAAGCGTTCCCATCTCCATTTCCGTCCATGGGGTACGAACCGGTAAGATCGTCCTGACTCTCATCTGAGGGCAAAGCCCAGATTTCCACAATAGTTGTAAAGGGTCACCAACCAGAAAATAACAGTTAACACATAGCAATTAAGTTTTTGAATGCTCAAAACAACTTTTCAACTAAGCATGCACCTTAACAGGATTTTCAATATGCGAAAAGTTCATACAGTACATTGCCAATGAAAATGAAGGTAAAATGCAGTTCTCGATCTCCTAATTAACACATAATAAAACAAGACATGGATAGATTCATCAGCAATTAATCATACAACTAAAATTGAGGATTTTCACTGAGCCAATCGATTGGGCAATCGATTGGGGTGAAGATTTTTAATGAAAATAGAATCCTGGGCTGAATCAATCGATTTGGCAATCGATTGACAGGATAACGGAGCCCCTGACTTAATACCAATCGATTTCCAAATCGATTTCCTGAAGGTTTTTAGTGAAATTTTGAACTCTGGCTTGATTCAATCGATTGGGCAATCGATTGACAGGATAGCTGAGCCCCTGACTTAAGGGCCAATCGATTTCCAAATCGATTTGGTCGAATATGGATGAGTCCCTGACTTAGGCCCAATCGATTGGGCAATCGATTTCGTAAATGATTTTCGAAAACTGATTACAAAATCGATTGGCTAATCGATTTTGTCCATTTGGCCAAGTCCCTGACTTCCATCCAATCGATTGGGAAATCGATTTCCCTGATCATTTTTCCAAAAATTCATGAATTAACCCAAGTCATTCCTAATCAAGTTCACAACTTAACACTTAGCAATTTCTACGCGATTACCACGGCAATTGGGATCTCGATAACCATCATACTTACACACAATAATCAACACATAACACTTAGCATTTTCAACGCAATTAACACGATAAATCAAATTCAAATCACTCAATCATAAAACTCAATCAAACACGACTCGTGTGCCAAGCACCCTAATGCAATGCGTATATGCCAAAATGCATGGACTCGGAATTCCAAACCAAAACCCTCCTCGAAGGGCCGTAAATCATAATTGTACCGCCTATCGCAGGCCAAAGTACCAATTACCGAGGTGCCACCTATCACGGGTCAGCACGATTTACTAAAATGCGTAAATCATAAACGTACCACCTATCACGGGTCAGTACAGTTTACCGAGGTGTCACCTATCACGGGTCAACACGATTTACTAAAAGAAAAAGCGGGAATCGTAAACGTACCGCCTATCACAGACCAGTACTGTTTACCTAGGTGCCACCTATCACGGGTCAGCACAATTCACCAAAAATGTAAATCGTAAATGTACCACCTATCACGGGTCAGTACAGTTTACCGAGGTGTCACCTATCACGGGTCAACACGATTTACTAAATAGTAACTCGTAAACGTACCACCTATCACGGGTCAGTACAGTTTACCAAGGTGTCACCTATCACGGGTCAACACGAATTACTAAATAGTAAATCGTAAACGTACAACCTATCACGGGTCAGTACAGTTTACCAAGGTGTCACCTATCACGGGTCGACACAATTTACCAAATGAAATGCATGAGCATACACAGACTCCATTCACAACAATCGTTAAGCAAATGCAGATATTAAAAGATTCCCCATTTTTAATACCCATTTAACTTAAACGACTTTCAAACAACATTAATTAAATAAGTCATTAAGAGATTCCCCGTTCTTAATACCGATTTAACTTAATGATTTTCAAAACAAAACGTTAAGCAAACAGTCATATTAAGAGATTCCCCATTCTTAATATACTTTTGACTTAAACGATTTTCTCGCAAAACATTCAGTAAACGAGTCATTAAGAGATTCCCCATTCTTAATACTCATTTACCGAAACGATTTTCAAAAACGATAGTTAAGTAACCGAGACATTAAGAGATTCCCCATTCTCAACGCCCAGTTAACTTAAACATTTTCCTCAAATACACATTAAGTAAACCGAGGTATTAAAAGATTCCCCATTTTTAATACTCGTTTAACTCTAATGGTTTTCAAATTCCACAGAAACAAATTCAAACATACTTTCACATTCAAACCATAATTCACAACAACCACACCAATTAACAAACATCAAGTTTCATTTACCCATAATCATACACAATGACATTCAAATTCATTTACCACGAAACATTCATCACTATAAACAAAACCTAACTCTAAGGTTTTTACCCATAACGCACTAGTTTCGTTTTTCCCCAAATCGATACATTTAACCCTAACAAATTCCTTCCCACACAACTACAGATAAGTCCCTAATGCAAGCTAGAAGTTTGGAAGGAGCCCTTACCTCAACGTTAGCTTTAACGTGCGTTTCCGGTACCGCGAGAAATTCCGGTAAAATCTCCGCTCGCAACGCCGCTTCCAAATTAGTTCACTAGCACCGTAGCGTGGTGGTGAGCAACTTTCCCTTCTATCTCTTCGAGAAAAGAGGTTTGGATCAAGGAGGAACGGAGGGGTTTGTGTTTGGATCTCAAAAACCGTATTTCTTCGTTTTCGAATCAAAGAGGAAGAGTGGAGTTACGAAAACCTTGATCTAACTCACACCCAACCTTGGGTCACTAGCTTTGAAGAAAAGGAAGCAACGAAAACGAAAAATGGAGAAGGATGGAATTTTGGTGTTCTCGTGTGAAGTTCAGAGGAAGGAGATGGAAATTTGAAATTTCCTTCCTTTCTTTTTCTTTCCTTTGTTTTTCCTTTCTTCCTTTTTCCTTCCTTCCTTTATATACCATTTTCTTTTCCTTTTCCTTCCTTCTAGTTTTCCTTTCTTTTTCCCTCCAAACAAACATATATAAATATAATAAATATAACTTAACAAATATCTCAAAATCTAGATATTTATTAAATTACCGTTTCACCCGAAACGCCTTAAATTCTCCGTAAAGGATTTTCCGCAGTTAAATTCAATTTATTTATCGACGAGAAATTCTAATTGGCATCGAAATATCTTTTCGATTATAAAACTCCAAAATATTATTAGCCTTGGCTTAAAAGCCTCCGAGCCAAAATCCAAAATACACCAAAAATACATAAACGGTACTTTAAAATTATGGGTCTTACACATGCTAAGTTGAAAGGTTATTTTGTGCATTTAAAAACTTAAATGTTATGTGTTAATTGTTAAATTCGGTTGGTGACCCTTTACAACTATTGTGGAAATCTGAGTTTTGCCCTTAGATGAGAACCAGGATATTTCCACCGGTTAGTACCCTGTGAATGGGAAAGTAATTGGACACACCTGACTGGAGTTGTGTCAAGAGGATCTTGCGGGGCGCGTGAAGATTATCCGTGATGTATAGTTTTTTGTAGAATGATCAGATTAGGTTAACGTATAGGGACAAGATGTCGTTCTTTCTGGGTTGTGTTTATTTTAATTTGGAAGACTGTACCTATACCAATATTATTAGCTTGACATTTTATTTTAATGGGTTCCATATACCACTTTTGATGTGATGTGGGAAGTTAGAATTCTCAGGGCAGTGTTTTGTAAATATTTGTTGACTTTGTCGTTATGTTACGACTTAAATATTTATCCAAAAGTATTTCCTTCTTTATTTCTTTGTTTTTATGAATTTGTTTTGAAAAAAAAAATACACTCGCGCTGTTAAATATCAGGGTGTTACAATGTTCTTTCTCGGCATGGTCTTAATGTTTTAAATATCCTCGAAGAGTTGAATGAATTACAAGCATTATTTCTCAAAGATTATTCTTAGGCTTATTATATACATTGTTTTACACATATATTACAACTTGCTTTGATTTCTGCTTTTAGAGAAGTTTTTCCTATTCATGATTTCTTTTCACACTTAACTTTTATTATCATTTTAGAGAAGTTTTTCCTATTCATGATTTCTTTTCACACTTAACTTTTATTATCAATGTTGTGTGTTCCTCTAGTAAGCGTCGTGATAAATTGCAAAGTGCCTTATTAGAGGAGATTTCAACTTGGTTGGATATTGGCGAACTTGAAAGTAGTAGTGGACAAAATCAAATTTACAATTTAAAACAAGCCGGAAATGCTCGTTGGAGCTCGCATTTTTCATCTATTTGTAGTATGAGAAAGTTTCCAGTAATGAGTCATAAGCTGTTGTTAGTCATCAACACAACTGACAGATTTATCTGACAAACGGCAGTTTCCTTGCATAATATGAAATATATCTTCAGCTCTTTTGACAACATTCATAGGAATTCCTTCCCTCTTGACAGTTTCAAAAGTAATACTTTCTGTACAAATACCATCTGTCAGCTTCCAAGTAGGTTTTGTTCGTCCATCAATGCAAGTGGTGCCCATTGCTTTGTGCACAGCATTCTTGATGTTAAGCGGCAAGGTAAATATTTTGTGCAATTTAGTAGATACAATACCTAGACAGCCAATACTATCAAGAGTTTCAATGATGCTGCCTGCAATACAAATCCATTCTG
Source organism: Cicer arietinum (assembly GCF_000331145.2). Classification (NCBI taxonomy): domain Eukaryota; kingdom Viridiplantae; phylum Streptophyta; class Magnoliopsida; order Fabales; family Fabaceae; genus Cicer; species Cicer arietinum. The sequence goes on along the minus strand of NC_021162.2, from coordinate 47,250,104 downwards.
CATCTTCTGTTCCTCGGCATATTTCATCAACAAGCACAAGGCTCCTTTTGGTGGTTCTAGTAATGATGGATCGAAGTTCAGACATCTCGACCTGTAAACAGATATTAAGAACAATAGGAAGTAAGGTACTTGTGAAATTTCAATTCCATAAAGCAACAGAAAACAATATAGTTTTAAGGAAAATACTTGTGAAATTTCAATTCCATAGCAATCTACATTATATGATATGATTTAAGGGCAAAGAATGAAACAATAGCAAACCTGAAATGAACTTATGTGATCAGCTGGACTATCATATGACTTCGTATGAAGCACAATGGAGTCAAAATATGGAATCAGAGCTGATTCAGCAGGAAATTTCAATTCCATAGCAATCAACATTATATGATATGATTTAAGGGCAAAGAATGAAACAATAGCAAACCTGAAATGAACTTTTGTGATCAGCTGGACTATCATATGACTTCGTATGAAGCATGATGGAGTCAAAATATGGAATCAGAGCTGATTCAACAGGAACCATAAGTCCACATATCCCAAGTAGTGCAGCAGCACAAATTGACCGAATCAAACTTGATTTACCACCACCATTTGCTCCTGTCAATAGAAACAATGATTGCATATCAACAGTATTATGCACAGCGCCTCCTTCTGCCATGTTGAACCAATATGGTAATAAACCAACTATCTTCATCTCACAGTTTTTGTCCAGCGGCTTCCCATCCTGCAACAACAGATCAACAAAGCTCATTCATCGCATTATGAATCCAAACAAGTTAGTAATAAAGAACAGATAGCAAATGGATGATAGGCTAGAACACACTAAATATTACGCATCAACGTAAATGTTCCCTGGAAGACATAGTTTAAAAACAACCACCTCATAGAATGTCAGTCAGCCCTCATGGAAGAAAATACTTGGCTACAATTCTTTACAAAAAGAGTTATATGTACTTGAGTTCATATTTGTCATTAACAAATATCAACTAATTAATTCAGCTCCATTGCTATGAAGTATGAAGAACATTAGCATCTCCCTATTTCATCAGATGGTAAAGTTATTATTGCACTACATTTCACTGTGCAAATTATCTATACTTTGTCTGGTATATAGAACTCAATCTGATGGGATCACAATCTACATCCAAAGCCAAATTTTCAGCACTATTGACATATACAGTAATAACTTCACTTTGACTGTGATCATTACTTACATGTTAGAGGCATATGAAGATGCAGGTAAGCAGCATGGTTCTAAGGGGATAGCAAACACAAATCGCAGGAATAGAATGCTAACTAATCTTACAAAAAATTCTGACTTTTTGATCTAGTTAAATATTATAAATTTGTGATTTGCTGTTTTTGTTTTTGCCAAAACCAAATATAAGGGGACTTCTGAGAATGCTTACAATGATAACTAGTAATATAAAACGATGCTTCCTCAAAGGTGGAATACATAATGGTAGACAAGTGCTTCACACATTGATTGCACGTGTTGTAACTATTACAATTCTGTTATAGTTACTAAATACTTGTCAGTTACAATTTGGTTACAGCTTGTTAAGCCAACAAAGACCGCATTTCTAACTAGCTCTAACAACTTTAAATGTGAAACAAGAATCAGAGTCAGCTAAAATATCAATTTTTGCGAGGCCATTATCATGTCTCAGTACTTTCTCTCATATTCTATCACGTCCTCTTATTTTCTCTCTGAAATCAGACACTAATGTTGTATAATGAACTTGTTTCAATCCTGAATCGTGATTTCACCAATGCATCCATTTCAAACAAGTCAAAATAAAATAAAATAAAGGGATCTAGAAAAATCTAATGATTGATTAGGATTTCATTAACAAAGTCCATCCATCAGTGAAAAGGTTTACGTTCATTCCTGGGCCTAACAACCTAATTCCGTAGGTTTTTAGGAGAGTTATCCCTTGACATCATCTCCAACAAGGTGATCTCTATCTCCTTTTTTGTTCACTGCAGCAATTCAGGAGTAGCGTTATAAATTTCTAGATATACTAACAGAGGAGCATTCTGTCGTGCAAAAGCAAAATGGTTTGTACAAGATAGAACAGAATATTTGATGTAAGCATCAAAATAGTACACCTGTAACAGAATATTTGACGCAATTTTCCCATAAAACATCAAGTTGTTATACATTACCTCAAGCCCCTGGGATTCTACTATTGTAGGAAAAACCCATTTCCTCTTTCTCCCTTCACGGCAAGATAACAACAAACATAATTAGCGTAACACATGCAAGACTACAAGAATGATTGCAAGATTTAGGTACTTCTTTCTCATTTTGAAAATAAACGGATGAAGCAAATTGATACAGTAGTGCAGCTCTATCATTGAGAATTCAATATTTTAGTATCAAATGATTTTAAGGGACCCTTAAAACCATGTTTCAGTCAATGCACGCTACATATTGACAGATTGATCAAATTAATATCCAATGAAAAAGCTAATATTTTGAAGATCAATGAAATCCATAGTGGTTAGTAAAAAAACATCAACACGCCACCAGGCCAAATACCATTCAATTATTATCAACAAAAATAAAGAAGAAGTAACTTTAGATGTTTACAAACCTCACATGAGCATATAAAGCTTTGGTAATCACAACTAATGTGGAAGAAAAGACAATGATGTTTATATGGGATTGCAATTCAGCAGAAAGTCCTCTTAGAAGTTCTAAAACTCTAGCTTTTGCCTTGGCATTTGCTTCATGGTACCTAAACCAAATTGTTTTAACAGCACATATCATTAAAAAAGGAAAAAGAGAAGTGTTTGACAAAGTTTCAAAATAAAAAACATAAAACACCAGTTTTATCTTTTAATAAACACACCTTGATAACGCATCCTCCACCATCCCAGTGGTAAACAATTCATCACCTACCTTTCTACCTTTAGAATCTACAGCATACTTAAGCAGTTCAATGTGTTCCTCTCCGGGGCTACCAATGCTTAGTGTCGTTAAAAACCAATGAAATGGAATCTTGAACCACACTGCCTTCTGCTCTCGACAATAAAATATTTCTACATTATGATACCGTACGAAAGCTTTTAGTCCAAAAACTACAGCAGCGAAAACTTCAGTAACCTGAAAGATTTTTGGGACGGTATAAATGAAACATAACATGTCACTGGAAATACACTTTACTAGAAAACGGCTATAGACAAGGTGTTAGCTACAGAGACCTACTGCTAAATGCAAGGCCTTGGCTGCTTCGTCCACAGAAGTAAGTACGTCATTTATGTGGATTGCTTTTACTCGACCTTTCCATTCAGACTCCATATCCTCAAAAAATTCACCGGGAATAGCTTTGAAGGAGCTGACTTTCTGATCTTCGTTACAATCTAGAGATATTATTTTGTCTATCTTACCTGATGCGATTTCACATCCAGCAACCTGAAGAAAGAAAAAAACATTATGAAAAGTTTAAAATCCAATGAACTTTGAGGCAAACAAATTAACTAAGAAAGAATTAACTGAAGCATCATATTTTAATTGTGTCTGGAAGAGAAATCCAATTTTAAAATACATAAAAACATCAAGGCAATCCTAGATTTAGTTTGACCTCAGCTATCCGAGCTGTAGTTTTGCTCCAGCTATTCCAAGACAGTGATGAATTACTTGTGAATCATATCAATAGTCATGATGCACATCAGCTTAATTTTCAAAATTCTTTATATACTAAATTTTCTGGTTTAAAATTTGAGTTGTTGTTCTTGGTGGAATTGGTTTTCGTTCTAGTTATGCAAAACTGTGCCAGGAAATTTTCATTGATTATTAAAACAAGGCTTTTCTTCTTTCATTATGCAACATTATCGCCAAATTAAGGCTGATGATCATTCCAACCATTTTGTTGAGTTAGCCCACCCCTAAGTAGTGTTTCTAGCCATGTTTTGGGGAGCGCATATTATACTTTACTTTTTCAACACGCTTAAAGCTTATTTATTGAACATAAAACATATATAAAAAATGAATGATTTATATAAAGTGTTCAATAATTTTTTTTTTTTTTTTGCTTATTATATATTTATAAGTATTACTTATTTATGACATGTTTTTGTTTTAGAAAAAACTGCTCTAGCCATTTTTTGTTATTTATTTTTGACAAATTAATCTTTTATATTTTTTTTAATCATTTAGGTCCTTCATCTTTTAAAACATGTACAACGTTTTCCTTTTTCCATATTTTGTTTAAAAAATGCATGTCTGTTACATTAGTGATCCGGCTTTAAGGGGCATTACGTGTCTTAAACGGTCATGATGTAAAATTCAGTTGAAATAACAAATGTCACCATCTTCTTCATTATTGTGTTTCATGCAGTCCGTTTTGCACAAATTTTAAACCCTAGAAACCAGAACAATTAAGTGGGCACTGCAATGGCTTCATTCCACAGCACGGTCGAATTAACAAAACCGTACCTCTTCTTGGTTCATTTCGAGTGGGAGGCGTGAAGAAGGAGCACTAGTATGTCAATATGGTGCCAAAGAAATTGTTTGAATAATAACTAAGCAATGACCAAACTGAGGAAGGAAACTTTGGGGTGTAGAAATTGTGTAAAGTAAAGGTGTTACTGGTTTTTTAAAGTCAATTATTTTGACAACACCCGAGTTAGAGCATCATACATTATAACATCTATTTCTTGATATTATTTGTGTAGAGGCGTAAAATTGATTCGGGTATTCAAAGTATGTGCTTCAAACACAAGGTGTAGAGAGACACGATGGGTAGAATGTGTCTCAGACACAAGAAATGTCAAGGTTGTGGTTGTTTAGATAAGTTGTTTGAACAATATATTTCCTTAAACAAAATGAAAGGAAAAGAATCCAAGTTTTGGGGCTCACCAAGGTTTTGAAGTCAATTTCTAACCCAGTTGCCACCCATGTGGGGCCAATTAAATGCTCCACTATTTTTTTGAGCTCAGGGGTTCTGTTCATGTGCAAAATTTCATCAACGACATTCTTTATTCTACAAAGTTCAATATGATTGGCCTCCTTCCATTCAAGTAGCTTTACAATCTGCACAATAGTCGTGACATGCACCTATTTAGGATAGCATGCATCAAGTTTCACTTGAAGCTCATTCACAAGTAACAGAAGTAAATAGATAACCTTAGCTGAAGAGACACATGTAAATTCTGGAATTGAGCATGTTACACTGCTCAGAAGTTTACATGTTGCTGCCAAACAAACGCAGAAAGCAATGAGTCCAAAATCCAGTATAAAATATCATAATATTATTATTATATTATTTTATATAAAGTACGATACAAGCTGAGATAAACTGTGCACTGGAAAAAACAGTTGAATTAAGAAGCAAACAAAGAGTATAACAATTGAAAATCACCTTGAATTTTGGATGCAATCTCATAGGAAGGAGGGTTCAAAAGAAGATCCCTAACATACCTGAGAACCCAAATAAACAGACAACGTGATAAATTTGACAAGGAATCAAAAACTAATCGCTAAAAGACTATACATTGAGCTACATAAATTATTAAATTTAAAATAAAATGCCAGAAGCAGAACGGGGGACAAAAATAATTTGAAGTGACATTTTGGTACAGTTGGATAATGAATTGTTTATTTCTTTAAATGGTCAAAAATCACCAAGTATAAACAAGTTTAAAACAGTAAACAGACACTTACATAAATTTGGTACAGGATCCAGAATAAATCACCAAAAGACTATAATTTGAGATATATTCAATTATTGAATCTAAAATAAAAAGAAATAAGCAGAACAAGGGAGGTAAATAATTTAAATTGAAAATTTTGGTACAGTTGAGATGAGACAATGAATAACACAATTATCTAAATTACCGAACATTGCAAAATATAAACAAGTTTAAAATATGACACTTAAGTCTCTACCAGCAAGACAATATTATCCACATCCTACAACTTTGATAAACATAATAATGCCTGACCTGAAATCCCTTTCAACATTTTTCCTTTTTCTATGATTATTTTGGGTGTTAGGAGGGAACACGGGAGCTTTTAGGAGAACTGGATGGGAAAGCATCAAAAATTAAATTTAAAAGTAAAAGTAGATTTAACTCATGTGATTAGTTTCTATTAGATTTTTTTACGACAATTTTGACGTAAAAAAACAATTAGGGGTTACTTTAATTTTTTTTTAAAATTATTATTATTCAAGTATTTAATAATTTTTATTTTTAAGAAAATGATTTAATGTATTTATAAAATATGAGGTTTTTTACGTAACATTTCAAAAATTGAGGGGGGCGCTCTTGTGTATTAAGTCAAAGTATGTAATAACTTAATAAGTGTATTTTTATCGATTTTACAAAACAAAAATTAACAGTTAAGGAATTAAGTGAGCATAATTAGAAAGAAAAAAAAAAGAGTGGTGTAAGTATAATGCGTGTTTTAAGAAATAGAGGGAATTTTGTGAAAGAAACGTAAATAGAAGAAAAGGTTGAAGTAATTTACTCTAATTAAAAAAGAAGAAATCCCGGTTGTAACTAGATTGTGTATCATGATATATAATGAAAAGGATGAAGATAGAATAAACAAAAATAGTAACTACAAAAATTTTAAACATCGACTTTGGCAATAACTAGCACAGAATGATTTTCAACTGATACATAAAAAATATAAGAATACTTTACTCACAGTATTGGTAATCCAGTGCAATGCGGTAGAAGTAAGACCTCCAACAAAGATGGAATTCCATCTGTAGGAATGACACCTAAAAACGCAGGAGATGCAGATTTGTTTATGAGAAAGAAAAAGACCAGTGAGCATAATCAACGTGTTAAGATACCAACCAATTTGAGTACATGTTCCAAGAGTTAAAGGTTGAGCCCTATTTCCCGAAGACACCGTTACGTTCCGAAACATAACATCGTGATCAAGACCATAAAGCTCTTTTACCTATGTTCCAAAGTGAAATACACAAAAGAATCATACACAACTCATTTATATGCATTACATTCAAAATTAAATAAAAAATGCAAAAGAGATATTTCCTGGTTAGAATCATACCTTGACAAAAAGATCAGAAATAGGGTTTCCATCAAACCATTCAAAATGTCTGGATCTACATTCTCCCAGCAAGAGGCCCCCTTCACCAAATTTTCCCCGAATAGATGTTCCTGAAATACATTACTCAAATACATGAAAAAGGATGCATGAAACTACAAATATGTCATACATGTGTTTGATAGGAGAAATTGTCCCTAATGTTTCACAGGAAATCAAGCATGGTTAAGTATCTTAAGATACATGCGAGTGGTATCTTGATTCGATAATGAATTGAATCTAATCGATATGAAGCTCTAGTATGTATCTCTTTGGACATGAATGTCATCTTGAATCCCATTTCATTATGAAGAATCTCGATTCACTATGATGAATCCCGATACAGCATGGGGTATGTGATTCTAATGATATGAGCTTTGCCGTGTCGTAGATGTTAAGTCACCATACATGAGTATAAATATTAGGGACTTTGGTCTAACTTTTATGATAAAAAGATAGAGAAAAAGAATAAGAAAGTACAAACCATGAGAATTCCTGCTCAAAGATGTATGCAGAAATAAGTGATGGTAACGACAAGTTCGAAGCTTAGTAACAACTGCATATTCTGTCAAGCAGTCTTCTGAAGAATATGTCTTCATGATCTCTAGGACCATATTAATGCAATATCCCCTTGACGAATGAGAAATGCCTATAATAAAAGAGGCGTCGTCGAAATTGATCATTCCAATGTAGTTCAAAGATGTACTATTAATGGAGAATTGTGAATAATCAGAAGCAAGCACTAAAACAATTAATTGTTCCCCTCTGATTATGATATACCAACAAAAGACACATATTTCTCACAAATTACGAACATCTTACATATATTCATAAGTTTATATTTTTATGATAAAACATAGTGTTTAGGAAAATGACATGAATAAAACAGAACAATACCAGCAACGAAAAATAAGTTCTGTAAGCAGAACAATAGATCAGTAACAAAATAAATAATCAATGGACCACTTTATCCAAATGAGAAACCCTTTCAAATTGCAACATTGGCATTTAATGGTTTTTCAAATTTAATATAAAAAGCTCGTCAAAGTGCAGCAAAAGTAAGACAAAACTAATGCTATGCAATTGGCTAACGAGAAATGAAGTGACCAGTTATAAATTATATTAATACAATTTGCTATTGGAATATTAAAATTCTAATAATCTAATTAGTAGTATAATTAGGCAAAAAAAACTCCCATACCTACAACAGGCATAGGTTCGGGAAAGTCAAGATCGTGATCAACCCCAACAAGTCCATATACATAGGGATTTCCCGGATGAGCATGCCTGAACGTTTGAACATTAAGTCAGTCACACAGCATACTCAGAAAATCCAAAATTGTTTTATAAAATATGATAAGTTATCTGGAAAAGAAAACAATTCATTTCAATGAGCTCTACAATAAATAAATCTTCAAAAGGTGATTGGAATTACGAATCTATGGTTATAAAAAGCTCGCAGACACTATCATGCACAAGCATACAGCATACCAATAGAGGTTGCCTTAGCTGGTTAGGACCCACAGAAAACTGAGACAGTGACAAAAGTTTAAAGTCATAAAGATTGCAAGAAGTGAGAATGTCAAGTAAAAAGAAAGAGACAATTTTCTATATAGTTGAAAAAATTGACAAACAGTAGCATCGTGTAAGGTAGCTTAAAATAGATACGAATATTACTACTATAATATTAATGTAATTGACAACATAAACCATATACAGCAAACATCTTGCTTATTTCCAATTTTGAGTTGGACTCTGTTTGTTAAGGAGGATACCTTAACCTCTGTCCACATACCCTTCTATTCTTTTTCTACCAAAAGAACCAATATGTTTTTTCTTTCTATCTATCGAAACTTTTCTCCTATCCAAAAAGAAAAGGCACATAGAAACATACCCACGGATCATCAATTTTCTAATCACAAATAAAACAAATATTAGTGAAAAAGACAAGTTTTTTTCCTCAATCACACCAAAGCAAGCTCCACCAATTGACATACGAGAGAAGGAGGGAGGACAGAGACCGCTGGCATATAGAGAATGGTGTGCTTACCCAGATACAAAACGGCGTTTCGTGGATTGAGCTTGAGCTGGGCCCTGAACCTCCTCCACAATGCACTGTCAAGCCAAAAAATTGTAAGCAATGAGTATTCATTTGAAGGACGATATAAATTGAAAGGCAACAGAAGATAGGATAAACTCAATCATGTAATGATGAAATTAAAATAGGGGAAAGTGGACGACCCATTGAATTGCTGCACTCACCACAGAATAACCATTATGTGTAAGATCATCCAAAGTTTGTCGAAGATTCTGTGACCAAAGAATAAACCAAAGACACCCTTAAATATAAAACAAACCGGCAACTAAATTGAACCATAGTTGTATTGAAATACATACAAATTTATCATTATTGGTGCACGCAACATAAAAAATAACACTAAAACGCCTTTAAAATTTAGTCTAGGTGAAAAAATTAAGCTCACATCAGCAAAATAATGAACACTCTGAATATCGATCAAGGTGTCACAAACCATTAACAAAAGTTCAGCATCAATAACCACTCATGGACTAGCAATATTCATAGAATGGCATATGTATATTGTTTCTTGTTGCACAAACACAAGGTATAAAAAAAATGTTACAGAAGCTGTATCACTTTACAGTTACCAATATAAACTAAACAGCTTGAAAACAAGCACAACCAGTCGGTGCATTAATATAAATTTTCTCATCAGAAGATAAAGGTACACAACATGCATGAGAATAAAAATGCCAATACCACAACAGGGAAACCAGCTCTGGGGATGCTATCTGTTCGCAGACCGCCAAAGGGATTTAAAGCCGCATATTCAACAAGAATACAAGCATCTATTCCAACAGCTTCATAGAAGTCCCCAACCTGAGCACATAATGGGAAAAGAGAGAGAGAGAGAGAGAGAGAGAGAGAGAGAGATAGCAAAAGAAAGTTAGCTACCTAAAGAGTATATAGAGAGAATTATCAAAGTTTGCATTGTGCAAGCAAAAGAGTAAACAGAAATTTGTTGAGAATCGCAATTTTGTTTCCTTTAGACTAAACACATAAATCCACCAACGCCTGACCAAACTCTCATCGAATGTATAAATATAACGTACTCTGCAGAGTAAAATTTGGCGCGGGAATTTTGACTTGAACTGCAACATTTCCGAGTAAAGTATTCCTTCCTTCAAGCTGCACAAACAAAATTTGATTCTTCCATCAATTTCTCATAATAATACCATCAACTTATGTAGGCGGTAACAAATCCTTTCTATAGAGAAAAGAAAAAGGTGGGGAAGAACAAAACATGATAACAGTTTGAAAATTAATAACGATCACCATTAAGAACCAAGTTAAAAAGAAAATTAAAATGAAAATGAAAAAAATAAGCCATCAATTTTATAAGTGTTCACCTTCCATTTTTCAAGTTACAATCCATGCCAAGCAAATTTGAATAGTCAAGCCTTTCAATTAGATGCACTGTTGAGGGCTTTTTGCACATCTGCAACTTCTGCCATAATTTGGAAAGGAACCAAGAAAGATAAAGCAAGGTTGTCTCAAAAGATTCTGTTGTTTATGATCAAAACAATAAAATAAAATAAATTACAAAGTTTGAGGGGGAAAACTAAATTGACTTACCTCATTCCACCATAATATGTGAGAAAGATCTTTATCATCTAAAACATTACTTGCTAGGAGCTTCGTGATCATAGTCTACGATAAAGATATACAAGATGAAACAAATTAAGAAGATAAATTAAAAGAAAATTAACGATGATATTCTTTAAATCAAAGAAATATTCAATGAAGAAAAGGACATGAACCTGATCAATAGATGTAACTGAAGATTCAATCACTTCGTCTTCATTTTCCTCGATATGAATGATGGGAAGTTGTTGAAGTTCAGAAGCGCCATCATCCCCTTGTGATGGCATTGTAGGAGGACCCAAATCCAGTGACAAATTTCTGTTTCTTACTTTGTCAGTCATTTCAGTGGCAGGATACTAAATGAAAGAGAGAAAAAGGAACCTCACAAACAAAACTGAAGTGAAAAAACCTAAGCGAAGGTGAGATTGGAGAGAGAATTGTCGATTAAGAGAAATAGAGTGAGATTGGAGAGAAAATTGTCCGAGAAATAGAGTTTATACGAGAATGGGGCGGAGAACTAAAATACAGTAAAACTTATGGCTTAGGGTTTGGGTAGCGACTCCTTCTCATATATTGCTATTTTAAGAACGCAATTATACCGAGCAAGCCCCCACTTTTACCTTCCATTCCCTAGTCATGTGAAAAAGACTATATTACTCTTAGTTTCATCTATTAAAACCTAAAAAAAATTCACTTTTCTTTTTTTACCTAATTCTTCGAAAGGTTGTAATATTCGAATATAATCCTACCCATTTCCCAAAAGTTTGAAACCTCCGAAACTAAAAAGTAAGTCAAAATTCGAATATTTCAAATATTCAAAATGAATTTTTCAGATTTTCAAAATGTGATATTCGAAAGTTTGTATGATGTTGAAACTTTCGAAGTACATGTTTGCCATAAATAATGAAAGTCTCGAAAGTTTGGTTCAATTAGAAAGTTTCATAGCAAAGAAACTTTCGAAAGTTTCCTAGAATCTCAAAGTTTCGAAATGGAAAACTTTCGAATAAATGAACGTTTCGAAACATTACAGCTCGAAAGTTTGGCATGCAAGGAAAGTTTCAAAAGTTTTGAAACATCTGAAAGTTCTGAAATGAGTTTATGAAATTCCATGCTAGTTTATGAAATATCTAAATATTTTTAGATATTTGTTATATATATATATATATATATATAAAGAAAGAAAAGGAAAGGAAGGAAAAAGAAAGAAAGGAAAACTGAAAGAAAACATAAAATGGAGGAAAACTGAATCTTCTTCCTCCTCCATGCATTCGCGAACCCATTTTCGTCCCCTCCTTTTCTTTGCTTTCTTTTGCTTCAAGAAGAGAAACCCAATGCTTGGTGGGTGAGAAGACAAGGATTTCTCAACTTCATTCTTCTCCTTTGATTCAAAAACGGAGAAAAATGGTGTTGGTGTTTTCAAAACCGTCAAACACAAACCTCCACATTTCTTCTAGATCTTAGCTTTATTTCGCGAAGAGATATAAGGGAAAGTTGCTCACCTCCACGCTACGATGCTAGTGAACTAAATTTGGAAGCGACGCTGTGAGCGAATATTTTACCGAAATTAATCACGGTGCCGCAATCGCTCGTTAAAGCTACTGTTAAGGTAAGGCTCCTTCCAAACTTTTAGTTTGCATTTAGGGACTTATATGTGGTAGGGTGGAAAAGAAATTTGTTAGGGTTGAAGTGTTGATTTGGGGAAAATGAATTTAATGCTTTTATGGGTGAAATTTTAGAGTTGAGTTTTGGTGATATTGATTAGTGTTTTGTGGAAAATGAATTTAACTCATTTATGGGTGGTTTTTGAGGAAATGAAATTTGATGTGTTTGAGTGGTGGGTTGTGATGATTTGTGTTGGTCGTGTTTGACGTGCTCATAATTAATATTATAAATTTTGAGATGTGTTTGTGTGAATTTTGTGGAAAAATGAATTGATGTGATTTGGTGTGAGTTGTGGATTGAATTTGAGAATATGTCTGAGTATGCTCTGTGTGGAATTTGAAAATCATTAGAGTTAAATGAATATTAAAAATGGGGAATCTTTTAATATATGTGTTTACTTAATGATTGTCATGAAAATCGTTAGAGTTAAATGAGTATTAAAAATGGGGAATCTTTTAATATTTGCACTTACTTAATAATTGTCGTGGATAGAGTCAGAGTATGCTCATGCATTTCATAGTACATGGCACCTCGGTAATTTAGTACTTCGACATGTGATAGGCGGTACAATTATGATTTACGTCCCTTCGAGGAGAGTTTTGATTTGGAATTCTCAGTCCATGCATTTTGGCATATACGCATTGCATTAGGGTGCTTGGCACGCGAGTCACGTTTGATTCAAGATTATGATTGAGTGTTTGAACTCAATGGTTGTTGTGTTGTGCTATAATTGCAAAGTGCAAATGTTTTGGATTTGTGTGTAAGTGTGATTGATTGCAAAACCTTTTCGAAACTCAAGTTCTCATGGTGATTGTGTTATAATTGCTAAGTATGAATGTTTTGGCTTTGTGTGTAAGTGTGATTGATTGTAAAACCTTTTCGAAACTCAAGTTGTCATGGTGATTGTGCTATAATTGCTAAGTGTGATTGTTTGGATTTGTGTGTAAGTGTTGATTGATTTCGAAACCCTTTTAAAAGCTGAATTTTGATGTTTTTCTGCTGGTTTTGGATGTATATTCAAATACAGAAAGTTATATTCGAATACAGACATCCTATTTTAGCTACTAACTTATGTGTAGTCGAATATAAAAGGTTGTATTCGAATACATACATGTTGTTTTTGCTGTTGACTTATATGTAGTCGAATGCAGAAGGTTGTATTCGAATACAAACATGTTGTTTTTGTTGTTGACTTATGAAACAACCTTGTATTCGAATACAGAGATGCTGTATTCGAATACAACAGTGCAGTTTTGTTAAAAACTTCATTTTTCAACTCTGTTTATGCATGTCTAGCATATGGAAACCCTTTCAAGGTGCATGCTAAGTTGAAAGGTTATTTTGTGCATTTTAAAACTTAAATGTTATGTGTTAATTTTTAAATTCGGTTGGTGACCCTTTACAACTATTGTAGAAATTTGGGTTTTGCCCTAAGATGAAAACCAGGATATTCCCACCGGTTAGTACCCTGTGGATGGGAAAGTAGTTGGACACACTTGATTGGAGTTGTGTCAAGAGGATCTTGCGGGGGGCGTGAAGATTATCCGAGATGTATACTTTTTTGTAGAATGATCAGATTAGGTTGACGTATATGGACAAGATGTCTTTCTTTTTGGGTTGTGTTTATTTTAATTTGGAAGAGTGTACTTATACCAATATTGTTAGCTTGACATTTTATTTTGATGGGTTCCATGTACCACTTTTGATGTGATGTGGGGAGTTAAAATTCTCAGGGCAGTGCTTTTGTACAGGTGTCTGCTGAGAATACCCCAGGAGTATGAGCTATGCTTGATAGGTCTCATAGCCCCGGTGTATTTTGATGTTTGAATACTTTGGATTTTTATTTCAAAAACTATTCCGCTGCTTGTAAATATTTGTTGACTTTGTCGTTATGTTACGACTTAAATATTTATCCAAAAGTATTTCCTTCTTTATTTTTTTGTTTTTATGAATTTGTTTTGAAAAAAAAAATACACTCGCGCTGTTAAAAATCGGGGTGTTACAATGTTCTTTCTCGGCATGGTCTTAATGTTTTAAAAATCCTCGGGGAGTTGAATGAATTACAAGCATTATTTCTCAAAGATTTTTCTTATGCTTATTATATACATTGTTTTACACATATATTACAACTTGCTTTGATTCCTACTTTTAGAGAAGTTTTTCCTATTCATGATTTCTTTTCACACTTAATTTTTATTATCAATGTTGTGTGTTCCTCTAGTAAGCGTCGTGATAAATTGCAAAGTGTCTTATTAGAGGAGATTTCAACTTGGTTGGATATTGGCGAACTTGAAAGTGGTAATGGACAAAATCAAATTTGCAATTTAAAACAAGTCGGAGATGCTCGTTGGAGCTCGCATTTTTCATCTATTTGTAGTATGATAAATTTGTATAATCCAACTTGTGCGGTTCTTCAAGATATTAAAAGAAATTGAACAAGTTATTCTGCATACGGTAATGTTAAAGCTACTCATAAGCTTATGAAATCCTTTGAGTTCATATTGATTTTGCACATGATGGCTGGGATGATTTATTGAAAAATGTAATATTATTTTGTGAGCAACATGATATTGATTTCACCGATTGTAATGCTATTTCTCAAAGATTGTTCTTAGACTTATTATACACATTGTTTTACACATAAATTACAACTTGCATTGATTTCTGCTTCTAGAGAAGTTTTTCCTATTCATGATTTCTTTTCACACTTAATTTTTATTATCAATGTCGTGTGTTCCTCTAGTAAGCGTCATGATGAATTGCAAAGTGCCTTATTAGAGGGGATTTCAACTTGGTTTGAGATTGGTGAACTTGAAAGTGGTAGTGGACAAAATCAAATTTGCAATTTAAATAGAACGTGAATGGCGCGTTCGTCGACAACATGATCACATCATAATAGGTCAACAATAGAGAATGAATACATTTTGTGTTACAATTGATCAACAATTGCAGGAAATAAATCACAGATTTTGTGCGCAACCAATGAAACTTTTGAGTCTAAACAATAGTTTGGTTCCTAAAGATATTTACAAAATATTTGATATGGACAATATATGTGCTCTTGTAAATAAATTTTATCATCTGAATTTTAATTATCAAGAAAAAATTAATTTGAGATTTCAAATAAAACACTTTATTCTTGATGTTATTAGTCATCCATATTTGAATAACTTGTAGACTATCTTTAAGTAGATTAACGAGTTAATAAGTTAATAAAATTAAGTTCTATTTTGATATTTGACATGATATTTTGAAGAAATTGATTTTATATACATCCAACTTCAATTATATTTTATAGTAAAACATTTAATTATGTCAAAAACTAAATAATGTTAATACACTTAAATTACTAAAAATTGAATAGAACAAAAAGATCAAAATTTAATATAATAATTATAGTAGTAAAAAAATATTATTATTATATTTATTTAAATAGGTCGACCTAATAGGGATAAAAAACATATTATATGGCATGTAGTCTTACCTTTACAACTAAATAGGCTTTTTTAGAAGTCTTTGCATTATCTATTTAAAAAAAAAAGTCTGGTATGACGTAGGCTAGGCCGTAGGTGTCTGTCGATCGGTCTGGCCTATTCTCATCCATGTTTGCAGTCTTATATAGTTGCGTTGATGACTAACAATTGCGATGAACATTGTATGAGCAACAATAGAAATCGAAATATGGTATGAATTTATAATTAAAAATAATTTTCTATTTAGTAAATGTGTAATAAAAAAAATTAGTATGTAGTTGGATGGAATAGTTGAACCTATTTTAGTTGTTTGTTTGTTGCAAACTTCAGTATTATGGATTGTGAACTCCATTTTTGCTACTGACTTATGAATTAGCATTGTATTCGAATACTAGAGTATTATATTCAAATACGACAGTGCAG
Source organism: Cicer arietinum (assembly GCF_000331145.2). Classification (NCBI taxonomy): domain Eukaryota; kingdom Viridiplantae; phylum Streptophyta; class Magnoliopsida; order Fabales; family Fabaceae; genus Cicer; species Cicer arietinum. The sequence goes on along the minus strand of NC_021162.2, from coordinate 47,233,813 downwards.
TTTTGTTAAAAACTTCATTTTTCAACTTTGTTTTATGCATGTTTGGCATATGAAAACCCTTTCAAGGAGTATACTAAGTTGAAAGGTTATTTTGTTGCATTTGAAATTTAAATGTTACGTGATATTTGTAATTTCGGTTGGTGACCTTTTACAATTATTGTGGAAATATGGGTTTTGCCCTCACATGAGAACCAAGATCGTCTTACGGGTTAGTACTTTGGAGACGGACATATAGTTAGACATACCTGACCGAAGCTGTGTTAGGAGGATCTTGCGGGACGTGTGGAGATCACCCGAGTTGAACTAGAATAAACTTAGGGAGCATGAAAATGACCTAAATGTGAATCCAATGACACAAACACACCAATTGGATACACAAAATTGGTTAAAAACCCAATACACCTATTGGATGCACAAGATTGGTTAAAAACCCTTATTGGACTAGAATAAGCCTAGGGAGGACAGAAATGACCTAAATGTGAATCCAATGACACAAACACAATAATTGAATGCACAAGATTGGTTAAAAACCCTAGTTAGACAAGCATAACTCTAGGGAGGACGAAAATGACCTAAATGTTAATCGAATGACACAAACACACCTATTGGATGCACAAGATTCGTAAAAAACCCTAATTGGACAAGAATGAGCCAAGGAAGGACGAAAATGACCTAGATGTTCATCCAATGACACAAATGAACTTATTGGATGCACAAGATTGGTTACAAACCCTAATTGGACAAGAATGAGCCAAGGAAGGACGAAAATGACCTAGATGTTCATCCAATGACACAAATGAACTTATTGGATGCACAAGATTGGTTACAAACCCTAATTGGACAAGAATGAGCCAAGGAAGGACGAAAATGACCTAAATGTTCATCCAATGACACAAATGAACTTATTGGATGCACAAGATTGGTTACAAACCCTAATTGGACAAGAATGAGCCAAGGAAGGACGAAAATGACCTAGATGTTCATCCAATGACACAAATGAACTTATTGGATGCACAAGATTGGTTAAAAACCCTAATTGGACTAGAATAAGCATAGGGAGGACGAAAATTACCTAAATATGAATCCAATGACACAAACACACCTATTCGATGTACAAGATTTGTTAAAAATCCTAATTGGACTAGAATAAGCCTAGGGAGGACAAAAATGACCTAAATGTTCATCCAATGACACAAACACACCTATTGGATGCACAAGATTGGTTAAAAACCCTCATTGGACAAGAATTAGCCTAGGGATGACGAAAATGAACTAAATGTTCATCCAATGAAACAAACACACCTATTGGTTGCACAATATTGGTTAAAAACCCTAATTGGACAAGAATAAGCCTAGGGAGGACGAAAATCACCTAAATGTTCATCCAATGACACAAACGCACCTATTGGATGCACAAAATTGGTTAAAAACGCTAATTGAACTAGAATAAGCCAAGGGAGGACGGAAATGAACTAAATGTGAATCCAATGACACAATCACACCTATTGGATGCACAAGATTGGTTAAAAACCCAAACACATCTATTGGATGTACAAGATTGGTTAAAAACCATTATTGGACTAGAATAAGCCTAGGGAGGACGAAAATGACCTAAATGTGAATCCAATGACAAAAACACAATAATTGGATGCACAAAATTGGTTAAAAACCCTAGTTTGACAAGAATAACTCTAGGGAGGATGAAAATGACCTAAATGTTAATCCAATGACACAAATCCACCTATTGGATGCACAAGATTTGTTAAAAACCCTAATAGGACAAGAATAAGCCTAGGGAGGACGAAAATGACCTAAATGTTCATCCAATGACACAAACACACGTATTGGATGCACAAGATTGGTTAAAAACCCTAATTGGACTAGAATAAGCCTAGGGAGGACGAAAATGACATAAATGTGAAGCCAATGACACAAACACACCTATTGTATGCACAAGATTGGTTAAAAACCCTAATTGGACTATAATAAACTTAGCGAGGATAAAAATGACCTAAAAGTTCATCCAATGTCACAAACACACCTATTGGATGCACAAGATTGGTTAAAAACCCTAATTGGACTAGAATAAGCCTAGGGAGGACGAAAATGACCTAAATGTTCATCCAATGACACAAACACACCTATTGTATGCACAAGATTGGTTAAAAACCCTAATTGGACTATAATAAACTTAGCGAGGATAAAAATGACCTAAAAGTTCATCCAATGTCACAAACACACCTATTGGATGCACAAGATTGGTTAAAAACCCTAATTAAAATAGAATAAGCAAAGGGAGGATGAAAATGACCTAAATGTGAATCCAATGACACAAACACAACTATTGGATGAACAAGATTGGTAAAAAACCCAAACACACCTATTGGATGCACAAGATTGGTTAAAAACCCTTATTGGACTAGAATAAGCCTATGAAGGACGAAAATTACCTAAATGTGAATCCAATGACACAAACACAATAATTGGATGCACAATATTCGTTAGAAACCCTAGTTAGACAAGAATAACTCTAGCGAGGACGGAAATGACCTAAATGTTAATCCAATGACACAAACACACCTATTGGATGCACAAGATTGGTTAAAAACCCTAATTGGACTAGAATAAACTTAGGGAGGACGAAAATGACCTCAATGTTCATCCAATGACACAAACACAGCTATTGGATGCACAAGATTGGTTAAAAACCCTAACTAAAATAGAATAAGCTAAGGGAGGACGAAAATTATCTAAATGTAAATACAACGACACAAACACACCTATTGGATGCACAAGATTGGTTAAAAACCCAAACACACCTATTGGATGCACAAGATTGGTTAAAAACCCTTATTGGACTAGAATAAGCATATGGACGACGAAAATGACCTAAATGTGAATCCAATGACACAAACTCAATAATTGGATGCAGAAGATTGGTTAAAAAGCCTAGTTGGTTAAGAATAACTCTAGGGAGGACGAAAATGACCTAAATGTAAATCCAATGACACAAACACACCTCTTGGATGCGTAAGATTCGTTAAAGAGGCTAATTGGACAAGAATAAGCCTATGGAGGACGAAAATTACCTAAATGTTCATCCAATGACACAAACACACCTATTGGATGCACAAGATTGGTTAAAAACCCTAATTTGACTAGAATAAGCCTAGGGTGGACGAATATGACATAAATGTGAATCTAATGACACAAACACAATAATTGGATGCACCAGATTGGTTAAAAACCCTAGTTGGACAAGAATAACTCTAGGGAGGACGAAAATGACCTAACTGTTAATCCAATGACACAAACACACCTATTGGATGCACAAGATTCGTTAAAAACCCTAATTGGATAAGAATAAGCTTAGGGAGGACGAAAATGACCTAACTGTTCATCCAATGACACAAACACACGTATTGGATGCACATGATTGGTTAAAAACCCTAATTGGAGTAGAATAAGCTTATGGAGGACGAAAAATGACCTAAATGTTTATCCAATGACACAAACACACCTATTGGATACACAAGATTGGTTAAAAACCCTAATTGGCTAGAATAACCTTAGGGAGGACGAGACCTAAATGTTCATCCAATGACACAAACACACCTATTGGATGCACAAGATTGGTTAAAAACCCTAATTGGACAATAATTCTAGGGAGGACGAAAATGACCTAAATGTTAATTCAATGACACAAAAAAAACCTATTAGATGCACAAGATTGGTTAAAAATCCTAATTGGACAAGAATAACTCTAGGGAGGATGTAACATCCGAAATCAAATGATTAAAAATAATTGGAATTTTAAGATATTCTTATTTATAGATTATTATGATTGTATTATTAGTATTATTATTATTACTATTATTATTAATATTATTATTATTATTATTATTATTATTATTATTATTATTATTATTATTATTATTATTATTATTATTATTATCTATATGCGCAAGATACTTAATAAAATTAATTATCCTCCTATATGACCTCAAAATAGGATTTGAGCATGTTTTAACCAATTGTTGAATGTAACATCCTAAATCAAATGATTAAAAATAATTAGAATTTTAAGATATTCATGTATATAGGTAGTCATAACTAATAAAATCAAGACATATATGTTCTTTTAAACAAATTCTTCGCTTTATGTGGAACAAACTACCGGCTAGTGACTAAACATAGGAGATATATGAAATTTTGTTATTAGCAGAATATATATATATACAATTACAAAGAATAACATGCGGATAGAAGAAAAAGAAAAAAAGAGAAGAAATATAAATCTAAAAAGATAGAAGTATACCTAAATAAATTGAAGCTAGAGTACTTTGTGGTTGTGGTAACGGTTATTAGCAAACAACATATCAAGAACACTTCAAGAGGTGAGTACTCACACCCTTTAAACTTTCATGGTACATTTATTTTGGAAATTTAGAATGGAAAAAGAGTTAAGTATTTTGATTGGTATTTTCTTCTAAAAATATATTTTTGTCGAGAACCTAACTCTATTAAAATTGAGATTTTATGAATTGTAATAATAGATTATGAATTGATTTATTTATTATTGTTTGTTAAATTACCATTTTGATGATTGTTTGAATATATATATTCTAAAAAGATTGTTTTATTATATTTTCTTGAATGATTGTTGTTATTATACATTCAAATGAAATATTATATTATAAATATGATTTTACGAATATAATTGTTAAAATATGAATTGTTTGGATTACATGTGTTTGAGAGATATATATCCTTTAACAAGACTGTGTTATTATATTTTCTTGAATGATCATTGTTACCATATATTAAAATGAAATAGTAGATTATAAATATGATTTTTCAAATATAGTTGTTGAAATATGAATTATTTGGATTGCATGTGTTTGAGAGATATTTATTCTTTAAAAAGATTGTTTTATTATATTTTCTTGAATGATCATTGTTATTATATATTCAAATGAAATATTATGTCATAAATATGATTTTGCGAATATGATTGTTAAAATTATGAATGATTTTGATTGTGTGTGCTGGAGATGGGTCTTGTACCCCACCTATTGATGAGTTTTAAACTTCACAAAGAGATGAGGTTTAAACTCCACCTATAGATGAATATTAAACTTCACAAAGAGATGAGGTTTAAACTCCACCGGGATTTTTGAACTTAACAAAAAGATGAGGTTTAAACTCCAAAGTGATGGGTCTTGGACCCCACATATTGATGGGTTTTAAACTTCACAAAGAGATGAGGTTTAAACTCCACCTATAGATGAGTATTAAACTTCACAAAGAGATGAGATTTAAACTCAACAGGGATGAGTTTTAAACTTCACAAAGAGATTAGGTTTAAACTCCACATGGATGAGTATTAAACTTCACAAAGAGATGAGGTTTAAACTCCACACAGATGGGTCTTGTACCCAACACTGGATGAGCTGGTGCTCCACATGATTAGATGATACTCACTTTGCAGGAGTAGTATATCTCCATCATTGAATTAATTGATTATTTTTGTGGAATAAATGCGTATATTGGAATTATCTGATTATAATAGATGTGGATTATCGTTAATTTATTTGATGAGTTTTTAATTAATTATTGGAAGTAGTTGGTTATTATAGAGAAATCTTAGTTATATCATTAATAGTCCTAAAGAATACTTTTGGATAAAGGCGGGTGCCATGATCGACTTTTTTTTCCGGTTACCGCTCCGGTTGAGAACAACACTTGTTTTAAAATTGTGTGTATTATTCACTGGGATTTAGTATCTCATTAAAGTGTTGTTTTCAGATACTGAGACCGTTGGGGATGTCGAGAGTTGAGAAGTCCTACCCCCTTTGAGAAGAGTGACTTCCTTCAATTAGGTTGGTAGATCAAGAATAAGTAGACATAGTGTCTACATCGTACTTTATTTCGGGATTAGATATTAATTGCCCAGTTTTGGATATTTTAAATATTAAAGAATTTTCAGTTGTAAGGATTTACTTTGAGATTTCATAACATTACTTCTTTCGAACAATCCATTATTTATTACAGTACCTTATTCTCTTATATAATTTTAAAAATTTTCCATTATTATCTCAGTTTTTATACTCACGTAACTAGGCGTTACAGAGGACGAAAATAAAATAAATGTTCATCCAATGACACAAACACACCTATTGGATGCACAAGATTGGTTAGAAACCCTAATTGGACAAGAATAAGCTTAGAGAGGACAAAATGACTTAAATGTGAATCCAATGACACAAACACACCTATTGGATGCACAAGATTGGTTAAAAAGCCTAATTGGACAAGAATAAACCTAGGGAGGACGAAAATGACCTAAATGTGAATCCAATGACACAAACACTCCTATTAGATGCACAAGATTGGTTAAAAAGCCTAATTGGACAAGAATAAACCTAGGGAGGACGAAAATGACCTAAATGTGAATCCAATGACACAAACACTCCTATTAGATGCACAAGATTGGTTAAAAAGCCTAATTGGACAAGAATAAACCTAGGGAGGACGAAAATGACCTAAATGTGAATCCAATGACACAAACACACCTATTGGATGCACAAGATTGGTTAAAAACCCTTGTTGGACTAGAATAAGCCTATGGAGGACAAAAATGACCTTAATGTGAATCCAATGACACAAACACAATAATTAGATGCACAAGATTGATTAAAAACCCTAGTTGGACAAGAATAATTCTAGGGAGGACGAAAATGACCTAAATGTTAATCCCATGACACAAACACACTTATTGGATGCACAAGATTCGCTAAAAACACTAACTGGACAAGAATAAGCCTATGGAGGACGAAAATGACCTAAATGTTATTCCAATGACACAAACACACGTATTGGATGCACAAGATTGGTTAAAAACCCTAATTGGACTAGCATATGCCTAGGGAGGACGAAAACAACATAAATGTGAATCTAATGACACAAACACATCTATTGGATGCACAAGATTCGTTAAAAACCCTAATTAGACAAGAATAAGCCTAGAGAGGACGAAAATGAACTAAATGTTCATCCAATGACACAAACACAACTATTGGACGCACAAGATTGGTTAAAAATCCTAATTGAACTAGAATAAGCCAAGCGAGGACGAATATGACCTAAATGTGAATCCAATGACACACACACATCTATTGGATGAACAAGATTGGTTAAAAACCCTAATTGGACTAGAATAAACTTAGGGAGCACAAAAATGAACTAAATGCTCATCCAATGACACAAACACACCTATTGGATGCACAAGATTGGTTAAAAAGCCTAATTGGACAAGAATAAGTCTAGGGAGGACGAAAATGACCTAAATGTTCATCCAATGACACAAACACACCTATTGGTTGCACAATATTGGTTAAAAACCCTAATTAGACAAGAATAAGCCTAAGGATGACGAAAATGGTCTAAATGTTCTTCCAATGACACAAACACACCAATTGGTTGCACAATATTGGTTAAAAACCCTAATTGGACAAGAATAAGCCTAGGGAGGACGAAAATGACACAAATGTTCTTCCAATGACACAAACACACCTATTGGATGCACAAGATTGGTTAAAAATCCTAATTGGACAAGAATAAACCTAGGGAGGACGAAAATGACCTAAATGTTCATCCAATGACACAAACACACCTATTGGATGCACAAGATTGGTTAAAAACCTTAATTGAACTAGAAGAAGTCAAGGGAGGACAAAAATGACCTAAATGTGAATCCAATGACATAAATACACCTATCCAAACACGTCTATTAGATGCACAAGTTTGGTTAAGAACCCTTATTGGACTAGAAAAAGCATAGGGAGGAGGAAAATGACCTAAATGTGAATCCAATGACACAAACACAATAGTTGGATGCACAAGATTGGTTAAAAACCCTAGTTGGAGAAGAATAACTCTAGGGAGGACGTAAATGACCTAAATGTTAATCCAATGACACAAACACACCTAATGGAAGCACAATATTCGTTAAAAGCCCTAATTGGACAAGAATAAGCCTAGGGAGGATGAAAATGAACTAAATGATCATCCAATGACACAAACACAACTATTGGATGCACAAGATTAGTTAAAAACCCTAATTGAACTAGAATAAGCCAAGGGAGGACGAATATGACCTAAATGTGAATCCAATGACACAAACACAACTATTGGATGCACAAGAATGTTTAAAAACCCAAACACACCTATTGGATGCTCAAGATTGGTTAAAAACCCTTATTGGACTAGAATAAGCCAACGAGGGACGAAAAAGACCTAAATGTGAATCCAATGACACAAACACAATAATTGGATGCACAAAATTGGTTAAAAACCCTAGTTGGACAAGAATAACTCTAGGGAGGACGTAAATGACCTAAATGTTATTCCAATGACACAAACACACCTATTAGATGCATAAGATTCGTTTGAAACCCTAATTGGACAAGAATAAGCCCAGGGAGGATGGAAATGACCTAAATGTTCATCCAATGACACAAACACATCTATTGGATGCACATGATTGGTTAAAAACTCTAATTGGACAAGAATAAGCCTAGGGTGGTCAGAAATGACCTAAATGTTCATCCAATGACACAAATACACCTATTGGTTGCACAATATTGGTAAAAAATCCTAATTGAACTCGAATAAGCCAAAGAACGACGAAAATGACCTAAATGTGAATCCAATGACACAAACACTCCTATTGGATGCACAAGATTGGTTAAAAACCCTTATTGGACTAGAATAAGCCTATGGAGGACGAAAATGACCTAAATGTGAATCCAATGACACAAACACTCCTATTGGATGCACAAGATTGGTTAAAAACCCAAACACACCTATTGGATGCACATGATTGGTTAAAAACCCTTATTGGACTAGAATAAGCCTATGGAGGACGAAAATGACCTAAATGACACAAACAAAATTATTGGATGCACAAGATTGATTAAAAACCCTAGTTGGACAAGAATAACTCTAGGGAAGACGAAAATGAGCTAAATGTTCATCAAATGACACAAACCCACCTATTGGATGCACAAGATTGGTTAAAAATGATAATTGGACTAGAAAAAACTCAGGGAGCACAAAAATGATCTAAATGCTCATCCAATGACACAAACAGACGTATTGGATGCACAAGATTGGTTAAAATCCTAATTGGACAAGAATAAGCCTAGGGAGGACGAAAATGACCTAAATGTTCATCCAAAGACACAAACACACCTATTGGTTTCACAATATTGGTTAACAACCCTAATTGGACAAGAATAAGCCTAGAGAGGACAAAAATGATCTAAATGTTCTTCCAATGACACAAACACACCTACTGGTTGCACAATATTGGTTAAAAACCCTAATTGGACAAGAATAAGCCATGGTTGGACGAAAATGACCTAAATGTTCTTCCAATGACATAGACACACCTATGGGATTCACAAGATTGGTTAAAAATCCTAATTGGGCAAGAATAAGCCTAGGGAGGACGGAAATGACCTAAATGTGCATCCTATGACACAAACACACCTATTGGATGCACAAGATTGGTTAAAAACCTTAATTGAACTAGAAGAAGCCAAGGGAGGATGAAAATGACCAAAATGTGAATCCAATGACACAAACACACCTATTGGATGCAAAAGATTGGTTAAAAACCCAAACACACCTATTGGATGCACAAGTTTGGTTAAGAACCCTTATTGGACTAGAATAGCATATGTAGGACGAAAATGACCTAAATGTGAATCCAATTAATCAAAGACAATAATTGGATGCACAAGATTGGTTAAAAACCCTAGTTGGAGAAGAATAACTCTAGGGAGGACGGAAATGACCTAAATGTTAATCCAATGACACAAACACACCTATTGGATGCACAAGACTCGTTAAAAACCCTAATTTGACAAGAATAAGCCTAGGGATGAAGAAAATGAATTAAATGTTCATCCAATGACACAAACACAACTGATGGATGCACAAGATTGGTTAAAACCCCAATTGAACTAGAATAAGCCAAGGGAGGACGAATATGACCTAAATGTGAATCCAATGACACAAACATATCTATTGGATGAACAAGATTGGTTAAAAACCCTAATTGGACTAGAATAAACTTATGGAGCACAAAAATGAACTAAATACTCATCCAATGACATAAACACACCTATTGGATGCACAAGATTGGTTAAAAAGCCTAATTCGACAAGAATAAGCTTAAGGAGGACGAAAATGACCTAAATGTTCATCCAATGACACAAACACACCTATTGGTTGCACAATATTGGTTAAAAACCCTAATTAGACAAGAATAATCCTAGAGAGAACGAAAATGATCTAAATGTTCTTCCAATGACACAAACACACCAATTAGTTGCACAATATTGGTTAAAAACCCTAATTGGACAAGAATAAGCCTACGGAGGACATAAATGACCCAAATGTTCTTCCAATGACACAAACACACCTATTGGATGCAAAAGATTGGTTAAAAATCCTAATTGGACAAGAATAAACCTAGGGAGGACGAAATTGACCTAAATGTTTATCCAATGACACAAACACACCTATTGGATGCAAAAGATTGGTTAAAAATCCTAATTGGACAAGAATAAACCTAGGGAGGACGAAATTGACCTAAATGTTTATCCAATGACACAAACACACCTATTGGATGCACAAGATTGGTCAAAAACGCTAATTGGACAATAATATACCAAGGGAGGACGAAAATGGCCTAAATGTGAATTCAATGACACAAACACACCTATTGGATGCACAAGATTGGTTGAAAACCCAAACACACCTATTTGATGCAAAAGATTGGTTAAAAACCCTTATTAGATTAGAATAAGCCTAGGGAGGACGAAAATGACCTTAATGTTAATCCAATGACACAAACACACCTATTGGAAGCACAAGATTGGTTAAAAACCCTTAATGGATTAGAATAAGGATAGAGAGAACGAAAATGACCTAAATGTGAATCGAATGATACAAACACAATAATTGGATGCACAAGATTGCTTAAAAACCCTAGTTGGACAAGAATAACTCTTGGGAGGACGAAAATGACCTAAATGTGAATCGAATGATACAAACACAATAATTGGATGCACAAGATTGCTTAAAAACCCTAGTTGGACAAGAATAACTCTTGGGAGGACGAAAATGACCTAAATGTGAATCGAATGATACAAACACAATAATTGGATGCACAAGATTGCTTAAAAACCCTAGTTGGACAAGAATAACTCTTGGGAGGACGAAAATGACCTAAATGTGAATCGAATGATACAAACACAATAATTGGATGCACAAGATTGCTTAAAAACCCTAGTTGGACAAGAATAACTCTTGGGAGGACGAAAATGACCTTAATGTTAATTCAATGACACAAACACACCTATAGGATGCACAAGATTTGTTAAAAACCCTAATTGGACTAGAATAAGTCTAGGGAGGACGAAAATGGCCTAATTGTTCATCCAATGACAAACACATCTATGGGATGCCCAAGGTTGGTTAAAAACCCTAATTGGATTAGAATAAGCCTAGGGAGGACGAAAGTGACCTAAATGGGAATCCAATGACACAAACACACCTATTGGATGCACAAGATTGGTTAAAAACCCTAATTGGACTAGAATAAACCAAAGGAGGACGAAAATGACCCAAATGTTCATCCAAACACACAAACACACCTATTGGATGCACAAGATTGGTTAAAAACCCTAATTGGACTAGAATAAACCAAAGGAGGACGAAAATGACCTAAATGTTCATCCAAACACACAAACACACCTATTGGATGCACAAGAATGTGTAAAATCCCTAATTGGACAAGTATAGCCTAAGGAGGACTAAAATGACCTAAATGTTCATCCAATGACACAAATGCACTTATTGGATGCATAAGATTGGTTAAAAACTCTAATTGGACAAGAATAAGCCTAGGGAGGACGAAAAAGACCTAAATGTTCGTCCAATGACACAAACACACATATTGGATGCACAAGATTGGTTAAAAACCCTAATTGGAGTAGAATAAGCCTAGGGAGGACGAAAATGACCTAAATGTTCATCCAATGACACAAACACACCTATTGGATGCACAAGATTGGTTAAAAACCCTAATTGGAGTAGAATAAGCCTAGGGAGGACGAAAATGACCTAAATGTTCATCCAATGACACAAACACACCTATTGGATGCACAAGATTGGTTAAAAACCCTAATTGGAGTAGAATAAGCCTAGGGAGGACGAAAATGACCTAAATGTTCATCCAATGACACAAACACACCTATTGGATGCACAAGATTGGTTAAAAACCCTAATTGGACAAGAATGAATTTAAGGAGGACGAAAATGACCTAAATGTTCATCGAATGACACAAACACACCTATTGGATGCACAAGATTGGTTAAAAACCCAAATTGAACTAGAATAAACCAAGGGAGGACAAAAATGATCTAAATGTGAATTGAATGACACAAACACACTTATTGGATGCCAAGATTGGTTAAAACCCCAAACACACCTATTTGATGAACAAGATTGGTTAAGAAACCTTATTGGACTAGTATAAGCCTAGGGAGTACGAAAATGACCTAAATGTTAATCCAATGACACAAACACACCTATTGGATGCACAAGATTGGTCAAAAACCGTAATTGGACAAGAATAAGCCTAGGGAGGACGAAAATGACCTAAATGTTCATCGAATGACACAAACACACCTATTGGATGCACAAGATTGGTCAAAAACCGTAATTGGACAAGAATAAGCCTAGGGAGGACGAAAATGACCTAAATGTTAATCCAATGACACAAACACACCTATTGGATGCACAAGAGTTGTTAAAACCCCAATTGGACTAGAATAAACTTAGGGAGGGTGAAAATGACCTAAATGTTCATCAAATTACACAAACACACCTATTGGATGCACAAGATTGGTCAAAAACCGTAATTGGACAAGAATATGCCTATGGAGGACGAAAACTGCCTAAATGTTCATCCAATGACACAAACACACCTATTGGATGCCCAAGATTGGTTAAAAATCCTAATTCGACAAGAATAAGCCTAGGGAGGACGAAAGTGACCTAAATGGGAATCCAATGACACAAATGCACTTATTGGATGCATAAGATTGGTTAAAAATCCTAATTCGACAAGAATAAGCCTAGGGAGGACGAAAATAACCTAAATGTTCATCCAATGACACAAACACACCTATTGGATGCCCAAGATTGGTTAAAAATCCTAACTGGACTAGAATAAGCATAGGGAGGACGAAAATTACCTAACTAGTCATCCAATGACACAAACACCCGTATTGGATGCACAAGATTGGTTAAAAACCCTAATTGGAGTAGAATAAGCCTAGGGAGGACGAAAATGACCTAAATGTTCATTTAACGACAAACAAACTTATTGGATGCACAAGATTGGTTAAAACCGTAATTGGATTAGAATAAGCCTAGGGAGGACGAAAATGACCTAAATATGAATCCAATGCCACAAACACACCTATTGGATGCAAAAGATTGGTTAAAAATCCTAATTCGACAAGAATAAGCCTAGGGAGGACGAAAATAACCTAAATGTTCATCCAATGACACAAACACACCTATTGAATGCACAAGATTGGTTAAAAACCCTAATTGGACAAGAAAAAACCAAGGGAGGACGAAAATGACATAAATGTTCATCCAAAGACACAAACACACCTATTGGATGAATAAGATTGTGTAAAATCCCTAGTTGGACAAGTATAGCCTAGGGAGGATGAAAATGACCTAAATGTTCATCCAAGGACACAAATGAACTTATTAGATGCAAAAGATTGGTTAAAAACCCTAATGGGACAAGAATAAGCCTAGGGAGGACGAATATAACCTAAATGTGAATCCAATGACACAAACACACCTATTGGATGCACGAGATTGGTTAAAAACCCTAAATGGACTAGAATAAGCCTAGGGAGGACGAAAATGACATAAATGTTCATCCAATGACACAAACACACCTATTTGATGCACAAGATTGGTTAAAAACCCTAATTGGACAAGAATAAGCCTAGGGAGGACGAAAATGACATAAATGTTCATCCAATGACACAAACACACCTATTTGATGCACAAGATTTGTTGAAAACCCTTATTGGACAAGAATAAGCCAAGAGAGGATGAAGTTGACCTAAATGTGAATCGAATGATACAAACACAATAATTGGATGCACAAGATTGCTTAAAAACCCTAGTTGGACAAGAATAACTCTAGGGAGGATGAAAATGACCTTAATGTTAATTCAATGACACAAACACACCTATAGGATGCACAAGATTCGTTAAAAACCCTAATTCGACTAGAATAAGCCTAGGGAGGACGAAAATGACCTAATTGTTCATCCAATGACAAACACATCTATGGGATGCACAAGGTTGGTTAAAAACCCTAATTTGACTAGAATAAGCCTAGGGAGGACGAAAGTGACCTAAATGGGAATCCAATGACACAAACACACCTATTGGATGCACAAGATTTGGTAAAACCCCAATTGGACTAGAATAAACTTAGGGTGGGTGAAAATGACCTAAATGTTCATCAAATTACACAAACACACCTATTGGATCCACAAGATTGGTCAAAAACCGTAATTGGACAAGAATATGCCTATGGAGGACGAAAACTGCCTAAATATTCATCCAATGACACAAACACACCTATTGGATGCCCAAGATTGGTTAAAAACCCTAATTGGATTAGAATAAGCCTGGGGAGGACGAAAATGACCTAACTATTCATCCAATGAGACAAACACCCGTATTGGATGCACAAGATTGGTTAAAAACCCTAATTGGAGTAGAAGAAGCCTAGGGAGGACGAAAATGACCTAAATGTTCATTCAACGAAAAACAAACCTATTTGATGCACAAGGTTGGTTAAAACCCTAATTGGATTAGAATAAGCCTAGGGAGGACGAAAATGACCTAAATATGAATCCAATGCCACAACGATATCTATTGGATGCAAAAGACTGGTTATAAATCCTAATTCAACAAGAATAAGCCTAGGGAGGACGAAAATAACCTAAATGTTCATCCAATGACACAAACACACCTATTGGATGCACAAGAATGGTTAAAAACCTTAATTGAACTAGAATATGCCAAGGGAGGACGAAAATGACCTAAATGTGAATTCAATGACACAAACACACCTATTTGATGCACAAGATTGGTTGAAAAGCCAAACACACCTATTTGATGCACAAGATTGGTTAAAAACCCTTAATGGATTAGAATAAGGATAGGGAGAATGAAAATGACCTAAATGGGAATCGAATGATACAAACACAATAATTGGATGCACAAGATTCCTTAAACACCCTAGTTGGACAAGAATAACTCTAGGGAGGACGAAAATGACCTTAATGTTAATTCAATGACACAAACACACCTATAGGATGCACAAGATTCGTTAAAAACCCTAATTGGACTAGAATAAGCCTAGGGAGGACGAAAATGACCTAATTGTTCATCCAACGACAAACACATCTATGGGATGCACAAGGTTGGTTAAAAACCCTAATTGGACAAGAATAGGCCTAGGGAGGACGAAAGTGATCTAAATGGGAATCCCATGACACAAACACACCTATTGGAAGCAAGATTGGTTAAAAACCCTAATTGGACTAGAATAAACTTAGGGAGGACTAAAAAGACTTAAATGTTCATCCAATGACACAAATGAACTTATTGGATGCACAAGATTGGTTAAAAACCCTAATTGGACAAGAATAAGCCTAGGGAGGACGAAAATGACCTAAATGTTCGTCCAATGACAAAAACACACCTATTGGATACACAAGATTGGTTGGAAACCCTTTTTGGACAAGAATAAGCCTAGAGAGGATGAAATTTACCTAAATGTGAATCCAATGACACAAACACACCTATTGGATGCACAAGATTCGTTAAAAACCCTAATTGGACTAGAATAAGCCTAGGGAGGACGAAAATGACCTAAATGGGAATCCAATGACACAAACACACCTATAGGATGCACAAGATTCGTTAAAAACCCTAATTGGACTAGAATAAGCCTAGGGAGGACGAAAATGACCTAAATGGGAATCCAATGACACAAACACACCTATAGGATGCACAAGATTCGTTAAAAACCCTAATTGGACTAGAATAAGCCTAGGGAGGACGAAAATGACCTAAATGGGAATCCAATGACACAAACACACCTATTTGATGCACAAGATTGGTTAAAAACCCTTAATGGATTAGAATAAGGATAGGGAGAACGAAAATGACCTAAATGGGAATCGAATGATACAAACACAATAATTGGATGCACAAGATTGCTTAAAAATCCTAGTTGGACAAGAATAACTCTAGGGAGGACGAAAATGACCTTAATGTTAATTCAATGACATAAACACACCTATAGGATGCACAAGATTCGTTAAAAACCCTAATTGGACTAGAATAAGCCTAGGGAGGACGAAAATGACCTAATTGTTCATCCAATGACAAACACATCTATGGGATGCACAAGGTTGGTTAAAAACCCTAATTGGACTAGAATAAGCCTAGGGAGGACGAAAGTGACCTAAATGGGAATCCAATGACACAAACACACCTATCGGAAGCACAAGATTGGTTAAAAACCCTAACTGGACAATAATAAGCCAAGGAATGAAGAAAATGACCTACATGTTCATCCAATGACACAAACACACCTATTGGATGCACAAGATTGATTAAAAACAGTAATTGGACAAGAATAAACCAAGGGAGGACGAAAATGACCTAAATGTTAATCCAAACACACAGACACACCTATTGGATGCACAAGAATGTGTAAAATCCCTAATTGGACAAGTATAGCCTAGGGAGGACTAAAATGACTTAAATGTTCATCCAATGACATAAATGAACTTATTGGATGCACAAGATTGGATAAAAACCCTAATTGGACAAGAATAAGCCTAGGGAGGACGAAAATGACCTAAATGTTCGTTCAATGACACAAACACACCTATTGGATGCACAAGATTGGTTAAAAACCCTAATTGGAGAAGAATAAGCCTAGGGAGGAGGAAAATGACCTAAATGTTCATCCAATGACACAAACACAACTATTGGATGCACAAGATTGATTAAAAACAGTAATTGGACAAGAATAAGCTCAGGGAAGACGAAAATGAACTTAATTTTCATCAGATGACATAAACAAACCTATTAGATGCACATGATTGTTTAAAACCCCTAATTGGACTAGAATAACCCTAGGGAGGACAAAAATGAGCTTAATGTTCATCTAATGACACAAACACACCTATTGGATGCACAAGATTGGTTAAAAACCTTAATTGGACAAGAATAAATTTAAGGAGGACGAAAATGACCTAAATGTTTATCGATTGACACAAACACACCTATTGGATGCACAAGATTGGTTAAAAACCCAAATTGAACTAGAATAAACCAAGGGAGGACGAAAATGATCTAAATGTGAATTGAATGACACAAACAGACTTATTGGATGCCAAGATTGGTTAAAAACCCAAACACACCTATTGGATGCACAAAAATTGTTAAAAACCATAATTGGACTAGTATAAGCCTAGGGAGGACGAAAATGACCTAAACGTCAATTCCATGACACAAACACACCTATTGGATGAACAATATTCGTTAAAAAGCCAAACACACCTATTTGATGCACAAGATTGGTTAAAAACCCTTAATGGATTAGAATAAGGATAGGGAGAACGAAAAAGACCTAAATGTGAATCGAACGATACAAACACAATAATTGGATGCACAAGATTGCTTAAAACCCTAGTTGGACAAGAATAACTCTAGGGAGGACGAAAATGACCTTAATGTTAATTCAATGACACAAACACACCTATAGGATGCACAAGATTCGTTAAAAACCCTAATTGGACTAGAATAAGCCTAGGGAGGACGAAAATGACCGAATTGTTCATCCAATGACAAACACATCTATGGGATGCACAAGGATGGTTAAAAACCCTAATTGGACTAGAATAAGCCTAGGGAGGACGAAAGTGACCTAAATGGGAATCCAATGACACAAACACACCTATTGGAAGCACAAGATTGGTTAAAAACCCTAACTGGACAATAATAAGCCAAGGAAGGAAGAAAATGACCTAAATGTTCATCCAATGACACAAACACACCTTTTGGATGCACAAGATTGGTTAAAAACCCTAATTGGACTAGAATAAACCAAGGGAGGACAAAAATGACCTAAATGTTCATCCAAACACACAAACACACCTATTGGATGCACAAGAATGTGTAAAATCCCTAATTGGACAAGTATAGCCTAGGGAGGACTAAAATGACCTAAATGTTCATCA